>NC_050071.1:81642963-81942963 GCF_009764565.3 Dermochelys coriacea
CAGCAGCGCGTTGCACCTCCCGGGGCGGCAGGCGGGTGGGGCGCACGCGTGCGGGGCAGCCCGGCCGGGGCGGGGGGAAGCTGCGCCCAGCTCCGCCCCGCCTTGATGGGGGCTCGGGTGTCTCTTTCGTGCAGAGGCTGCGGCGCCCCGTAGCCGCCGCGATGCCTCGGAAGGCGGAGAAGTTTCTGCAGATCGCCCCGCACTCCCTGGCCATCGTCCTGAGCCCCGGGGCCGAGGAGGGGCGGCCGGACGCAGAGCGGCAGCCGGCGGGCGCGGAGCCGCCCCGGCTCGGGCGCCACCACATCGGCTACGAGATCTTCGCGGACTTCAAGCAGGAGAACATGCAGCACTTCTGGAACCCGCGCGTGACGGCGGCCGTGGCCGAGACCTTCTTCCTGGGCTGGCTGGACGAGCAGGTGCTGCTGATCCAGGGCCAGGAGGAGCACCTGGGGGTGCTGCGGGAGGGCTGGACGCGCCGCTCCCTCAAGCCGCCCGCCGGCTTCCGCATCAAGTGCCTGGGTAAGTGGCTGCTGGGCTCGCCGGCGGCCGGGCAGCCCCCTCACCGGCCCCGCAGCCGCAGCCGCAGCCGCGCTCGCGGGAGGTGCCTGGTGCCTTGGCTCCCGCTTGCCAGGAGGGAGAAGCTTGTGCCTAGACTCTGCAAGCTCCCCCCCCCATACGCTAGGGGCAATAAAATAGCCAAGTCTCCTAGCAGGCACCGCTGGTGTTTTAAACACGGTGTCGTCAAGCCCTACACGGAGCAGGCCAGCGTGACGTGGTTCTTGAACCGCTGGCCGGCTTTGGAGACTCTCTGCTACAGGTACCCTCCTTGTTTCTCTGTAGAATCCTAGAATATCAGGGTTGGAAGGGACCTCAGGAGGTCAACTAGTCCAACCCCCTGCTCAAAGCAGGACCCATCCCCAATTTTTGCCCCAAATCCCTAAATGGCCCCCTCAAGGATTGAACTCGCAATCCTGGGTTTAGCAAGCCAATGCTCAAACCGCTGAGCTATCCCTCTGCCGCACCTGCCAGTGACGCTCACTACGGGTAGCAATGGTAGGAAATTCTGGGTCAACAATCCTAGGGTAGATAAGGCCAACATTTGTGTGTGGGGAAATGTGAGACTCGGTACCTGCAAGGAAAGGCTGAAAGGCAGCTGGAATGGTGCTGATCCTGAATTGGGAATGAGGCTGATACTAAGATAGCCCAGGGTTCTCTTCATTGTTGACCCATTCTTTTTCGCCTTACTTTCCCCTCAAGTTTACACAGTCTTCAACTGTGCTTTTAATAACTATGCAAATCAGTTATATTTGTTTGGTTTTAATCAGCAATTCATGATCTTTCTTTTTAGCACTTGGGGTCAAAAGTTCAAGTAGTACACAGGTTTCAGAGTAGCAGCTGGGTTAGTCTGTATTCGCAAAAAGAAAAGGAGGACTTGTGGCACCTTAGAGACTAACCAATTTATTTGAGTATAAGCTTTCGTGAGCTACAGCTCCGATGCATCCTGAGCATTCTGTAGCTCGCGAAAGCTTATGCTCAAATAAATTGGTTAGTCTCTAAGGTGCCACAAGTACTCCTTTTCTTTTTAAGTAGTACACAAGTTCCTTGATATAATTTAGGTGCAGCTGCCCCTCTCAACATCATAGTTCTCTTATTTCCATCCAGGTTAAATGAAGGATTCCCTGTACTAGGCTCTTCCTTCTGATATAATGGATAAACTTAAATGCATTTGCCATTCCATAAAATTGCATAAATCTCTGTACAATGCCAAACCTGTCCTCAGCAATGATAAATAGATTGTAAAATTTATTGAGTTATCTTGCATGCTGAGATATATTTCAAGGTATTACCTTTCTACCAGATAAGTGCCTCAGTACAAAGCCACACTAGTTAACAACTTAAAATTTCTGTGCCTATTCTTTATTCAGTGGTTCTGTGCACCAAAAAAGACAATTTTTTATACTTTTGCTTTCAACATATATATTCAGCAATATTTACTATGAACAATAACATTGTGGTTAAGTGCCAGATTTATGTTTGATTTGGATTTTAGTAAGTTTGAATTTGGTAAGCAGTAGAAACTATGGACATTTCATTGTGATATTCTATTTTATCTATATAATCTCAGTATTTGTTAAACTTTTAAAGGACTAACTATTTGGAAACCATGTGTTCAGTAGTCTGTGCAAATTCTCAAAACATTAGCCTCTACAGAAAAATAAACAAACATGTAAACTATGCAATTCTAGACTTATGAATGATTTAAAAAAAGTTACTTTATAAAGATGCATACCACTTATTTTAAATAATTTGCAATCAAAAGTAGGCCAGACAGGCTACTAGTTAATCCAGTAACTGTAGGAGGATCACATTTCTTGAATATCTTTCTCTTTAGAGAGTGAAATTAAAACTGTAAATTAGACACATTTTTAAAAATGCCTATTGCTATATGAAACATCAGTTACACTTAGTCTGATTCTGTTTTTTCCACTCATCCTTCCGGTTCACTTATATCATGAATAGTCAATAGATAAACCACAGGCCAAATCTGGACTGCCAGTTGCTTTTGAATGGAACCCGAAATCTTTTTAGTTACTTATTTTTATTTTCTCTGGAGTCTGAACTGTGACTATATTTTGACCAAGAAATTTGGACCTTGACAAAAAATAATTGATTACCAGGCTCTGACTTATATTGTAGCTTCACAACAAAAAGATGAACACATTGATGGGGAACTTCTGAAAACCTGACAAATTTCCAGATGCTCCTATAAAACATTATTAAATGTGAGTAGTGGCACTTGAATTAAGGTTTGACCTTTAACTAACCTTCTAGAGTAGTAGTCAGTTAATTACAACAGAAATATTCCATAGTTTTATAATCTGTAGCTCAAAAACCCCCCCCAAGACATTGTAATTTGGGTGTTCTGGGTGGCTTGAGCTTGTATGTGCCAGGATAAGCATTTTATGGTAAAGAAACAAAGGACTGGACTAGGAGTGAATATATTTTGCAATTCAGTAAATGGCCTTTGAAACTATAATTGATGTGTGTCATATTTTGATGAGTGAAATTCTAAATAATGGTGCCTTTCCCCAAGAGAGAGATACTGTATTCATGCAGTATTTCTGCCTGTAGTCCAGGAATTAGTGTATCCTTCTGAATTTAAAAAGAGAGCATTTTGTTTTCAGTATTTGTTCTAACATGCTAAAGTACAAGGAGTTAAGCTGTGGCTCTCCACTGTGAGTTGGGGCAATGAAAGACGACTCAGAATCTGAAATTCTGATGGGTAATTACCACCTAGGGTAATTTACAAACTGTAGCTCTCCCAATTTCACTTACAAAGGGAATACCTAGTTTCATGGTTTTATTTACAGGTGCAAATGTTATCACTTTCCATGGTTAATATGGTTGACTGAAACAAGCTATTTTTTCTTTGTTTATCAATTCTTTACCTCTTGTATTTTATACAAATGGTCTCCCCAAACAGCTTACAGAGTTATGAGGATGCTGTCAGGTAAAAAATTTTATGTATCTTTTTAAATAAGACATTTCCTTTCTGGCGCAAATTGCTTGAGTTACTAGGGGGAACAAAGTTTAAATGTCTTGTTTTTTGTTGCTTAAAATCTCAACCTCAATTCTGATTTAATATAATGTTTTGGTATTTAATGTGTCTTGTCCCCAGCTGCCCTTTTTAGAGTGTTTTAAGTGATGTGTAATAATTGTGTATTACTTTGTATTCCTGTAACACTCGGCCCTAGTCATAGACTTGGACCCCTCTGTGCTAGTCGCTCTACAACACAGAATGAAAGATGGGTCCTTCTCCAAAGAGTCTACAATCTAAGGATGTGTCTACGCTATGAAATTAGGTTAATTATATAGAAATCGATTTTATATAGTCGATTGCATATATCCACACTAAGCGCATTAAGTTGGCGGAGGGCGTCCTCACTGCCGTCGACTTACAGAGCGGTGCACTGTGGGTAGCTATCCCACAGTTCACGCAGTCTCCGCTGCCCATTGGAATTCTGGGTTAAACTCCCAATGCAGGTGGTTTTAGGTACATGTCGTCAGGCTTCCCTCCGTGAAAGCAACGGCAGACAGTCGTTTCGCGCCTTTTTTCCTGGGTTACCCATGCAGACGCCATACCACAGCAAGCATGGAGCCAGCTCAGCTCAGCTCACCATCACCGTACATCTCCTGGGTGCTGCTGGCAGATGTGGTACTGCATTGCTACACAGCAGCTTCGTGGCAGGTGGTGCAGTAGGACTGATAGCTGTCGTACGTCTCCTGGGTGCTCCTGGCAGACCTCGTTGAGGTCGATCGGGGTGCCTGGACAGACATGGCTATTCTCCTCTTAGAACACCAAATGGGAGCCAGAGACTTCAGGTCATTCTCTTCTTTAAGTTTCATCTCATGGAGATTCGGTCCTGCCTGGAATGTCATGCGAGCTGGAGGCTTCTGCTTCAGGCGACTCTCCCAGCACAGCACCACACGGTCGCGCCTACCCCTTGCTCCCATGGCTCATGAAGCCTGGACAGTAGTAAGAAGCAGTTCATCTATAGTCTGAGCAAGTGCCGAATGGTGGTAGAATATGCTGTTGGATGTTTAAAAGCTCACGGGCACTGTTTGCTGACTATGTTAGACCTCAGCACAACCAACATTCCCATTGTTATTGCTGCTTCCTGTGTGCTCCATAATATCTGTGAGAGTAAGGGGAAGATGTTTATGGCAGGGTGGGAGGTTGAGGCAAATTGCCTGGGGTATGATTTTGAGCAGCCAGACACCAGGGCGATTAGAAGAGCACAGCAAGGCGCACTGCACATCAGAGAGGTTTTGAAAACCAGTTTCGTGACTGGTCAGGCTTCAGTGTGACAGTTGTGTGTTTCTCCTTTATGCAAACCTGCCCCCTTTGTTGATTTTAATTCCCTGTAAGCCAACCACCCTCCCCCCTTCAACATAAAGTAACTATTGTTTTGAAACCATGCATTCTTTCTTTCTTTATTTAAAAAAAAAAAAAGAGAGAGATAACGGACAAGGTAGCCCGGGTGTGGTGGGGGAGGAGGAAAGGACAAGGCCACATTGCTTATTGTAGCCATACTGAAAATCAAACTGTTTGAATGACAGCCTTCTGTTGCTTGGGCCATCCTCTGGAGTGGAGTGGCTGGGGTCCCGGAGCCTGCTCCTCCACGTTCTTGGGCATCTGGGTGAAGAGGCTATGGAACATGGGGAGGAGGGTAGGCGGTTATACAGTGGATACAGCAGGGGTCTGTGCTCTTGGCTTTCTTGCAGCTCCAACAGACTCTTCATCATGTCCGTTTGCTCCCCCAACAGATGCTTCATCGTGACCATTTGCTCCCCCATTAGCCTCAGCATCGTGTCTGGCCTCCGCTCTTCGTGCTCACTTAATGCTTTCCTGGACTCTGCCACTGAATGCCTCCATGCATTCAGCTGTGCCCTATCAGTGCAGGAGGACTGCATGAGCTTGGAAAACATGTCATCGCGAGTGTGGGTTTTTTTTTTTTTGGGGCCTTCTAATCTGCGATAACCTCAGGGACGGAGATGATGGGGGAGCATGGAAACATTCTATGCTCTACGATTCTGGGAGGACTGCATGGTCACCTGTGCTGCTGAGTTTGCCACGCTGACCAAACAGGAAATGAAATTCAAAAGTTCCCGGGGCTTTTCCTGTGTACCTGGCTAGTGCATCGGAGTTCAAAGTGCTGTCCAGAGCGGTCACAATGGAGCACTCTGGGATAGCTCCTGGAGGCCAATACCATCGATTTGCATCCTCACTACCGCAAATTCGACCCAGCAAGGTCGATTCTCCCCTCCTCGTCGGGGAGAAGTACAGAAGTCGATTTTAAGAGCCCTTTAGGTCGATGGAACGGGGTTGGTTGTGTGGATGCAGTCATTTTTAAATCGACCTAATGCGGCTAAATTCGACCTAATCCCGTAGTGTAGACCAGGCCTAAGTATAAGACTAGAGGCAACAGATTAATTTGGTAAGATGGCGAGGAATACTGGTAAGGAAACAATACTGGTCACAAGATAGGCAGTGGTCTCAGTGCACCAACTAGCTGTTCGTTGTCAAGCTTTTTGTAGGCATCATCCATGCAGGAGAGTTTTAAAGAGGGTGTTAGTTTTGCAGATTTTATGGGGTGCTCCTCCCAATCAGGAAGGACAGCATGGGAGATAGCATGAAGATGCTTGTTTGAAAACTTAACAAGTGGGCAGTGGAGGCTGGCATCATGGACTGATTGTAGGCAACTGTTGACAACTCAGTAGCAAATGAGAGATGATAGGCAAGGTGGGGTTTGACCGTGAAGGGCCTTTAAAGTAAAGACAAACATCTTATATTTGGTGTGATAGAGAAGAGGGAGCCAGTAGAGGGATGAAAGGAGAGAGGTGACATGGTCAAAGCAATGGGCTAGGAAATGATCTTGGCAGCAGCATTCTGAGAGGATATGAGTAGAGCAAGACTGCATTTGTTAAGGTCTGAAAACTCAATGATCAAGATGAGAGCCTGGATGAGAATTTTAGCTGTGGAGATGGATAGGAAAGGTAATCTCTTAAAGTTGTTATGCAGGCAGCATTGGCCAAGATATAGCTGTAGCCTGGAAGGGAGGACCTAGAAGGACTAAACCCATGACAAGCCTTATATCTTAAAAGTCAATTGATGGGCCTTTCTCCATATTTGTCAGAAATTCCCTCTGACCCAAGCCAACAAAGGGTATGTCTACCCAATAGCTGGGAGGCCGCTTAACAGAGTGGGTACATACCTATGCGTTCTGCTCAAGCTAGAACTGGGAAATAGTACCCAGGTGGGACTGTACTTAGATGGCTAGCCTGAGTTGCTTCCTGTGCCACTGCAGCCATGCTGCTATTTTTAGGTGCTAGTTTGGGCAGAGCTAGCATGTCTGTCCACCCATGCTGGGAAGCATCCTCCCAGCTGCTGTTTAGATATAACCAATAGGGATGTGAGGGGTAGTATAAGAAGTCCTCTCTTGCTGGTGGAAATGGTGCCCTCCTTCACCCTCTTCAAAGGGGGGTGGGGGAGAGGGGAAATGATGGGCAGGGAATTGGGACAAGTGTTGCCCTAAATGTCAGTAGCCAGCAAATGGATGTGTATGTGGAATCTCCCGCCCCCAACTCAAAATGACTGTTTTTAATTTAAAAATAAAATGGGCCTGAAACCTGTTCCTTGTCTTCACCCACCCTTTGGAGTTGTCTGCTGGGGTTAGACCAGCTGCTAAGGTAGTTTTGTGGTTCCAGTAGGGTCAGAGAAGTGGGGCACTTTGGTGGGAGGCCTGGGCAGACCAAGTCTAAGGATTAATGGGGCTTGTATAGGGGAGGGGTAATGGTGGAAGCTTCTGTTTTATTTTGGGGCAGCTGTGGAACTTCAGCTTCTATAGTGCCAAGGGTTGTTGGATGGTGTCCTATGACTCTACATTCCATTTCTCATTCTATGTAACCATAGCATCAGATTATGAATGTTAAACAGGTAATTGTATCCTTCCCATAATATGGAGATAGAACTCTAGTTCAAAAGTTTGTTAATAAGTAGCCTTGCTGAAGTGTAAATAACATTTATTTTGTGGTTTTAGCTGATGATCTTTTGCATGTACAGAATACCAGAACCTAAAGTTTGCATGTGATTTAACCCCCCTCCCTCCAACAGAACATAACTCAGCATTTAATATAAACTATGAAGCTACAATTGGAATATATGAGAGTGCCTATATATGAAATATATCTTTAGTTGCAGTTAATAAGATGGAAAAGACTAAACTGCCACCAAATGCATGTGTGTGACAATTTCAGACCATTTGTACATAGCCACACTTGCATGTACTGAAATGCATTTAGAAGTTTGAGAGCAAAGAAGCTATACTACTAAAGAAGAAGCAAACCAACTGGACTAGTTCTGGGGCATGATCATCTGTTTAAATGTGTAATTGCATTTTCAGCATAATTAGGTGCCTAAAGTGTGAATGATTGCAATTTATTTAAAAGAACTCTAATGCTTTGTTCTCCCTTTCTACAAGTCAAAGTGCTGAGGGGTAGATTTGAAACTGAAAATATTTAATTTGTGTGTGTGTGTATTTTTATATACTCTAAAACAATGAATAAGCATAACCAATCATAGGTTTCAGAGTAGCAGCCATGTTAGTCTGTATCCGTAAAAAGAAAAGGAGTACTTGTGGCACCCTAGAGACTAACACATTTATTAGAGCATAAGCTTTCGTGAGCTACAGCTCACTTCATCGGATGTGAGCTATATTTTATAATTTTAAAATTTATTTTATCATATATTTTGTAATTGGTGAGTGGATATTTGGGAGCTGAATGGAAAACTCTAGCTAAAACTTCAGTGGCTTTTGGGTCTGAGGCTGGAGCTATTTTATTATTTTGGAAGTGATGATAGTACAGAGACCAAAGAACAGTAGGCTGCTCAGCTACTGATGTGGCTACGACAATGCAGTAATAGCACTGAACGTTGTTGCTGTGGTTGACCTTGGTGCTGTCAGTTACTACTGTCTCTGCCATGGCAGGATAGCCATGTAATCCTGTGAAACACAGTGGATTAAATTCCTGCTAATTGTAGTGGTATTTTTTTACTTATTTTTGCTTGTCTGGACACTTGAGGAGGAGGGTTATAACTTTCTGCTCTGTACCAAGATTGGTGTGCATGTGTGAGAGAGGGCTGTGGGCGGGGAAGTGTTGGAGGTATATGCTTTCTGTCCTGGAACAATCAGTGGGAGAGGAAGTGTCTCCCTGTTCCCTTCTTCACTTCCTCTACTGCCATGTGCAGGAGGTGTCTCCTTTCTTTCTCCTCTAAGCTCAATGAATGGCATGCACAGGGGTGTGTGTGTGTGTGTGTGTGTGTGTGTGTGTGTGAGAGGCTGGAGAGGTTCAGACAGGTCATCCGTCTTCCCTTTTCTTGTATAATGTAAGTGCTAACATTGTGCAGTGATTATAGATGCACCCTTGTTTTTAGTGTTTAAGTGAAGTTGCTTAGATCTGTGGTAGTGGTCTGAGGCCCAGGACTGGATTGTGGAATAAGGTATTGGGGGTGAGATTGGAGACAGAGGTTCATCAAACTGTTGTTTAGACATTAAACCACGATCTTCAATAGCTCAGACATAGGTTAGGGGTTTGTTAAAGGAGTGGGTGGGTGAGATTCTTTGGCCTGCGTTGTGCTGGAGGTCAGACTACTAGACAATCATAATGGTCCCTTCTGACCTTAAAGTCTATGATTCTATGAAAAGGGAGTGAGAAACTTCAGTTGTGTGTGAGAAATTTAACAGAAAATGCACAGAACAAGAGGAGATATCTACATAGTGTCCAAATAATTCCTTTCACTCACCCAGATTTAAAAACAAGTAGTTTTCACATATTTCTGAAAACACAGTTTCCAGTTCAAGAGCTGGGGGTGACAGTGATATTGTCAGTGTTGTGCTGGTGCATGTGAACCAGAAAGTAAATGGGTTTAAGGTACATGTGAGATTGTAGTGTCCAAGTATTCTAGTCTGTGCAGTAATGTAGGATCTTGCCCTATTCTAGTGTAATACAAATAGGGTGACAACATACTTAATACTGTACTTGCAATGTTGTGTCTCTTAGGAGTGTTCAGCACTTCTATTGTAGCTTTCATACACTAACTGGTTGTATTGTAACAGATTGTAATGCTTCCATTTTGAAGCTGATATTCAGGTGTTAGGAAATTTTAGGGTGTGTCTAAATTTCTGCCTTGGATGGAGAGAGAGCTTGGAGCAAGCTGAGTCTGGCATACTAAGGGTACTGATGGGGAAAATGGTTACCTTATGTGAACTAATAGCTGCCAGGCATGGAATTAATCATGTGTGGTTGTAAGCTTACTGATGGTAAGCTTTCTTGTAACTTTGCAATGTTCTGTAACATTACGTCTTTAATGAGTGTTATAAAATTAATGATAGAAAAACGCTCCCTATTTGACACCCTTTCCTTTGCCTCCACTGTTTAATCTTTGTCATCCTGAACGCTGACCTCTTCTCCTTTCATGTCCCCTGTGCCAACACAAATCAGCCTGTTGCCACCTCACCAACGCGGTTTGTGGGTGTTTCCACCTCAGCAGACATCTTTTCATGTCTTCATCTCCTCTTGCGTTGCCTATTTGTAACTTCCTCCTTCATTGTTTATGCTTGATCTTTGGGTCCTAGACGTTAGACATGTTTGAAAGGCTTTCATACATTTTATGGAAAGGCCACGCCTTTTTATAAGCACTATATTAACAGTAGGTTAAAAAGTCATTACCAACCTTTACACTCACTCTTTTTGGTCCTTCCCAAAAGTAGTCTCCCCACTTAAAAGCTGATACTTGAATCTGAAATTTTCAAGAATGACTGTGCAATAATTAAACTAACTAGCACCAGTTAGCACAGTCAGCTCTGTGGAGCATTGTCCATTGTTTGTATGCTACCATGCATAACAGTGGAGAGATTATTATTACAGCTTTTTGAGTTGAAGCTAAGTGCTCCCATTCTCTGCTTTCCTCCCTCCCAACGAAAAATTAACACCCCACTAATTTAGCTTTAGAAATTCTTTCACAGTGATTTTCTAGTCATTAGTGGTTGACTGTAGGATGTGTAGGCTACTGGACATTAAATGTTATTGATTTATAGCCAGTCATAAAACATGTATTTTTATTTTTCTTAATTATCTCCTTTAAACAGTGAAAACTTCTTTTCAATGAGAGTGTGTTGGGTTTCATAGTAATAAAACCTCTGAGGAGGAGGTTACCACACACTCCTATGCACCTTTTGTATGCCTCTTGTTGGTATTGCTATGGGAACTAAGGAGACTTTGGCAACATTTCCTCCCCTCCCCCTGAGCTGAGTAGTGATCCCCACATTTTTATTTCCATGAAGCATTTATTAAGATTTTAAAAGAATATAACGAGTAATAAGATAGGGTGAACTTTTAAACTGACAGTATGATGGAGATGCTTACGAGTTTGTCAGAAGTAAGATTCTCCTCACTCAGGCAGTACTTCTACTAAGAAGTGCAGGATCATTTATTTAATGTATCTTGTAGTTTCTGAGAGTGGAAGAGGAAGAAAGCTTCATAGGTAAGAGAGGGGGAGGGAGAGGAAGGAAGTTTGATAGACATTTGACACGTATCACTTGTCAGAAACAGTTTCATAAACTAATATTTTCATCACCTGGCAGCGGAATCCTCCTTGAGCTGAATAACACAAATTGGGTTTGTGCATTTTCCTTACATTTAGCAACTGTATACAGTGTGTTTGGTTAATCATAGTTTTCAATACTTCACTGGGAAAATAAAAAGTATGAATGGGAAAAAAAAAATACATCATTTTTCCTCTCTCTCTCAAAGCATCTCCTGATCCAGAAGCAAAGCCAAATACACTGGTGCATTGTATTCATTGTGCAACATGAATAAAGGATTTATAAAGTTAATAGGCAGCTAGCACTGTATCTCTCTCTCTCCCTCCCGCCCCCCGAGAACAACATTGTATACTAAAGAGTACTTGGTGGTGGTAACTTCAGTAGTAAACTCTTTCCATACTGTCCAAGCTTTTAGTTCAGAAAATGTCCTGAATATTCTAAAGAAAAAATTACATTGAAAGAAAGTTAGCATTGCAAAGTGAAGCACTCCGAGATCAGGGTATGCCAAAGTGAAAGTTGCGGAGGCCGCTATAACACTTTCCCACCATAGTTCTTCTCCCCTCCACCCCTTACCCCCAATTCATAAATCTCTCCTGGACCTGTGTCTTTTCAGTTTGCAGGTTGGATGGTGCACAGTGAATGAAGCAATTATCAGGTATTATTCTCACTGTTTAATGTGGGCTCCCCTGCCTTATTGATGATATGCCATTCAATTTCCACACTGCATGACCCTCTGGATCCCTGACTGATTCTCTGTGCCCCTGCCTCTTTCACTGCTGAAGTTGGATGGTGTGTGACAAATGAGACAGGGATTCTTATATGACCATTGTGGAAGGGTGTGTGTGTGTGTCTCTGTCTCCTGTGATCACTGCTATTTTCTGGATGCCTCCTAGCTCCTGACACTTCCTGTTGACATAAGAGGTCACCAGAACTGGGGGGAGGACAACGGGGATGGGACCTGTGATCTTTTCTGTGTATCTGTGCACACAGTAGATGGGCACTTTTGGAGTGAGGGAAGTACTAAGAACGCTAACTCATTGTTACTTCAAAATTAACATATAAATTGACGCTTGTTCTCTTGGACTGTCTCTTGGACACACTGCAGAGTGATTGCACTGAACAGTTGGTTTTCTTAAAACTTGTTTTCAAGATAGTACTTCCCCCTACAATTAAGTATGTTGCTTTTATGAAACTACAGTTGTTAATTCTGTAACTCTGCATAGAACATAAACAGGCTTGGGAGGATTGTTTAACTTGAGAGAGGTGTGTAAATGTTGACTTCAACTGACACACTGAAATTGATGGGGAAAAATAGATCAGTAATAGTCAGCGGTAGTGAAGCTCTCTGCAGCCCTGTTGTCATAGACCTGCTCCCCTACTCCTGTGAATGCAGGGCTGTGGAGGGCTCACTGGGCTGCTGCAGGACTGGTGGCGCCCGATCCCTGCACAAGGTGTGAAGAGAGGCTGTGGTCCTCGTGGGACAGAACATAGATCTCCAGCCAGGAATGGGAGGAGAATGATGAGCCCTTGGCTGTGGGGGAAGGAGCCATTCAGCAGTGGGGTGGCCTCCCCTGCAGTCGTCTTTGTGTCCTTGGCCAGGGATCTCTGGTCTGCCCCACCAGGACCACAGCCTTCTCCATGCTTTGCGCCTGGAGCGAGTGTCACTGGCTGCTGGACCTTGGAGGGAGCTCCAAGCAGCTCCTCTGTCACAGTCCTGCTCGCTCACTCTCCAGTCAGGAGCATGGGAGCCGTCACAGGGCAGGAGCTGTTCAGCAGCACCCTGTGGCTGGGGGCTCATCCTCCTCCTTGCAGTACAGGCTGGGAATCTCTGGTTTCTCCAGGCCAGGACTGCAGCCTCCCCTGAACCTTGCCTCTGGTGACTCGGATCCCTTGGCCATGCTAGGAGCCCCACACAGCCCTGCAGTCAGTCCTAGGAGCCCCTGTAGCCCTACTGTCAGCGCTACCCTAACTATAACCCCACTCCTCCCCACTTTAATTTACAGCAACTGTAAAACTAAAAAATAG
Organism: Dermochelys coriacea; assembly: GCF_009764565.3. Classification (NCBI taxonomy): domain Eukaryota; kingdom Metazoa; phylum Chordata; order Testudines; family Dermochelyidae; genus Dermochelys; species Dermochelys coriacea. The sequence goes on from NC_050071.1 coordinate 81,656,154, forward strand.
TTAAAAAATGAAGACAATTATTAAAAATAAAAAATTGATATTAATTGTTGAAATTAAAAAAAAATCAAATTCTGCCAAGCCTAAATATAAACATATATTTCTAAGCAGCAGAGTGAGTTTTCACTCAGTGTAATAACGTGTAAGTATGGTATCTCTCTGTGTGGAACAGAAATACTGGGGTGTGTGTTATCTTATATTCCACTAAGGTATGCTATATTTCCTGCTTTTGGTCTACAGCTAAAGCTTGTAATAATTTACTGTCAGTACCCAATCCATTCAACGCAATTAAGTTATAGAAAGAAGTAGAGCTTATACTGTTTCTTTATAGATCTATTGAACTTCCATTCATTTTCTTTTGTTGATTTGTATTCTACTAGAGGGGCTCTCTGTAGGTACAAGAGTTCATGAAAGCACTGTTCCACTAGGAATTGAGCTGGGGGCTCTTGAATAAGTCTTTTTCTTGGTAACGCAAATCATATAGAAGTATACGCACCTTTGTTTATTTTAATAGTGCTCCTTTCCGAGGAGCTACAATGTTATCATCTCAAGTTATTCACACAGACTGTAAACCTCTCCTATCTTATACGGGCCAGAAGAATTAGTCTGCTTTAGATGAAGGGAACTCCGAAGCTTTAACCACATTCTTTTGTGCACTGAAGATAGCAATTTAGAAACAGAAACACAGAAGATGCAACTCAGAAATTGCAGCTGTCTTCCCAGTAAAGACACTTTGAGCTCAGCCCTGCATTCCGTACACACCCACATTTTCCACTGACTTCAATAAGAGCATTGAGTGATGAAGGATAGGGCTCTTATTTGGAGTCAGCTAAAAACCTCTGCTTACTGAAAGGAAAATACTAGCAATAGGTGGTGGTGAATGTATGGGGAACTAGCTGTAAACACATGTGGACTGAGTGACAACTTAAACAACAATTACGCCTAAATGCTGCTTTGCAAGTAGATAAGATAAAATAAAATGCAAAGCTCTATCTAATCTTTATTTATTTTTTTTTAAACCATTTCCCCTTTCCCCAGCATGGATATTGGTTGCTACAGTATTACCACATTATCCAGTTTCCATGTTGAACCTGCTCCCTGGATGGGCCAGGTTTATGAATGTATTTGAATATGTTACACTTTTTTTCTTCACCCCTTATGTAAGCACATTGTCTTCTACACAGTGCACTCTATCCATCAGCCTATCACATGGAGTTTAATGTGAGATCTAGGCTGGTGGCATATATATTTGTTTTGTTTGTTAATGCACCTGCAGGTGGTTGGTTGGCACATCTTATACATATAGAAAGGAAAAGAAAATAATGTCCTGATGATGCTTGGGCAGATCGTTCATTATATTTATGTGCACTACAACAATAAATGATTCTGACCCAAAAGCTGCATTCTTAAAAGGATAAAAAAAATATGGAAAGATTCTGGACAATCTGCCTCTCTCCTTCTCCCCCTTTTTTAAGAATCAGGATTCTAGTTCTGCCTCCGGGCTTCTAATGAGCCCATGTATGAATTTGGATTATGAACATACTGTGCATGAGTGTACACAGTACACTAAATCTTTGTTAATTGAACTTTAGAGTTGTCTTTGGATGTATTTCAAGAAGGATAAGTGGTCTGTCAAGGTTTTAGTATAAAAGCTGTTTGTTACAAAGATACTGTACCCCCTTTAAGCCGTACAATGCAATTATTTGTTACCAAAGCACAACCTACAGAGAAATTACTTTCATCTGCTTCTTATCACAAAACACAGCAAAATTCCAAACACACAAGTCAAACACTGTATCCTTTTAGCTTAACCTTGTGTTCTGCTAGCAACTGATTAACAAAAAGAACACTTACTGTATCCAAGTCACTTCTATTTTTCCTTAAGTTTATATGATTGAGATATACTTCAAGACACAGAAATATCCATACTCTATTCTTATTTCTGTATATAACCTTACTTTTTGTGATTTCATTAATGCAGACTTTTTAAATGCATTTTTTTACTGCACTTAATACCTTAGGGCTCAATCATGAACTGGCCTATGCACTTGTTCAGGGGAGTAAGGCCCTATGCAGGCTACCATATCATTGTCACAACAAAAGAGAGGAGAGCAGATAGCCAAAAGATTTTAGCTCAACTCCTTGTCATTCCCTCTCCTTTTCCACCCCCACGCCCCAATTGTGCATGCCAGCCCAACTAGGCTGGTGAAGAGCTGGGAGTAAACTGCTCCAAGATAAGTGTTGGTGCAGATTGCTTCTTCCTGGAGCAAGAGGGAACCGGGGAGCAAATTGTGGCTGAGTAACAATTTGGTCCCTGTTCTGCTTCTGGGGCCGTGCAACTGTGCAGTATCCCTTCACTCAGGATAGATTGCAAGGTGCGAGTATAGTATACTATTTACAGTACATGTAACTTTAAGTAATGTTAAACCAAACAATATAATAGAACATAAATTAGGGAATGAAATGAGTAAGCAATAAGATTCTTATGACTGTGGTTTAACACTATTGCAAACTTTAAATATGTAGTGAAGCATTAGATGCTAAGAGCTTCCAATACATTCAAGGTGTGTGTTAAACAGAACAGTTTGAAGTACCTTATTGGGACTATAAAATGGACATTTCATCTTTAAAAGAGTTTTTTCTGAATTCCTATTCAAAGTACAACTCCTTGGAACACTTTTAAATATGAAAAATTTATTTTGGCTCTTATTGCCTGCCTTCCTGTCCACTCTTTAACGTCTATAGTTAGAATGATGCAATTTTTTTATACTCCATTTTATCCTAATATACACAAAATTTCCATACAAATAGTCTTCAAAATCTGTGTTTCCTTTAAAAAGACCAATTTGGTCAACCTCTTATGATATAGCCTGTTACGTTTTTACAATGGTTGGAAAACATTAAGCCAAAATGAAAAGCAGAAAAATGGCATAGGAGGGGAGGCATGTCCATACTATAAAATGGCCTATTTGTGACTCCTCGTTTGTTTGGCACATTGATCTTATGGCTGTGTTAAGATTGTAATTAGGTCTCCTACTTGTCTGAACTCTATGGGAATGCTAATTAGCTACATGGTTACAAGGCTGAGTTAGCCAGCTCTAGATGAGGATTTTAAGGTCTATATTTAATACATATAGCAAATGGGAAGGTAGCATCCAAAATATATTGAGTATCACTGACACTTTAGTTGTTAGTTGCTTTTTTAAGGCTGCTAGTATGCTGATAAAATCTCAGAAAAGAGACTTAAATGATTTAGTTTCCAAAATTGAGTTTAAAATTAGCTTCACTGCTCCTGAGCTCCCTGCCAACTTCATGGTTTGACAAATTTTCCTTTTTATAGTATAATCTTCCAGTGTCATGTGAAGAGACTCTCACAAATGGCAAGGGAAACTGACTCTCTACTACAGGAGACAGTGGAAATGACCCCGCAAAAAGTGCTGTCCAAAACACAAAGTAAACAGATTGGGAAAAATAGGGAAAAAAATATTTCAGTTCTTGTAACAATATTGGGCAAAACACTTTCAGACAGAAAGGACTTTTAAAAAGTGACAGTGACAATTTTAAAATCATGGAATCTCATCTTTAATGTCTAAAATGTCTTCACTATGAGTTTGAATATTTTGAGGAGAATGTTGGGGAGGGAGAAAGAATAGGAGACTGGCCAGGTTAGTTGTGAGGTGAACAAGTGCCTCGCATGTGTTTTGATGTAATGCAGCAGCAAGCCTGAAAGCTGCCAAACCTGTTTAAAACAAAAAATTGCCCATCTTGTTTCTGGTTGATTACAGTGTTGATGGTAGTTGTGTTGCTACATTTGCATTCATCTTCCTGAGAGTTCCTCAGAACATCACTGGGAAGCTGGGACATCAATTTTCCTCTTTCAATCAACCAGCTATGTGGTTGAAGGTAGTTTAGAAAAAAAGAACGTGGTGTAGGACTCTGAGGTGTTAGTTTTCTTGATGGAGTTTAGTGTGCTGAATATCTGTAAGTCAGAAGATTAAGGTGACTTGCAATTGGAGTTCGTCTCTTTCACTTAATTTTCATTATTTGAGTAAATCGTGGAGACCTCCTAATGCATTCCCTGAACTTGGGTGGCATCTTCAGCATCTTGGGCACAACATCCCCGAATCATCACATAGTTAAGCCCATGTATAACTTCAACATGCCTTGACTGTGGGAGTATTCCCCTGCTTAAATTTATGAATACCGTATGTTCCGTTTGTTTGTTTACTGTATGAAAGGAGTGGGTTAATTCAAGAAGAGGATGCCTACACTTAGACAGGAAAGGGTACAATGGCTTCAGATAGCCATCCACCTGCCAACACTTAAGAGACAATGCAGGAGCCATTCACTTGATGTCTTACCTCCATCCCCCCACCAAACTGATTAGACATGCTTTTCAAGGGGTATTGGTGTCCCGGTTTGTAAACACAGAAGAACCAAAAGAGCCTGGGAACCTGAGACAAAGGATCCTGGGAGGGATGGGAAGGATAAGTGATTCCCTTTCTAGGGAGGGAGCAGCTGTTTGGGAGAGACAGTAAGGGGAGGCCTACCTAAGGCATCTGCCAAGGGATGGCAAGTCTCCTGTGTATAAACGGGTTTTAAAAAAAACTTTATCTCTTACATTATTATTTGTTTCTACTGTGAAAATTAAACAGTACTTTGATTTCAGAAGGCTGTCTGACCACTGTATTCATCATTGGGCACAAGCTCCCGAAGGGAAGAACTGCAGATACCAAACACAATTGGACCTGCTAGGCAGGCAGCAGAGGTTCATAGGTTACTGTAGCCCATGGCCTGGAGTGTGGGAGAATCATAGGGTTCTGCTCCAAGAGGTGAAGGCCCAAGGCCTGGCACCTGAGAATGTACACTCAGAGACTGGAGAAGGTTAAGAGGTGCAGTTAGCCCTGTAACTGTGTCCTGGTAGGACCACTGCTAGATCAGGGCCAGTGTTCTAATATTTTCTTTCCTGATGTGGTCATTGCTGTTCATTTCACTTCTGAAAAATAAACAGCAGAATATTGTGTCCAGGGTGCTGAAGAGGACATTAAGAATATGGGGAAATGTACAATGGAAAAAAGGTAACCCCTTCAGTTGCAGTTATCCCAGACCCTTTCCCTGTATGGATATTTGGAGCCATGACTGGGTCATTTTTCATCTTCAGCCAACCATCTTACATTAGTAACGTTGTAGGTTTTTTAGCTGCTCTTTTAACTTTTCATATTTCTTCATGGATCTGCAAATTTGAAAACTGTAGGGAGGTACATATCCATAGCAAGGTGCCTCTGTTATTTCTTTTGATTATTCATTTTGTGCTATATTGAAAGGGTGAAGGTTTTTAGCCAAAAAAGGTGGAACTTTCTTGTCAAGTCCAGTCTTGGACTTTCCATTTCTATGGTATAATTACCAATTGATCTTTGTAATTTTTTGGGTGTGAACGATGAACAGATACTGCTCCTGAATGAAGCTAAGGTTGAAAAACTGCTAGAAAGCCTGCAAAGATGTGCTCTGTGATTTACATTTCAAGGATAGCATGGAAGAAGAAAATACTTTGCTTTCAGAATCAACAGTTTCATCAGTGTCCTGCTGTGATGCTCTGGACCTTGGGGGTACACCCTATACCCCCATGTTCATCTTTACAAAATTATTGTGTGGTATCCAATGCAAAGTTTGTCATGTTGGGTGTCTTCGGAAGGCTCATGATGCACTGAGCATAGTTGTTATAGTGATGTTATAGTAATTGTTACAGTAATATTATAGTAAGTTCATAGGTTTATAATTTCCTGTTTATAGTTATGAGGCTGAAAATGTATCCTCATGGCTTAAAGCAAGCCCATGCAAAAACTCTCCAAGAACAGAGAGGCAGTTCACCTCTCGTCAGGGCATGGATGGGACAAACCCAGCCCAACCTCACAGGAGCAATGGACACTGACTTACCCAGCAACAAAAGAATCTGTTAGACCCTTGAGGGAGTCACCCCCCTTCCTTTGATTAGTTTGGAACTGCGATGAGGTAATGCTCACCTGACTTGGGGGAGGGAGAGGGGCAAAGCCAAGAGAAAAGAAAGGACATGATAAAAGGGAGAGACATTTTGTCATGCGCTCTCTCTCTCCCATCTCCATCTACAGACACCATCACCACCACCAAGCGACTGAAAAGCTGATCAAAGGAGAGAGCCAAGGATTGGAGTGGCCTAGCAGATCACGGGTCCAGATAACACCAGAGGGGAATGTCACACCTACTCTAATAGATAGTTTCATTCAAGGGAATATTTGACCTTAAAGAACTGCAAATCAGTTTCTTCTTTCACTCTCTGTGAGTGAACCCTTTCCATCTTGCTGCTTTTGGTAATGTTTATCTTTACATTAGAATACTTATTCACTGTTTTTAATTATTTTAGTTCATTCAGTACCTTGTTTCCTACCTCTTCCTTTAATGTGAGGCATGTCAGGTCAGAGGAAGAAACTTGTACACTAATGCTGGCTAATCACTATGCATTAATCACCTTGTGACAAGGTAGAAGGGAGCTTTGCAAGCTCCAGTGCCTGTGGGGTTAACTCGGACCCCTGAGTAATTAGGTGGACAGATAAAGTGAAGGGGAAATGGCTATTGCAGTGGCTACTGAGGGGGAAGTGTTCTTTCCCCTTTCCCATGGAAAGATCTCTGGCGTTTGAGACCCACTGTTCTGAGGGGCTTGCCTTCATTTATGAATCAATAAGAGAGAGATCCAATGAAAGGAATTGAAATCCTGATGCTGAGTGGTGTTCACCTTCTTTGTGTGGTGGTTCTGACAACCAGCCTATACACCCGTTTCCAGTATTGATCATCATATTTCACATTTGCTCCCATTAGCATGAGAAACAACCACACAATGAATTAAACACCTCAAAGACTGAAATATAAGATGAGCTAGCCAGTTCTGTGTAGAACTGGTATTGCAGGCTGTGCTTACTTTCCAGAAGTTTCTAGATTGTAGCAAAACAAGTCTCCTAACAATTCAGACCAGTCTAGTCAGCTTTTTATGATAGTTGATTTCACCCGCTAGCCACATTCCTCTCCCTTCCTCTTTTGGTTTCTAGGCAATTCTATAACATTATTGTTTTCTAATAGCCATAATAAGAATTTGTAAAGCTTTTTAGAATAGTTAGTTTTCACTAATTGAAGTTACACTAATGTTTCTAGGATTATATGTTAAGCAGCTGGTTTGCTGTGACCACTGTCTATCAGGCTGACCTGTATTGCCTGCCTCATTGTTAGTTAGTCATGCTCACCCTCTGTCATATCCACTTGTTCTTTGCAGTGTTTGTTATAACAGTGTTGATTCCAGATATTAGAGAGACAAGCTGGATGAGGTAATATGTTTTATTGGACCAACTTCTGTTGGTGAAAGAGACAAGGTTTTAAGCTTAGAGATTTCTTTCTGTTGGTCCAATAAGCATATTACCTCACCCACCTTGTCTCTCTAATATACACCTGTTGTCTCTTTGAGGTTACCATCTCTTGTTATGTATTTGTACAGCTCCTAGCACAATGAAGTCTTGATCCACAGTTGAGGTCATACTGTGCTATCCTAATACAAATAATTTAATGAAGTTTATATAAAAGTTTTTAAAAAATTACTTCAGAATGACAGCTGTTCAAAAAATGAAAACAAACAAAAAATATACCCCCCACAAGACTATTTTATTAAACCCTTGCCCAGATCCCCAGTAGGTTTGAGTTTTCTGTTTTCTCACAACTCAGGCTAATGTAGTCATTTAGTGTTGCACTCGGGGATTAGCTTTCCTGTTGAATATGCATTAAATGCATAATTCTATTTGACTCTAGAAATACTTTTAGCTTGCAAATATGCATTTTCAAGTATGCATCAGTTTGACTATTCACCCAATACCTTGCAAGTTGCTGTCTTTATTTTTCTCTTTGCTGTGGTTATACATTAGTAAAATGGGTAGTATATCTTCAAAAAGTGACCCAGGATCGATTTGAGGAGGGCTGAGAGTTGGGTTGTACTGCTTCAATTTTGAATTATTTAGCTGGCCATATGTCACATAAACACTGGCAATAATTGCAGTAGTGCTTTGCAGATTGGTAATGGATCATGTGTTCCTCTTGCTAAACTGCACGATACCCTCAGTCATATCATGTACTAATTGTATGTCTACACTGGCAGAGTTACAGTACTGGCAGTTTACAGCACCGCTCAGAGAGCGCTGAAGGAAACTCGCTGTTGTGTGTTCACACTTCAACTGCCTGCGCAATGGCATGTTCACCCTTGCGGCACTTGCAGCAGCATTCAGAGTGGTGCACTATGGGCAGCTGTCCCACAGAGCATCTCTTCCTCTTCTGTCGCTAAGAGTTGTGGAAAGGCAGAGGGGTTGCGGGTCATCCTGGCTCCTGTCCCAGTGCCCTGTGATGCATTGCTTCACATCCCAGCAATCCCTGTGTTTCGTCCGCATTTGGTGCCATCTTTCAATGGTTTGTGTACTGCGTGCTCTGCCTCTTCGGTCCGCAGGAATATATCCTGCACTGTTGACCAATATGCTGCTCACTTGGACTAACACGTCACGAGTGGCAATGGAGTTATTCCTTAAACTACAAAAGCAAGAGGAGTGCGACATTGATCTCGCCATGCATAGTAGCTACGACACGAGATTGCTTGTGGCATTCACGGAGGTGCTGACTACAGTAAAACGCCGCTTTTGGGCTTGGGAAACAAGCAGTGAGTGGTGGGATCACATCACATCACATCTGGGATGATGAGCAGTGGCTGTAGAGCTTTTGGATGAAGAAAGCTGCATTCATGGGACTGTGTGATGAGCTTGCCCCAGCCCTGCGGCGCAAGAACACGAGAATGAGAGCTGCCTTGTTGTTGGAGAAGTGCGTGGCAATTGAACTGTGGAAGCTGGCTACTCCAGACTGCTACCAATTGGTTGCTAACCAGTTCGGAGTGCGAAAGTCAACTGTTGGACTCATGTTGACAGAAGTGTGCAGGGCCATTAATCGCATCCTGCTCTGAAAGGCAGTGACTTTGGACAATGTGCGTCACATTGTGGATGGCTTTGCACAAATGGGCTTCCCTAACTGCAGAGGGGTGATAGATGGTATGCATATTCCAATTCAGGCACCAGACCACCTAGCCACAGAATACATTAATTGGAAGGGGTATTTCTCAATGTTTCTTGTGGATCACTGTAGGCGTTTCGCGGACATTTATGCAGGCTGGTCCAGAAAGGTGCATGATGCGCACATCTTTTGGAACACTAGCCTGTTCAGGAAGCTGCAAGCAGGGACTTTCTTCTTGGACCAGAAGATCACCATAGGGGAAGTCGAAATGCCCATTGTGATCCTGGGAGATCCTGCCTACCCCTTAACGATGTGGCTTATGAAGCCACACACAGGACACCTTGACAGCAGCAAGGAACAGTTCAACAACAGGCTGAGCAAGTGCAGAATGACTGTTGAGTGTGCTTTTGGCCATTTAAAGGCCCGCTGGCACTGCCTATATTGGAGGCTGGAACTGGCCAATGACAATATTCATATGCTTATCGCCACGTGCTATATGCTCCATAATATTTGCAAAGGGAAGGGTGAAAGCCTCACTCAGGGCTGGACTGTTCAGGCTCAATGCCTGGAGGCTGAATTTGAACAGCCAGAGACCAGGGCTATTAGAGGGGCATAGTGTGGGGCCATACGAATCAGGGATGCTTTGAGGCTGCAATCTGAAGCTGAAAGCCACGAATATTTGTTGCTATTCTAGGGAGTGCAGTGCTTGTAATGCTAGGAGCTGACTGTGATTGGTGCAGATGATGCACTGTAATGGTGTAAGAAAATTGCCTGTTGCTTTGCAGGGCTCTGTTTGCTTTCAATTAACGGAATAAAGATTGCTTTCAAACCAAAACAATTATTTTATTAAAAAACAACCGGGGGGGGGGGAGGGGAGAAATAAAAAAAACACCTCAGCACTGAGGGGGTTGGGGAAGGGAGGCTGCGAGGAGGAGGTGGGGTCCCAGGATGGTTAAAGATTTGTGTATGTCCAGTTATCATATCCAACCTTCTTTGGAGTACAGTGCAGCGGATACTGTGCTGCAGCAGGGCTAAACTGCAGAGGGATGGGTATAGAGGGTACTGGGAGTCTGCAGGGCTGGACAGGGCAGGCTTGGAATGCAGCGGGTACAGACTGGAGACAGGAGGTTGATAAGAATCTGTTGGCGGTGTCTGGGGGGGGGATGCACGGGAAAGAGTTTTGCGACAGTGGCTGCAGGCGAGGGCAGGTGCAGAGCTGCTCGGTACTAGCTACTTGCAGTGCTAGTAGCGCCTGGATCATGTCCACTTGGCGCTCCATAATGTTTAAAAGCTTCTCCATGGCTTTGTTCTGGTGCGCTGCTTTCTTCTTTCGGTCTCTCTTCTCGCTGTCTCGCCACTCCTTCAATTCTTGTTTTTTGGCTGCAGAGTATATCCTGACCTCACACAGAAAATTCTCTTTAGTTCTTCGTGGCTGCTTTCTCATTCTGCACAGCCGTTCAGCCAGCGATTAACAAAGGGGGAGGCTGGGCTCCCAAGGTCCTATCTGTGAAGCCAAAATGCAACATTTTACAGAAGCAGTATTTGCAACACAGAGACCACTGATTTAAAACACCACCACTATTCCAGGGGTGGGCAGACTGCGGGCTGGATCTGGCCCATCAGGGCTTTGGATCCAGCCTGTGGGATTGCCAGCCTGTGGTGCTGCAGGCCCCGTGCTATTCCTGGAAGCAGCCGGCACCATGTCTCTGAGGCCCCTGTGGGGGGTGGAGGATAGAGGGCTTCACACACTGCTCTCGCCTGCAGGCACCACCCCCTGCAGCGCCCATTGGCCGGGAACGGTGAACCGCAGACAATGGGAGGTTTGTGGAAGGTACCTGCAGGCGAGGGCAGAGTGCTCTCTGCCCCCCCCCCCCCATGGGTTGCAGGGATGTGGTGCCGGCCGCTTCTGGGAGTGGCATGGGGCCAGGACAGGCAGGGAGCCTGCCTTAGCCCCGCTGCATGCCCTGGAGCTGCTCAAGGTAAGTGGCACCGGGCCAGAGCCCACACCCCAAACCCTATTTGCACCTCAGCCCCTGCCCTGAGCCCCTTCCTGCACACTGCACCCCATCCCAAACCCCACACTCCCTCCCGCACCCCTGTCCCAGCCCTACATTCATGGCCCTGCATGCAATTTCCCCACCCAGATGTGGCCCTCTGGCCAAAAAGTTTGCCCACCTCTGCTCTATTCACATACAGTAACTCCTCGCTTAACATTGTAGTTATGTTCCTGAAATATGCGACTATAAGCAAAATGATGTTAAACAAATCCAATTTCCCCATAAGAATTAATGGAAATGGGCGGGGGGGGTTAGATTCCACAGAAATTTTTTTCATCAGACAAAAGACTATATTTATATATAAAACATACATACACGCGCTTGCGCCCACGAGCGTGCTGTAAGTTTTAAACAAACAATTTAATACTGGCACCAGCGATGATGATTGTGAAGCTTGGTTGAGGTGATGAAGTCAGAGGATGGGATATTTCCCAGGGAATGCTTTCTGCTAAATGATGAACTAGCATTCGGCTGAGCCCTCAAGGGTTAACTCGTTGTTAATGTTGCCTCACGCTCTACAAGGCAGCTCAAATGGAGGGAGGGGAGACAGTATGGCTGACAGAGACGCACCCTGTGTGTGAGAGAGAGATGCGCATTGCTCCTTTAAGTACGCTGACCCTACTCTAAGTACATTGCCTTTTTAATTTAATCAGCAAGCTGCTGCTGCCAGGAAGCTCCGTCCTGAGCCCTGTCCTGTGTCTCCCCCTGCTCTATGGAAAGTGGGGTAAGTGGGGTGCAGGAGCAGGGGGAAGGGGGACACCCTGACATTAGCCCCCCTTCTTCCCCCACACTCCCCCTGCACAGCAAGCAGGCGGCTCAGGGAGCAGCTCCAAGGCAGAGGGCAGGAGCAGCACATGGCAGTGGGGGGAGGGACAGCTGAACCGCTGGCAGTTGGTAGCCCGCTGGGCGGCTTCTGCACAGGGAACTTGGGGGGGCTGCCGGTCCACCCTGTTCCAAGCCCCCACCAGCTAGCTCCAACGGGCTGCTCTTCCTGCAAGCAGTGGACAAAGCAGGCGGCTGCCAAATGTTATAAGTGAGCATTGCGCAACTTTAAATCAGCATGTTCCCTAATTGATCAGCAACGTAACAACCACGTTAACCGGGATGACTTTAAGTGAGGAGTTACTGTACCTGTCACTAACTGGCTGACTCCAGGCAAGCACACATGAGCAACAAGACCCTCCAAAATGGTGAGTAACCACAAGGGAAATCGGTGTTCCAGGACTGTACTGTACACTGGGCACGTGGCTCTTGGGGAGAGCCAGCACTGTAAGGGGGGGCCTTATAATCATTCCTGTCTCCACATTTTCCACAGGCTGTATTCATTATGGAAGAAATCTTGCTGCTGAAGATGAGCAGGGAATCAAGGGAGGGTCTTCTCCAAGACTGGCTTCCGCCCTGGCCCTTATGCAGCTTGCCTATGTGCAGCAATGGTCCTGTCCTCGTTTCCTCCCCCCCCCCAATTAACAGCAGAGTGTCATGGGAAAGTTACCCTTAATGTGGCAAGAAACGAAGCAGCTCTGCCAAAGAATCTGCAGCAGCGGATTGCCCAGTATCTCCCTGAGAGTTTCCTGGAGATCTGAGGCAGATTCCCAGGAAGTGAGGGAGTCAATCAGTACCCTGTTCCGCCGATCAGACTAGGCATGTGGTGTTACATGCGTCATAGAGACACAAGCCTGCTTTCTGCAACCCTCCTACCCACAACAACTTGCTTCAGTGATTCCCAAAATCATAGCCACTTATCAGGGGCCTTGTCTCCTGTGCTTTTTGCCAAGAGTTGACAGCTGTGACTGGCTAGCCTCTGGGGTAGAGAAGAGCTCCTGGCTGCATGCATCTCTGATCTCCGAGTCGTCCTTCGCCTCTGGGTCCCCCTCCCCCTTCACATCCTCATCAAAGATTTTTCTCCTCCTGGTTTGGTCCACTCTCGACAGGCACATGAGCCACCAAGTATCCATAGTGGCCTTCACAGTGTGGAGGTGGGGTCGCCACCGAGTATCGCGTCCAGCTCTTTGTAGAACCGGTGCCTCGTGGGCGCAGCACTGGAGCGGCAGTTTGCCTCCCACGCCTTGTGGTAGGTGTTCTGCAGCTCCTTCACTGCACTGCAGTGTGTCCCGGTCATGGCTCCTTTCTGTCATGCATCGTGAAATCTGTCTGTAGGTATCATAATTCCTACGGCTGGGGCGCAGCTGGGACTGGACAGCCTTCTCTCCCCAAATGCTGATGAGGTCCAGCAGCTCAGCATTGCTCCAAGCGGGGGATCGCCTGGTGCGTGGAGCAGACATGGCCACCTGGAAAGATGCACTGAGACTACTGCATGTGTCACTGAGCAAACAGGAAGAGGACTTTCACAATTCCCAAGGAAGTTAAGAGGTGGGGATGATGGTTGATCACCTGAGGGCAGGGCAGTAGAGTTCAAACTGATAACCAGAGATGCGAGAACAGACATTGTGGGACGCCTTCCAGAGGCCAATGGCAGCACTGTAATCGACCCGGGTGTCTACACTGGCACTGTGGTGCTGTACCCCCAGCGCGGAAACTTTTACGCCTCTTGTTGGGTGGTTTTTTGACAGTACTGCAACTGTGCAGTTTCTGTGCGCTAAGTGGCTTGGCGGTGTGTACAAGGGAGTAACAACTCAGAAAGCTACTTTACTGTGCAGAAACTTGCCAGTGTAGACAAGGCCTGAGTCTAGTACAGTGTACATAATTTCTCATGCATTTCAGTCTTTTCCTAACTGGGCAGCTGAAGGAAGAGAATGAGATCTGGACCCCAAGTTGACCTTTCACTTAAAGTATCCATTCCTATGCATTCCTAATCTATTTCTGTTCTATATGCACCGCTAAGCCTTACTAACGCATGCAAGAATTAGATCTACTCCTGTCCCGGAAAACTGAGAGCAAAAGGGAGAGTTTGTTTTTTCTGAAACCTAAGGTACTATCTTCCAGGTGATTCAGATTTCTGTCATCAATAGGCTGTTAACTTTTCCTTGGATCACCTGAGAAGTGGTACTTTCAGAAAATAAGTAGTCTTTCCAAGTCCTGATACTGAAGGGACTCTTCATGGGGCTTTTAACCTCCTGCCTCTTAAATACCTTTTGCTGTGAATTTAAGTATAGGTTTTGCCTTGATCCATAATTAACCTTTCTTCAATTGTATCTTTTACTTTAAAAGCCTGTGCATACATATAACAGCTCATCTTCACTCCAGTGGTGGTTCTGTCGCAGGGCCAAACTGCAGCTTGATGAAATGTGAGAGAAGGTGCTCATCCTACATAGACTGTGGGTATCTTCTTTCAACCTGCAGCCCTGCTGCCTGTCTGTTATCATTAGTCTTCCTACCTATATGGTTCCCACCTTTCTATCTATCTACCTATATGGTTCTCACCTTTCGTTGTTCTCAAGGAATATTACTAAAATGTCTGCCCACAGTTTTTGCTAGTTGTCCCTGACTTCCATTTTCTCTCCTCCCACTTCTTTGTGTCACTTGTTTGAATGCAAGACAGGAGAATGTCCATTTTCAAATGGTATTTTTACATCCTAGTAAGATATTAGTGGAAAGCAGTCTGTTGCTTCTCTTCGCCAGATAAGCAGGTGGTAGGAAAGAAGGTTATTTTTTCATGCCCTCTTTTGTATTTTATTCAGTTTCTCCTCTTCTCTATCTCTTTCAGAATTGATCTTTGTTCTTTTTTTTCTCATGCACTTCCTGCATTACAGCTTTTACCCAATTTGTAACTTGTTAATTGTACAGCAAGCTCTAACTATGATAATATTTGTTTAGTAGCTGGGGTAGTCAACAGCTTCATACTTGCAATTGTCTTCCTCATTCAATACTTGTTTTGCTGTGTAAACAGGACTTCTTAACTGTGCCTGACTGCCCATGTGCAGATTGACTGGTCCTCTTTCCTTGTATTTCTCTGTGCAGTAGGACAACACAGTGTACACCACCCGACACGGTGTTCTAAGTGCATATTTTCTGGACACTGTCCCATTCTGAGGCAACGTGGGATGTTTTTTCAAAATGCAGATACAAACATGGATAGGTATTGCACTAGGTGTGGACTCTCAAGCTTGTTGACACATTGTAGTTTTCTACAAAGCAACCATGCGGTCCTGGCTCAGCCTTGTTTTATTGTACTTGTAATGTAGACAGGCCCTGTCAGGGTCTCTGACTTCCTTTTACTCTGTTGTTGTCTTCTGCGACATCTTTCTTCTGACAGTTACTTCCATAGCTTCAATTTGTTTGTATACGAACAACAACTTCTTAATTTCTTAATTAAGGTCAGGCTTGACAAAGCCCTGGCTGGGATGATTTAACTGGGACTTGGTCCTGCTTTGAGCAGGGGGTTGGACTAGATGACCTTCTGGGGTCCCTTCCAACCCTGATATTCTATGATTCTATGATTCTTTAAACAAATGCAATATAACTATAAATTTGAAATGATTAATAAACCTGAGTTTTTCCTGCTTTAAATGTTGAGAGGCTCTGTCATAATGAATTGAT
The DNA here is from genome assembly GCF_009764565.3 of Dermochelys coriacea. NCBI lineage: Eukaryota > Metazoa > Chordata > Testudines > Dermochelyidae > Dermochelys > Dermochelys coriacea. The sequence continues at coordinate 81,671,765 of NC_050071.1, forward strand.
GAATGGAATATGAAGAAAACAAATGATCAGCTACGTATGCTTATTTCTTATTTCAGTCATAACTTCATTTTCCTGCTCATTGAAACTTTGCTCTCCTTTCTGTAGTTGAACTGCTCTCTAGGCAACCACAATATTTACTCAGTTTATTAAATCATTTGGCTCAATCTGACTTTAGACTCCTCAACTGTTCTTGTTACTGAGTGTTTCCTGTTTGTCTATTCTCCTTTTTGCTTTTATATGTATCAAGGGTTCAACCTGATTAAGTGTCTGTTGCTGATATAGGAAAAGATACAGACTTTGAAGTTAGTCTCAGTTCATGATGGGGAGGACCATACACACTTTTAATATGGATCTTGTGTCTTGCTGCAGACTTCTGTTGGTTCAACTGAGCTATTTATTTGCAGGAAGTAAATTGAGATTTTTAAGAACAAGAAAAGTTGGAGACGGATTTTTGTATAAATTAGGATGAATTGGAGCTCCATAAAAACCACAGAAGACAACTAACCCTGACAACTTTGTCAAGTCACTTGAGTCTCTGTAATAGAGCATATCTCCACTTTCCATTGACTTGGGGATACAATGGATAAGTAGCTGCCTGCTTAGCTTGCCACATTATGACTTGATGCATCTGGAAAGGCTTTAGTTACAGCCAGAACAACCAGAAAAGTGTGCTGCAGGAGGATGCAAAGCTGGATGCATGCTGAATTGTCCATCTTGTGGTGTGATCCAGCTCTCCCTTCAATCAGTGGGGAATTTTTCCACTGAGAGTAAGAACTGGATTGGGCTCCTAGTGAAGTGAAGGAAAGATGCAGCAGACTCAGGGGAAGGGGAGGGAAAGGATATAGGACTTAATTTTTGTTTTACATTAGAGTGCAGGGCAGGTTTACAAAAAAGTGAGATTATACCCCCATCCCACCAGTGTGTGTGGAGAGGGCCAGCTTGTGACAGCCAAACCATTCGATACTTTTCCTAGGTGACATTCCTCTTGACATCCAGAAAAATTAAATACCTAGGCAATTATGGTTGTGAAGATAATTTTTAAAATCTGGTCTGTGTGAAAACTGGCACAAAGATGTGGGCTTGAGTTTGTAGACAATAATAGTGGAAGGTGTGACCTAATTAGCACACCCTATTTCAGGGAGTGTTAACTCTGAAGCCCTGTGATGACAACTTAAATGTCAACATTGCTACTTATGTTGCTACTGAAAAACTGCCTGAAAGAGGAAGGGTCATAATTATGAAAATTGCACATTTTCTAGGAATGACATAACACTTTGGCATGTCAGGTGCATGGAGTCTTTAGGATAACATTTGTTTCCCTCCCCCCCGCCCCCCCCCCCCGAACCTTGACCACCATTAGACCTGAGGTGTCTCACAGGGCATTGCTCCACTCCTGCTTTCTCCCTGCAGAAACTGCACAGACTTCTATAGTTGTCCTTCACCGTGTCCTTTTTATTTTAAGTCTCCTCCACCCTTTTCACAACAAGCCCTGTGCAACAGTCCATTTACAATGTTAACCTAGCTTTTGGCCCTCTCACAAGGGCCTGAGGGGAGCAGAGGTCTCCCTACTCTGAGCTTGGTGTGGCTAGACTCAGCTAGCCCTGTTCCTCCCTCTTTCCCTTTCTTGTCCTTCCTGTGCCTCATCAGCCCTGGGCTGATGGAGTAATTGGCTCAGCCAGGCAGTCTGATTGACTAATTACCCCCATCAGCTTTCTCCAGGAGAACTAATTAATATCTGGTCACAGTGGAGGCTCACCTATTTGCACTCTGTCACAGGGGTGGCTCTTCCATCTTGTGGAGTTTCTCCTGTTCCTTTGAAGAACTGCGGCATGATGGCAAAGCAGAGCATATTCCTAAGTCCACCTTTTCCAGACTCTGCTCTTCACAATGTACACCATCAGTTTTTTTTGCCTGCATGACTGCTCTGTCTCACCTTTTGGGCTACTGCTAGCCTTGACTCCTACTTTGTGTCAGCTGTGTTTTTAAAAGAAGTGGTAGAATAAAAACAAAACAACCTTCTACTGAGGCCTTAGAATCTTAAGTATAATCAGGTAGAAAAGTTTTATAAGAACATCATGCAAAAATTCAGTGTGTTCTACATGGTAAAGCTTAATGTATGGCGAGCGAGGAACTGGCGTACAGTCTGTTTACAAAGATTTACAAAATCTTTGCATTTTTCTTGATGGTATAATTTATGCTACAGATGCCTCCTAAAGTATCCATATAGATACATGACATTAGCATTTGCAAGCACAGACAGTTAAGTCTAAAACTTCTTAAATGTAGGATCAACAGTTGTCTGTCTGTGGGGAGTTAATGTATTTTTAGGTTTCAGAGTAGCAGCCGTGTTAGTCTGTATTCGCAAAAAGAAAAGGAGTACCCGTGGCACCTTAGAGATTAACAAATTTATTAGAGCATAAGCTTTCGTGAGCTACAGCTCACTTCATCGGATGCATCCGATGAAGTGAGCTGTAGCTCACGAAAGCTTATGCTCTAATAAATTTGTTAATCTCTAAGGTGCCACAGGTACTCCTTTTCTTTTAATGTATTTTTACTCTCATCACTACCAAGTGGCTAAATGGATTTTTGCTCCGATTTCTCTAGGCTTAGGCCATGTACCCACAAACTTCAGCCTAAAAGATAGTAGATGTTCTGAAACATGAGCATGTGGAAGAGGAGTGGCTAGAACAGAAACTGGCACAAATTAACATCTAAGCAGTTGCCTCCTCCTTAATTTTCAGCTTTCTAGTGTTTTCCAGCTTGTGCTTTACCTGTAATATTATTTAAAATTGTTTTTCTCTTGTTAATTTCCAAGATATCTAATAATGGGTAGGTGGGTGTGTGCGTGCGTGTGTGCGCGCGTGGGGTGGTTTGTGTGTAGATCTATCATACAAATAATTTCCTTCTGTATTCACCAGATGTTACACTGCTCTCCTTCTGATGACTAATTTGAAAACAGTTTTTTTACATCTAAAGAATTCCTCAAGAATTTACAGGAAGACTGAGATATATTCTTACTTGTACCACGTAGCTAAGAGACTCACGGAAACTTTAGATTTGATACAATTATGTCTTCCCTGTGGTGGGTCATGTCACGAGTTTTTCCAGGTCACAAGTGATTAAAGTGTGCCAATCAGCAGTTTGACTTCCTTAAGTAGTGAGGGCAGAAATAGTTGGTGGTACAGCAGTCTCTCTAATTGAAATCCAGCTGGCTTGATGTATTGGCTTTCCCCCCTCCTTGCCTCTGAGGGGCTGCAGTTTGAATTCACCATTGACAGGTTTCATGGGGTCACAGCACTGGTGTGCCAGCTATTGTACTGCCTTTGCTCTCCTTTTACAGACTCGCCATTTATTTCATGAGGACCAGAAAAATGAGTCTATGAAGTTGTATCCATCACTGAAAGAAAAACAATGAGACCTCCCCATAGCTATAAAATTGCAAGATCTTCTAGGAAGCCAATGATTTGTGGTAACTGGAGTTATAAATAAAAATAAATAACAAAATGAGTTATTTATTACAATTACTCTTGCCTCCCAAAACGGCCCTCTACTCTCAGCTCACTCATGGTCAGAGGAAATGCTGCAAAGACCCACTGAAAATGTATCTCAAGAAAACAGATGTGGACATCACAACCTTGGAGTAGCAAGCCACCAACACTGCCCAGTGGTGCAAGTAAAATCCATTTCTTACTGATACTGGGGGCAGGGGGGAGGCCACCAGCTAAGGGGGGCACATGACCCTCCCACCCATGTGACCCTCCATGTGAGTCCTCACCACCCCAGCCTGAGGCCCCCACGCTCTCCCCATCCTCTCTCCACATCCATCCCATGTTGGCGGAGGGCGGGGGAGGAAGTTCTGTCTTCCTCCTGCTGTCAGGAGACTTCGGGACAGGACTTTCCTGGGAACTGCAGCGGGGAAAGGAGCAGATCCCCCAGCTCTGCCCCCTGCCCTTCCACAGAGCTGAGTCTCCATCCTCCCTCTGTGTACTACAGCAGAAGCCCCGCCCGAGGACAGAACTGGGGGGCGAGGCTGGGGGCGGTACAGCTGCCGGAGGAACTGCCAGTGTTCTGCTCCTTTCCCCGTTGCTGCCCCTCCTAGCAGGGAAAGGAGCAGAACTCCCAATCCCACCCCCCAGCCCTCTCCTCTGGTGGGGCTGCTGCCGCAGTACGGAGACGCAGCTCTGTGGAAGGTCAGGGGGCAGGGCTGGTCATTCTGCTCCTTTCCCTGCTTGGTTGGGCAGCGGGGAAAGGAGCAGAACCCCCAGCCCTGCCCCCAGCACTTCTCCAGGGGGGCTGCTGCTGTTTCTTTCTGGTATGCCATATCGGCTATAAATAGCTGGCAGGTACGGTGTACTGGAGTGTACTGGCCTGCTTGCACTACTGATGGCACCACATCCTCTATCAGGCAGTGGCCTGCTTCGAGGAGAAGCGCCTTGCCCTCAAAGCTGAAAAGAAAGAACTTTTTCCCAGCAGGCTGCTGGCCCATCAGGAACTATCTGTACTTACTGTGGGTGGATCTGTGGTTCCAGGATTGGACTCCTGATTCATCTCAAGATGTAAATCTGTGATAGAGATTATCCTCGAATCAAAGGACCGCCAATGATGATCATTTTAAAAACTGGCTTTAGATTGCAAGCTCCATACTTGGAGCACCCTTGGTTCAACATCTAACAGGCTTAAACCCCTGGGCCCCAGACTTTGCAAACACCTGTGCAGCTACAACTTTGTTCAAATGAGTAGTTCCATTGACTTTAATATGACTTCATGAGTTAAGTTGCATGCTTATGTAAATGTTTGCTGAATCAAGGGCTTAAAGTGTAAACACCCAGAGCAGCATTTGAGTCTCTATCACTGTACTTTACTATTAAAAATTGAGATGAAACTTCTTTTCAGCAGTTTGTGTAATACAAATGGAACAAAGGAACACAATGAAAGACTACCAATAAACCCTGCAATTAGTCTGGTTTTCAAGAGAGAAGCTGCCCACTGAACTGCTGTAGAATGCAAAGTCTAGTCAAGAGTGTAGTTGACTCTTATTAACCTCTTGCATCTTGTGTTTCGGTTGCTATTTCAAAATTCAGTGTGAAATAGGAAATTGTGCGGGAAAATAACTTGGCATCAAGTGGTGACAGTTTTGCTGGAGTTGGGTGATCTGCAGTAACGTCAGTTATTTAAAGTAAATATTAAAATCAACCAATCTTGCAATTATTTGCCAATCTTAGAACAGTGTATTTGGCTCAGTGTAGTAAATAATAACATCCCAATCTTGCCTAGCTAATTCAGAGAACATCACAAAGGGCAATATTTGGTGAGAGGGCTTTTTATTCCAGTATATAATGCAGTGGTTTGACGATGCTTGTTTCTTGCAAGATTTTCTTCGCAAATTGCGTATTAGGAAGCTTGAGCTTTTGACTTAACTAGTTTATTGTAATATGGGGAACTTTTTATTGAGTTATTTCTGTAAGTCAGAATTTAAACTGAAATTTATCCAGGGTAATCTCTACAGATGACTGAGCTGCTTGCTTCTGAAAAAAACAAATCTTGGCGGAACCTCTGATCTGAACCTGAAACTTAAAGCATTACCATAAGCTTTCCTCACTTCCTCATGCCCTAGTTCTGGGCTGTGCAACAGACAGACCCTCTAACTCTCTCTCCACAGGCCACAAACCTTATCTTACCTTTGAGTCAAATATCAGTTCATCTTATCCCTATTGTCCCTTGGACTCTCATCTCCTTTCACCACACCCTGAGGACTTCCTGACTGGAACATCTCTGAACACAAGAACAGCCATACTGGGTCAGACCAAAGGCCCATTTAGCCCAGGATCCTGTCTTCTGACAGTGGCCAATGCCAGGTGCCCCAGAGAGAATGAACAGAACAGGTAATCATCAGGTGATCCATCCCCTGTTGCCCAGTCCCAGCTTCTGGCAAACAGAGACTAGAGACACCATCCCTGCCAATCTTGGCTAATAGCCATTGATGGACCTACCCTCCATGAACTTATCTAATTCTTTTCTGAACCCTGTTATAGTCTTGGCCTTCACAACATCCTCTGGCAAAGAAATCTTGGAGGTGTGCAAGATAGGAAAGGAGAAGCTGATCCGAGGTCCAGTGGAAATTCTAGATCTGCTGGGTGTGTGGGTGTGCCAGAGAGGTAGTGTTAAAAGTGTGGTGGGTGAAGGAGGTTAGAGGTCTCTGCCCCTGGCTAGGTGTGTGCAGGTTTGAGGAGTAGAGGAAAGGTTTTGGATAAGTACCTAATGGTTGGCTTCTTAACCAACCCTCTGAATCTCTTGGGCCATACCCTTTGCTAGCTGCAGTGTTGGTGACATCACTTAGTGTCATTCTTGCAGCCACTCTCCTTGTTTTCATTCTTGATATCCATCTCTGTGGCTTATTCAGACTACTCTGAATACTTCTAAATGCAGATCCCTGCTGCAAGATTTTTAACATGCTCATTGTTAATGTAGGCAGGACAGTATGCAATAGAGACACTTTGGATATGCCTGTATTTTAAAAATATCTGCATTTATTTTACAGATGCCTACAGGAGCAAGATTATATTCTATTAAAGTAAAATAAAAAAGGATGTACACAATAACGCATGCCAGGGGATTGTTTCTATTTTAGGCTTTCATCCTTAAGAAAATTAGAAATTACAGAAAATAATCCTAATGTCAGCTCTTATTCCTCTGCATGATCCAACTGGCCCAGCCATATAAATCAATAACAGAGAGACAATACCCCCGTATAATAAATGTCTAAGTTTAAGAAAAGCTGAAGCAAATCCAAAATGCTACAGAAGGACAACCCCTTTGTTCTCTGAAATATACTAAGATTCTATCCCCTAAAGAGACCACTAAAGGCAGTTCTCATCAGTGGGATTTATAAAATATTCTCAAACCCTTATTCTCCCTTGGGATTATCATAAATGTTGGTTCCAATTCTGGTACTAAATTTTAAGTTCTTAGTTGTCTGAAGGTATGTCTAAGCTGCAATAAACATCCCATAGCAGTGAGTCTCAGAGCCTGGCTCAGCTGGCTTGGGTTCATGCCATGGGGCTAAAAGTAGTAGTGTGGATGTTCCCACTTCAGCTTGAGCCTGGGCTCTGAGACCACCAGCCTCTCTGGGTTTCAGAGCCTAGGCTCCAGCCTGAATGGGAATGTCTACACTGCTATTTTTAGCTGCGTAGCGTGAACTGTGTGAACCATAGTCAGCCAACTTTCTAATTGCACAAAACCAAACACCCTTGCCCTGCCCCTGCACGCTTCTTCTCCTCCACCCCTCCCTCCATCACTTTTCTCTCCCCCACCCTCCCTCACTTTCACCAGGCTGGGGCAGGGGGTTAAGGTGCGGAGGGGGTTAGGGCTTTGGTTGGGGATGCAGGGTCTAGGGTGGGACAAGAAATGAGGGGTATGGGGTACAGGAGGGGGCTCTGGGCTGGGGCGGGGATTGGGGTGAGAGAGGGGGCTTGGGGTGTGGGCTCTGGCTGGGTGGTGGTTACCTCAGGCCACTCCCAGAAGCTGCCAGCATGTCCGGCTCCTAGGCGAAGGGGCCAGGAGGCTCTGCATGCTGCCTGTGCCCGCAGGCAGGGACAGCAAGTTATATAGGCCCATGGTGCCCATGCTCCAGGAATATTCAGGGCCCGGAAGCTCGGCTCCACCAATGTTTGAGTCTCTCCCCCAGCCCCGCCTGTTACCTCCGCGTGCCTCCCCCAGAGCATCTCCCAGCACCACCTGCCACCCCTGGGTGATTTAAAAGGGCTCAGGGGCCCCTGGCTGCCACTGGCAGCACAGTGGGGCTAAGGCAGCTTCCTGCCTGTCCTTGCTCCATACCACTCCCTGAGGTGGGTGGCATGTCTCTGTGGCTCTGGATCTCTGCGCACTGCCCCTGCCCCGAGCGCTGACTCTGCAGCTCCCATTGGCTGGGAACTGTGGCCAATGGGAGCTGCGGGGGCGGTGCCTGCATGCAGCGGTGCGTGGAGACTCCCTGCCCCTCCCGCCTAGGAGCCGCTGCCAGAGGGATGTGCAAATCGCTTTTGGGAGCTGCCCGAAGTAAGCGCTGCACCCCTCACCCTCTCCTGCACCCCAGAGCCTGCACCCAAACTCCCTCCCAGAGCCTGAAACCCCTTCCTGCACACCAACCCCCCACCGCACCCCAGAGCCCACACCCACCACCCAAACTCCCTCCCAGAGCCTGCACCCCTCACCTCCTCCTGCACCCCAACCCCCCACCAGCCCAGACCCTGCACTCAGCACCCAAACTCCCTCCCAGAGCCTTACGCAGGTGTGTGTGGGGGGAGGGGGGAGATGTGTGGGACTTGGACTCATTCTGGACACCATCAAAAATTATATAAACCTGCCACCCTTGTCTGCAGGCACCGCCGCAGCATTTCCAATTGGACACAGTTCCTGGCCAACGGGAGCTTCACAGCCAGAGACTGTGCTGTGGATGGGGCAGTGTGCAGAGCCCTCATGGCTGCCCCCCAAGCCAAAAGGACATTCCAGCTGCTTCCAGAAGCTGCAGGGAGCCAGAGTAGGCAGGAAGCCTGCCTTAGTCTCATGGCTGTGCTGACCAGACTTTTAGTGGCCTGGTCAGCAGTGCTGGCTGGAGCCGCCAGGGTCCCTTTTTAACTGTATGTTCGGGTCAAAAACCGGGTACCTGGCAACCCTATTGACCTGGGCTCTGAGACTCTCTGCTGTGATTTTTTCTTTGGTCATCTAGATGTACCTTTAGTGACTTGGTGGATTTATTAAGGAGGAAAAATGATCTTGTTGTAACCAAGGACTGGAATTCAGGAGACTGGGATATTCCTTCTGGCTCTGTCACTGACTTTTTGATATGCTCATGGTCACACACTTATTCTCTGTGCCACAGTCTGCCCCCATCTGTAAAATGGAGATAATACTTAATTCCTTGACCTGTATCCTACCTTTGGTGTTCTTAAAAAACAGAGCTCCACATGGGATTTAATAGCAAGCTCTAATTAAAAATCAGTGGCACTCTGTGGTTTCTTGTTTTTAAATTTACTGAAAGATCTATGGATTGAGGACATCATAGAAATGCAAAGTAGTATTAAGAAAAGGGTGGAAAAAACTGTCCTGGTTAGTGGATGTAAAATAATGGAAACCACATTCCCATGGATAAAATTCTCATCCTCCAAAAATCACTTGTTGTATCATCAAAAGGATGATAAATATTTTAGCATGTTGAAGTTATCAAGAAGTCAGTGATTAAAATAAAACCTCCTTTACTGAGAGAGGGTGAGAGTTTGGCCTTCAGTATCCACAAAGGTACAACACTGTTGCTTGTGATGGGGAAACTGTGGCATTCTGCCAAAATTTAGTAAAGACTTAGTGAAAAGAACCAACCTTTGACTCTGAATGAGGTCATATGTCGGTAAAGATGTAAATTAGAATCACATTTTAGAAGAGGAGAGTTTTACTAATTATTTTAACAAATACCAAGTGTCTATTAGCTGCCAAGCAAGCTCTGGAGAGGGTATTGTGTCTAGCGTAATGAGTAAAGGGAAAAAGTCATGTGAGGCAGGAAGAGTATTGGGCCTCTGTCTCTGATATTTTGGTAGTTGCTTTAATCAGTTGTTTGCATGATTTGGCCGGCTAGCTTTTCTGGGTCTTGCTATTGTGTTCAGTGGTGATCCAGCTATTGAACACAGTGGCATGCTATAGAGGTGCGTTTATAGTGTCTGTATAAAAACTCCGTTTTCCTTAAAGGATTTGGACTAAGTTTTATATCACAAATAAAGGTAAAAATCTTACCTTGAGCAACGCAAGGAGGAATTGGAATTTTCAAGACAAAACCAGAAACCCAAAGAGCATCTGCTCTGTATAGATCTATAGCAAGGAAGGAAACCAGCTACGAGTGCAGAAAAGTTTGTTGTTGAGGAGGGGAAAGGGCTCAGTTTCTCATAACTGAGAGGAAAGGGTGTGAAATCTGGTAATAATTCCAGGAAATAATGGAACATTATTGTTCGTGTTAAACCTACTACAAAGTATGTGGAAGTAAACACAGAATCTTTTTTTGAAATTGGTCACTAGGTTGTTTCATGCCTCAGTATTATCTGACATTGAGGGAGAAAATCATAATATGGCAAATAAAAGGGATGTGGCCAGAAGCCTTGTCTCTTGAGAGGGGTCAGAAGGTGAATGAAGTTTTAATGATGAACTGCAGAAGTGTGAGGTTTTGTTTTGTTGAAATGTTTTAGGCTGTCATGATGTTAATCCAACATGAAGGCAAATATACTCATATCTTAAAGCAAAGTAGCTACACTAAAACTTGCTTCTTCCTTCACCTACCTGCTACCTGACTTCAGGGTTCTGTTTTCAACAACACTACTTTCTTTTTACACTCATTCCTCTAAATGTGAGCAAAACTCTTCTTCTTAATCTCCAGTCTAGTTGCTGACCTTTCCACTTCACTCACTCCACTCTCACCAGTTTATTTTTTTAACGACCTTTTTATGGGCATATCTCAGGACCTGTACTTCTTTGTCCTTCTCTTTGGCCTCCCCTGCTTTTAACACTGAACACTCTCCCCTCCTCCTGCCTCTCTAGTTGTTCCTTCAGCAGCTGCTTTGGCAAGTTCTTGCTATTCTCCTTTCTTGCCATCCATGAAGGTTCTATTTGGCGCTTTCATCACCGGTCCCTCTTCTCTCTCTACACCACATTGCTGCTAACATGGTTTCATCTGTTTCGATACTGATTGCTCACAAGTCTACCTCTTCACTCCTGACTTGTTGTCCTGCATTGCAGCCTGTCTTGTGACACTTCTTCCTAGATGTCTCACTGACAACTTAAACCTCACATAACCAAAAGTGAAATCCTCTGTTTCCCTTTAAAACCCTCTTGACTTGCCCATGTCACTTTCATTGTTGACAAAACTATCCTTTCTGTCACTCAGGCATGTCTGGGGTGGTTCTTCAGTTTCTATCTCTCCTTCACCCCACATACCCATTGAAACCTGCTGCTGCATCCTCCACAAAGCTTCTAAGTATCCAACCTGCTCCATCTTTACAGCTCAAACTTTTGTACAGGCTCTAATCATCCCCTTTTTTTCACTACTGCAGCTTCTTCCTCCCCACTGGTTTATCTGCGGCATACAGAGTCTTCTACTAGTTGTTAGCAGCTGTGGTTTGTATGATCAACTTCCTTGCCTGGGGAATCTATCTGTCACAGTTCAGGGCAACTGCATCTGTATAACCCCACACTATAGTCCAGCAAGGGCACCCACCCTCAGGCTTCTGCCTCCCCTGGCCATCACCTCTGTTTTTCACACCCCTGAGCAACAAAAGTTTTGCCGACATAAGTGCGAGTGTAGATATGGCCTGTCACGCTCTCTTGGTTCTTCCTCTCCACCTCCTCAAATATAAACTGCCTGTCCTCCTATTCAGGGTCCTGCATAACTCCACTCCCAACAGCTCATCCAGCTTTGTCTCAGTGTTGCCACCCCCTCTGCTCAGGTAATGATACTAGTCTTATTGCTCCTTCTGTCTACCTCTCCCACAATCTTCTCAGTGCCCCCTCCCCCCCATGCATTGAACAGTCTTCTTGACCTGGCACACAAGGTCATTACCATCTGCACAATCAAATAACTTCATCTACATGCTTTCTCTGAATACCAATGTAATCTTTATAGTAGGAACCTCTGTCTGTCCTTCCACATGCCAACCCTATTTCATTGCTCTCTTAGTTCTGTCATTGTCTAAAATTGGAAAGAAAGCTGTTGAGATAAAGGGCAGTGTTGTGTTGTAAGGTGCCTAGCACCCCTCTGGCCGTTGTAAAATATTTATTATTACCTTCTATGACTCAGTTACATTCCCTGCCAGTGCATTTTAAATTCTTACAGCACCGTACACAGAAAAAAAAAATTGCAATTTGGAAACAAAATCACAGGAACACCTGTGTTCATGTATCGAGGTCATAGCAGGAAACTAGACATTGCTAGGAAAACATAATCCTTATATCCACTTACCATGCATGAACTTGCATCAAATATTGACAGTGTCACTGTGGCTCAATTGACTTCAGACCATCCTATAAATAATAATAATTATATTCGAGCCCAGTAACAGGATTTGGGCTGCTACCCAATGCTGGTCTTCAGTGCTGCACTAATAGTTACCAGGATAACACCCTGTATGCGACCATCCATGGGCCAGCCACAGGCGGGTGACAAAGTCGCATGTCTATTTTATCTACTGCATTGTACTGCCTTGTGGATACCTGCAATTTTATGGTCTCTGCAGTGATTTTGAGTCTCTTGAAATCTTTGGCCTGCAATATGTGTACTTCCCAATGGAATCTAAAAATCAGGTGCCAGACCAAAAATATCAATAGATTTAACTTTGTTGGAATTGGAGATACCAGGAGAAGACTCCCACCACCCAGTTGCTGCTGTCATTCCCTGGAATATCTGAAAGAAGAAAACCACATTCCATCAGAAAGGATGGGAGAGGTAGAGCAAGCCACCTTCTGAAGTGTGCCTGTACTACAGAGAAGGGTAGCAGCCAAAGGGAGTGAGGATTTCAGGGTTTATGAAACACTTGAGGTGAGAATGGGGGCAGGCCAAAAAATGGTTTCAGTGGTCACTGCAAAACAAATCTAGAAATATAGGGCTGGAGTCTTATTTAAACTTAACTCCTTTACAGTTACAGAATGGTGGAAAGAGGTCCTGGTTTAAATTAGAATCATGGCCATTGTTCTTCATTTTTATCTGATGCAATGTATTTCAGACCTAGTTTGGCAAAGCCTTCCGGAAAGGGAATGCATAGGGGAAAAACAGAGTGACTGGGCTCACTTTCCTTTGAGTGTTTGAAGGAAATCCCTGTGCTTTGGAAGCTTCCACAATGTTAAATTTGACTTGGGTTCTGTTCAGGCATGGTGAAGGTTTGGGCTGGTTCTGTCTGAACTCATTTGTCCACTTGTGCTTCCCAAGTCAGTAAGATTGAACCTATACTAGCCAAGAGGGGAAAAGCCTCAGTGAGTGTGAGGCATAAAGTAACATTCTTACTTACACTTATAGCTCAAACACGCTTGTCTTTGATCTCGGTGTAATTGGACCAGTGGTAGTGATGTTTTTCTTTTAAAGCATGTTGGTAGGGGGAGAGTTTGCTATCCAGATCATATCAATTCTGGATTTGAGCTGGGAGTTCAAGAAGGAAGATTTTAGCCTGTATAAGAGGTTTTTGCATCATGGTGGTGTCAGCCTAGAGCATCCAGATGAAGGCTTCAAGTGTTGACTGTAAACAGTCAAACATTCTCTTCTGTCAAATATCTGAGTCATTAAAAAAAATTAAATTGAAAGATGACACAATTTTGTAACCATCATGGAGGAAATAGCAAATATTGGATCTCCAGGACAGTAGACCAGGTGCATAGGAGGATGGCTGTGATATGAGCATGCTATTTCTTTTCAGCAAGCACTGCAGTCATTCAGAGGACCAATGGCATGAATGGAAGAGATGAAGCTATGGACATGTCCAAAACATAGATGAAAAGTGCATAGGGCTTCAAAGAGTGAGACCGCAAAGCATAGTATGCATGAAGAAAAGAGGGATATTTACATTATTTGTAAAGATATGTGATATTCAAACACACAATAAATATTTTTCCTGTGAAAGTCTTTAGGAAATCAGTGTCTGTGTTACATAAACATCAATATCTTTTATTCAACTTTCACTTCTTAACAAATCAAATTGCTGGTGCCTGCAGGATTTTAGCTGAAGCTTTGTATTTCTTTCAGTTTGGATTCCAAGGAACAATAGAACATCTTGGCATCTAAACAGCTCTCTTTTCAGCTCTAAGATTTTCTGTTATTGTTGAAAGTTAATTTTATTTTAAAGATTCTACCTATTTACTTGATTTCAGTACATGTGTAATCAGAGATTAATCTGTATTAGCAAAAGCCATGTTTAAATACAGTTCTTGTTAGCAAGGTCTGTGGTTTCTCTAGACAGACAGGACACAGCTGAACCATGTAATAAATAATTTTACAAAATTCCACTATATATTAGGGAAGCTGGATGCAGGATTAAAGGTCTCATCTGATAGAGCTTGTCCATATGTTTAAACCTGGTTTTTGGTAGTGTAACTTCAGCACCAATAGAGGAAAGGCTTAAAGGATAATACTAGTTAATGTGAAGCTGTGAATTTTGTTTTGTTTTTGTTTTATTAGCAGTCAGAGAATTGATTTAGATGCTTGGTTTGGACTTGTGCGCATGTGTAACCATATGGTACAGCAGTTGATGGAATGCAGATAATAACTTTATTTGCTTTACTGTTTAAATACATACTTGTGCTAGCAGGTTCCTTTCTTAGCTTTGTCCCGACCTGCTGTGTGAACTTTGGGAAGTCATTTAATCTCTGTGCCTCAGTTTCCCCATTTTAAAAAGGAGATAATGATACTTTTTCCTCTCTCTTGTAAAGCACTTTGAAATCTACAGATGTTGTTTAATTATTGGGCTTTATCACTTGCTCAACTGGGCCTTTTTACTTATTTAAAATCTGCCTGTCTGTGAGAAGGGAACACCCCTGGAGGTTGCAAAATCTGTGCTGCTTATGTTAAAGGCCATAGAAATGCTGCCAAGTCACTGGGCTCGCCCACGATTAAGACATAGTTAAAATTTACATTAATAACTAGTCACTTCAAAGTGGATCTAAAACTAAGAATAAGAGGTTGGTGAAAACTTCAGAGGCCTATTAAGTCAAGAAACCTCAAGTGAAAGCTCCATAAAATGTTTCAGAGTAGCAGCCGTGTTAGTCTGTATTCGCAAAAAGAAAAGGAGTACTTGTGGCACCTTAGAGACTAACAAATTTATTAGAGCATAAGCTTTCGTGAGCTACAGCTCACTTCATCGGATGCATTTGGTGGAAAAAACAGAGGAGAGATTTATATACACACACACAGAGAACATGAAACAATGGGTTTATCATACACACTGTAAGGAGAGTGATCACTTAAGATAAGCCATCACCAACAGCAGGGGGGGGAAGGAGGAAAACCTTTCATGGTGACAAGCAGGTAGGCTAATTCCAGCAGTTAACAAGAATATCAGAGGAACAGTGGGGGGTGGGGTGGGAGGGAGAAATACCATGGGGAAATAGTTTTACTTTGTGTAATGACTCATCCATTCCCAGTCTCTATTCAAGCCTAAGTTAATTGTATCCAGTTTGCAAATTAATTCCAATTCAGCAGTCTCTCGTTGGAGTCTGTTTTTGAAGCTTTTTTGTTGAAGTACAGCCACTCTTAGGTCTGTGATCGAGTGACCAGAGAGATTGAAGTGTTCTCCAACTGGTTTTTGAATGTTATAATTCTTGACGTCTGATTTGTGTCCATTCATTCTTTTACGTAGAGACTGTCCAGTTTGGCCAATGTACATGGCAGAGGGGCATTGCTGGCACATGATGGCATATATCACATTGGTAGATGCGCAGGTGAAGGAGCCTCTGATAGTGTGGCTGATGTGATTAGGCCCTATGATGGTATCCCCTGAATAGATATGTGGACAGAGTTGGCAACGGGCTTTGTTGCAAGGATAGGTTCCTGGGTTAGTGGTTCTGTTGTGTGGTGTGTGGTTGCTGGTGAGTATTTGCTTCAGATTGGGGGGCTGTCTGTAAGCAAGGACTGGTCTGTCTCCCAAGATCTGTGAGAGTGATGCCTCGTCCTTCAGGATAGGTTGTAGATCCTTGATGATGTGTTGGAGAGGTTTTAGTTGGGGGCTGAAGGTGATGGCTAGTGGCGTTCTGTTGTTTTCTTTGTTGGGCCTGTCCTGTAGTAGGTGACTTCTGGGTACTCTTCTGGCTCTGTCAATCTGTTTCTTCACTTCAGCAGGTGGGTACTGTAGTTGTAGGAATGCATGATAGAGATCTTGTAGGTGTTTGTCTCTGTCTGAGGGGTTGGAGCAAATGCGGTTATATCGTAGCGCTTGGCTGTAGACAATGGATCGAGTGGTATGATCTGGATGAAAGCTAGAGGCATGTAGGTAGGAATAGCGGTCAGTAGGTTTCCGATATAGGGTGGTGTTTATGTGACCATCGCTTATTAGCACCGTAGTGTCCAGGAAGTGGATCTCTTGTGTGGACTGGTCCAGGCTGAGGTTGATGGTGGGATGGAAATTGTTGAAATCATGGTGGAATTCCTCAAGAGCTTCTTTTCCATGGGTCCAGATGATGAAGATGTCATCAATGTAGCGCAAGTAGAGTAGGGGCATTAGGGAACGAGAGCTGAGGAAGCGTTGTTCTAAGTCAGCCATAAAAATGTTGGCATACTGTGGGGCCATGCGGGTACCCATCGCAGTGCCGCTGATTTGAAGGTATACATTGTCACCAAATGTGAAATAGTTATGGGTCAGGACAAAGTCACAAAGTTCTGCCACCAGGTTAGCCGTGACAGTATCGGGGATACTGTTCCTGACGGCTTGTAGTCCATCTTTGTGTGGAATGTTGGTGTAGAGGGCTTCTACATCCATAGTGGCTAGGATGGTGTTTTTAGGAAGATCACCAATGGACTGTAGTTTCCTCAGGAAATCGGTGGTGTCTCGAAGATAGCTGGGAGTGCTGGTAACGAAGGGCCTGAGGAGGGAGTCTACATAGCCAGACAATCCTGCTGTCAGGGTGCCAATGCCTGAGATGATGGGGCGTCCAGGATTTCCAGGTTTATGGATCTTGGGTAGCAGATAGAATACCCCAGGTCCTGGCTCCAGGGGTGTGTCTGTGCGGATTTGTTCTTGTGCTTTTTCAGGGAGTTTCTTGAGCAAATGCTGTAGTTTCTTTTGGTAACTCTCAGTGGGATCAGAGGGTAATGGCTTGTAGAAAGTGGTGTTGGAGAGCTGCCTAGTAGCCTCTTGTTCATACTCTGACCTATTCATGATGACGACAGCACCTCCTTTGTCAGCCTTTTTGATTATGATGTCAGAGTTGTTTCTGAGGCTGTGGATGGCACTGTGTTCTGCATGGCTGAGGTTATGGGGTAAGGACAGGCCCAACAAAGAAAACAACAGAACGCCACTAGCCATCACCTTCAGCCCCTAACTAAAACCCCTCCAACGCATCATCAAGGATCTACAACCTATCCTGAAGGACGAGCCATCGCTCTCTCAGATCTTGGGAGACAGACCAGTCCTTGCTTACAGACAGCCCCCCAATCTGAAGCAAATACTCACCAGCAACCACACACCACACAACAGAACCACTAACCCAGGAACCTATCCTTGCAACAAAGCCCGTTGCCAACTCTGTCCACATATCTATTCAGGGGATACCATCATAGGGCCTAATCACATCAGCCACACTATCAGAGGCTCGTTCACCTGCGCATCTACCAATGTGATATATGCCATCATGTGCCAGCAATGCCCCTCTGCCATGTACATTGGCCAAACTGGACAGTCTCTACGTAAAAGAATGAATGGACACAAATCAGACGTCAAGAATTATAACATTCAAAAACCAGTTGGAGAACACTTCAATCTCTCTGGTCACTCGATCACAGACCTAAGAGTGGCTATACTTCAACAAAAAAGCTTCAAAAACAGACTCCAACGAGAGACTGCTGAATTGGAATTAATTTGCAAACTGGATACAATTAACTTAGGCTTGAATAGAGACTGGGAATGGATGAGTCATTACACAAAGTAAAACTATTTCCCCATGGTATTTCTCCCTCCCACCCCACCCCCCACTGTTCCTCTGATATTCTTGTTAACTGCTGGAATTAGCCTACCTGCTTGTCACCATGAAAGGTTTTCCTCCTTCCCCCCCCTGCTGTTGGTGATGGCTTATCTTAAGTGATCACTCTCCTTACAGTGTGTATGATAAACCCATTGTTTCATGTTCTCTGTGTGTGTGTATATAAATCTCTACTCTGTTTTTTCCACCAAATGCATCCGATGAAGTGAGCTGTAGCTCACGAAAGCTTATGCTCTAATAAATTTGTTAGTCTCTAAGGTGCCACAAGTACTCCTTTTCTTTTTGAGAATACAGACTAACACGGCTGCTACTCTGATATCTAATGTCAGTGGTGTCTTAGTGGAGAAGTCTGAAATAAAATTCCATATACAGTTCTGAAGTGTCACAGGCATGGATGTATTAATGAGTGACAATGGGTCAGACTCTGCTGTCTGTTATATCAGTGTAAAAATAAATAACTCTGTTGTCTTGGATGAAGTTGCTCCCAATTTTGTACTCTGGAAGCTAAGAGCAGAATTTGGTCCTATTGGTTTCATTAGTAGATAGTTACACAAAAAGGCATTCAGGCATTGACTCTGAAGGGCTTTTTATAAAGGATAAGAAAAAAATCTGTAAACTTAAGGGAAAAGCTGAGATTTATTTCTGTCAGTACAAGTGAGCATGCAATGAAGTCAGATACCAAAGGACCAAATTCTGTGCTATGTTGGGTGTGGCACAGAGCTGTGCCACTCTAGGAGGTTTTATGCCTAAGGAAGCACAATTCCTCCTAGAGCAGTGGTTCTCAAACTGTGGGTCAGGACCTCAAAGAGGGTTGCGACCCTGTTAATGGGGTTGCCAAGACTGGCATTAGACTTGCTGGGGCTGGGGCGAAAGCCCAAGGGCTACAGCCTTGGGTGGCAGGGATCAGGATACAGTTCCTCTGCCCGGGGATGAAGTCCTTGGGCTTTGGTTATGATCCCTGCCCAGGACGCCGGGGGGTTCAGCTTTGGCCCCCCCGCTTGGGGCAGCGGGGCTCAGGCTTCAGTCCCCCCTCCTGATGTCATGTAATAATTTTCGTTATCAGAAGGGGGTCACAGTGCAATGAAGTTTCAGAACCCCTGTCCTAGAGCTTCCCAAGTGCAGTGGAGAGAGTGTGCATGCAGCACCTTGGGTGCAGCCAGTGGGCTCCAGGATCAGTCCCTTGTGCCTCCCCCTCCCCCACCCCCATGTAGACAGACGGAGAAGGGCTCAAGGTTAGCCAGCACATTGTAGGGGGAAGTCTAGTGTTGACTGTGGCCTGATAAACCAAGGATGAAGGTGTTAATTTATGACCGTGCTAGGAAGAAGGTTACAGTTAGTGACAATGTGTTAGCTAACCTCAGCTGCTTTGCCTGAGGCAGACAATGAATATAGTCATTCTTTCAACCGGATTTTTGTTCAATTATTGCAGTTTGAGGTGCCTCAAAATGGAAGCTGTAAAAAACAAAAACAAAAAAACCCACAAAACTTTTACCACATTCTTGACAATCAACAGGAAATTCATGTTGTTGCTTCTGACAATAATATCCCCTCTGTGGAAACCAATAAAAATTAGGTCAAGGAAAACGTCTCCTAGCACTCCAGAATAGTGACTTAGTACCATATTCTGTCCAAATTTATATTGGTGTAAATCCAATGGAATTGCTCTGGGTGTAATGAAGAGCAGTATCTGCCCTGAGCTGGGTTTGACTATGGAGCAAGAGAGTAGAGGACTGGGAAAATATATTTGGGGTTCTTGTTGAATGGAATCAATTTATAAATTTAATTAGCTGATTTTAAAAAAAATTAACTTCCAAATCATTCTTCAGTAGTTTGACCATGATATGGCCCGAGAGATGTGCCCTGGTACTTGATGGCAGTTTTATCTTCAGGGTTGGTGCTACTTGATAAAGTACTGCATCATATGTTAAGTGTCGGGGGGTAGCCGTGTTAGTCTGTATCCACAAAAACAACAAGGAGTCTGGTGGCAGCTTAAAGACTTAATAGATTTATTTTTGACATAAGCTTTCGTGGGTAAAACACCACTTCTTCAGATGAATGGAGTGAAAATTACAGATGCAGGCATTTATATAATGACACATGAAGGGAATGGAGTTGCCTCACAAGTGGAGAACCAGTGTTGACAGGTTCTACAGTGACACATTCTACAGGCCACTATCCTCTGATCCCACTGAGGAATACCAAAAGAAACTACACCACCATCTGCTCAAGAAACTCCCTGCTACAGCATGGGAACAAATCTACAAGGACACACCACCAGAGCCCCGACTAGGGGTATTTTATCTGCTACCCAAGATCCATAAACCTGGAAACCCTGAGCGCCCCATCATCTCAGGCATCGGCACTCTTACAGCAGGATTATCTGGCTATTTGGACTCTCTCTTCAGACCCTACGCTACCAGCACTCCTAGTTGTCTTCAAGACACCACTGACTTTCTAAGGAAGGAAACTACAGTGCTTTGATGATCTTCCTGAAAACACCATCCTGGCCACCATGGATGTAGAAGCTCTTTACACCAATATTCCACATGAGGATGGACTACAAGCTGTCAAGAACAGTATCCCTGATGAGGCAACGACACACTTGGTGGCTGAGCTTTGTGACTTTGTCCTCACCCACAACCATTTTCAGATTTGGGGACAACTTACACCTTCAAGTCAGTGGCACTGCTATGGGTACCCGCATGGCCCCACAGTATGCCAACATTTTTATGGCTGACTTAGAACAACACTTCCTCAGCTCTTGCTCCTGTTGCCCCTCCTCTACTTGCGCTACATTGATGACATCTTCGTCATCTGGATCCACGGGAAGGAGGCCCTTGAAGAATTCATGATTTCAACAATTTCTACCCCACCATCAACCTCAGCCTGGACCAGTCCACACAAGAGATCCACTTCCTGGATACTACAGTGCAAATAAGTGATGAAACCTACTGACCGCTATACTTACCTACATGCCTCCAGCTTTCATCCAGGACACATCACACGATCCATTGTCTACAGCCAAGCCCTAAGATACAACCGAATTTGCTCCAATCCCTCAGACAGAGACAAACACCTATAAGATCTTTTATCAAGCATTCTTAAAACTACGATACCCACCTGGGGAAGTGAGGAAACAGAGCAAGACAGGTACCCAGAAATTATCTACTACAGTAGGCCTAACAAGGAAAATAACAGAACACCACTGGCCATCACGTACAGCCCCCAGCTAAAACTTCTCCAGCACATTATCAATGATCTACAACCTATCCTGGAAAATGATCCCTCACTCTCACAGATCTTGGGAGGCAGGCCAGTCCTCGCTTACAGACAGTCCCCCAACCTGAAGCAAATACTCACCAGCAACTACACACCACAGAAACATTAAACCAGGAACCAATCCCTGTAGCAAACCTTGTTACCTACTGTGTCCCCATATCAACTCTAGCAACACCATCAGAGGACCCAACCCCATCAGCCACACTGTCATTCATCTGCACATCATTCACATCATTCATCTGCACATCTACTAATGTTATATATGCCATCATGTACCAGCAATGCCCCTGTGCCATGTACATTGGCCAAACCGGACAGTCCCTATGTAAAAGAATAAATGGACACATATCAGACATCAAGAATTATAACATTCAAAAACCAGTAGCAGAACACATCAATCTTCTTGGACATTCTATAATAGATTTAAAAGTAGCTATACTTGAACAAAAAAACCTTCAGAAACAGACTTCAAAGAGAAACAGCAGAACTAAAATTCATTTGCAAATTTAGCACCATTAATTTGGGCTTGAATAGGGACTGGGAATGGCTGGCTCATTACAAAAGCAGCTTTGCCTCTCCTGGAATTTATTATTGGGAGTGGACTACATCTACCCTGATCCTGTCAACACTAGTTCTCCACTTGTGAGGTAACTCCCTTCCCTTCATGTGTCCATTATAATGCTTGCATCTGTAATTTTCACTCCATGCATCTGAATAAGTGGTGTTTTACCACAAAAGCTTATGCCCAAATAAATCTATTAGTCTTTTTAAGTTACCACCAGACTCCTTGTTGTTTTTTACATCATATGTTGTATGTCAGCTACAGATTATAGTTCAAAGACAGCTGCCCTAACACATGAACCTAGAGGCAAAAAATAACTGTAGAGGTAGGCACTGGATATCTTTTGAATGTTGTTGAAACAAATATTTGTTGAACCGGTAACGTTGCCTTATTGATTTCATTTCTGTGGACAGAGTAAATTATTAAACTACTCCTTGCAAACTTCTGGGTTTAGTTCTGGCTCTTTGAACAAGATCTATGGTGGGATTTTGCAGGAAGGGACCTGGACACACAATGCCTGTGGAAGATAGGAGCAGGCCATAATGACCCTGAGCAACTGGAACGGGAAGGGTATTCACTTGTCTGACTTTGTTACATTTCTGAAAACAATGTAGCATCCACTCTTTCCACTGCTAACTTTCCACATTCTCCAAGCCTATGTACAAAGGAACTGGGAAGAATAATGGCCGCAATCTAGCGTAGCTCTATTGCTTGGTACAGACAGCACAAGCAAGCCTCCCCTCTGCATTTGCACAATCTACTGGATGAAAGCACTGAAAGGTGCAGGAGCTCCAGAATGTGCCCTTTTCTTTTTCCGCTGGCCCCCACAAACATGTGCATTAGGTGAAACTGGATTCTCTTTGAAAAGTGACATGCATGCCTACATTGGTGGTGGTTGTAAAACATTAAATGCTAGTAATTTAACTCCGAGGTGAGTGATCTTAGCATGGGAGGAGTTTCTGTTTCTCTCTCTCTTTGTTTTTTGTTTTTCTGGGAACCTAAACATTTTATAAACTTTTAAGGTACGATAGTTTGTTTCTAAAGGAAAAAGATACATTGCAAATTCATCACTAAAACAAACTATGTACAACATGGATGCATTTCCATTTTTGAGATCCTGTTTAGAGGAGTTACAAATTTAGCTGATAAAATTTGCTTGAAGTTGAAACTGAGTGTCATGGAAGTTTTTTAGCCTGGGAGATAAACCAGTGTTTGTGTGCGCTTGTGCATGCACATGTTCGTGTGTTTAAAAAAAAGTCCATGCTTTACTGCATTTTTTTAATACACACATGCGCGTGCACACATAATTGCAAACATTTAACTTTGAATGAAAGAATGTTTGGAAACTTTTTCGTACATGTTCCTGTTATGAATGTTTGGAAACAGGATGGAAATTTAAATCCAAAGTACGTAGTACATAATGGAGCAATCTGATATTTATTTCCCCCTTGACTAATGTGTAAAATAAGCTAGGGTCAAATGAGGAAATTGGTGTGTGTGTGTGTGTGTGTGTGAGAGAGAACAAATATATTCACATTCTATTTTTAAACATAAAAAATGTTTAAGTAATAAAAAATGGTAGAAGAGAAGCTACCAAAGTCATAGAAGTTAGGAATGGAAAATTCCTATTAGGTCATGTTGATAATTTCCATGCCAGGGCAGGATTCTTCCTTCCTTCCTCTGTGTGTGTGCATAAGTATAGACATACAAAAGTGGTATTACATTTGTATAACATGCTGGGCATTCACACACAGTATGTACATTAGCAATAGTGTTTCCTGGGGGAGAGGGGTTACATACCTCATAGTTTGTGCAGACCAAGCTTATTACACACACTAGGGGCACTACTTCATTTCCCTCCCCTCCCCCCACACTTCTTGTTTGTCCCTGTTTTTTAGGGACTTCCTGCAACTCCCCTCATTCTCTCTGCCCCCATACAAGCATGTGTCTGTGCACCCCCATGCCCTCCACGCCAGGGACTCTGTCTCACCGCTACCAGCGGCTCTGTGCGACTCTCCATCCCTAGGCCTGTCATTCTCCTCACACTAGGGGCTGTGTTTGTGTTCCCATGTCCCTCCATTTCCCCCCCCACCATTATTCTTCTCTTAGTCTGGTTTATAAATCATTCAGGGTGTCAACATGTTAAACTCTTTTGGGAGGATGAGCAGGGCTATTATGATGCAGGAAGGTATTAATGGGTGCCTTCAATCAGTTGTTTGATCGGTAGACAATTGCAGAGGTACTTGAAGCTGTCTGCTAGTCAGATGGCAGGGGCTCCATTTGTCCCCCATTTTCCCCCCCAGATCAATAGGGTTCTGGCAACTGATACCTAGAACATTCCCTGGAATTTTGGAATTTATCAGCTGTGGTGTTCAAAAGTTATGTTACATACATACATACAAACAAATGGAAATGCCATCAAATTGAATGTAAGGCCTTCACAAGCATTGGTGGTGGTTTATCTGTTTTTGATAGCAACTAGTGCATTTTGGACCCTACTATGATATAAATCCTGTTACCTTTGTATGTAGTCTGAATGTGCACAGAATTTTTATGGTGTAGCTGTCCAAGTGGGTTTTAAAAATATCTAGCAGTGAGGCTTTAACAGTTTCCCTTGGGAGGTGATGTCATAGACTTAGGTCCTGATCCTGCAAAATGCTTACATACATTCTTAACCTTTAACATATGAGTAGTCCCTTTGAAGACTATAAGACTACTCATGTTTTTAAAATTAAGTATGTGCTGAAGTGCTTTGCTGGATCTGAGCCTTGGAGATCTCTCCTTTAGGAAACATTTCTTGCTACTCATATTCTGTCTAGATTGGCCTAATTATTTATTGCAAGTTGCATCTAAAAATGCTGCATGCTCAAAGTAAAGCCTGAAGGCAGGGGTCACTGCATAACAGGTACAGGCCCTCTCCTTCCTCAGCTACTCCTTGCATCATTACCTTCAGTTGTAGCCCATGGAGTGACCAGGGTTTGGCCTACCCTGAAAACTAGATCATCCCAGTTATGGCGCTCAGTGGGGTGACATAGTTAAGCTGACATAAATCCCTGTGTAGACAGTGTTAGGCTGATGTAAGAATTCTTCTGTCAACCTCTCTCGAGGACATGGATTACCTATGCTGACGGAGAAATCCTTCTCATTGGCAGAGATAATGTCTACACTGAAGCGCTACAGTGCTGCAGCTGCAGCAGTGCCACTGTAGTGTTTCAATTGTAAACAAGCTCTCAGCCAGGTCAGAGAATTAAGATCTGGTAGCTGTCAGGGTAGCATAGATTTGGATAGCCAAGCCAAAGCCACAATGAATATTGTTTAACAAATGAAAAACAACCCCTCCCAAAGAATATTTGAATGAAAACTGTCCTTATTAGCCGAGAGAGAGTGTATGTACATGCTTTTCTTGAAATATCCAGCTATGGAAATAGATTTGACTATTAAAAACTAATTTTAAATATTTACTGCATTCCATCTCTGACTCTCTGTCCTGCTCAGCTGAAACTTGTATTTATCTTTTAGGCACCAGCATTCATTGAAATTGTGGTAATTTAAAGGATGTAGTGTAATAATAGAATATATTTGAATTGTCATAAAGCTGGAAGAGTCAAGTTTTCTCTATCTAGTCACATTATATAATGAAAATGCAGTGAATAGCAGACAAAGGAACATAATTGTAATTAATGTCCTTTACATGGAGAGTTGACATGAAGGAATAGTCTGATGACCTACTAACACATACTATGTAACAAAAGTAGCAAGACTGTGATAGAAAGCAACAAAACCTGGAAAACTCAGTCTGGCTAATAATCAGTAATTACATTAATTTTTACAAGAAAGGGCACAGTCGTGTGAATTGGAATGCAATCTTAAATCAAATTGAACTTAATCATTTAAAACATTTTTTGCAGCATTTTGAAAGTGTTTTGGATGACTGACTGACTGTAGTATCTGAAGCTTAAAGTTTTAACACAAAAAATTAACTTTATCCCCATCTCTACGTATGGTTACAGAAATCTGCCTTTGAAACAGTTAGCTTCCATTTCTTTTCTAAAACTGGAATCTCTTTAAGAACTTCCAACCAGATTTTTATTGGGGCTGGGGGTTAATTTTAAAAAGTGTGCATATGTTTTAAGACTTCATATTAATTTTTTGAAATGGCATATTTCAGTTTATAGCAACTGTAATTTTTTTATTTCTAAGGCTTGATATAACCCCAGAAAAATATAGTGCAGTGGAAATGCTGATGCATTATGAATTATATAAATGTGAAAGCCACCCCCCTGATGCTTTTATGCACCAATCTTAGCAACATCATCCAAAAGAATGGCTGTTAGAATTAAATTCATATAACTTGCTTGCCATTTATTAGCCCTGTTTTATGTTTTTAACTGGCTTCTCTGCTAGAGTTCCCAGGCAGAGAGAGTTGTGTATGTGATGACATATCTACTACAGTTCTCTGGAGTGTGTAGCCACTAATGAGTATACACCCATTTTGTGCATTTACATGGATTCTGCTGGCTGATATGTAATGTTAGAAATCACATAGAAGCCAGTCTGGTGAGACTTTCATGACACCTTTTTAAAACATTAAATTTTTGTTTCGGATTAACTCATAGTGTCTTGCTGATGCTTTACATTGTGTCAGTTCTGTATACAGATAAATTGTTGCTAACCATTTAGCTTTCACCTCATCCCTGACATCATCTCTCTTGTGCAGAACTAAATCTGCTTTTGATGTTAACCTTATTAGTGCACAGCAAGTTACAGTTACTTTTAGGTGGTAGGAATCACTGCCAAAAATCAACTCTTTTCGTATTAATTCCAGCATAGCACATTGGAGAATTTTGAATATGTTAAGGCATGCTGACTGTCGTTGGTGTCTCTCATTTGTAACGTTTTGGTGACACTGAGAAAATACTGCTAAATTGTAGTTAGAGGCATTTTTATTATATTTTTATTTCTTTTTGAAATGTAAAGCTTTGTGTGAGTCTAACTTTGTAACTCTTACCCAATCAAATCACATAATTGAAGATCTTGGTGCCTATCTATTCTTGAACAAGTATGATATTATCTTCTGTTAATCATGGCCAAGAAAGAAGTTTGTTTATTCCCTCAAATTAGTTTGAGATTTGGTCTTTCAGTAGAGAACTCTGTCATGCTTCCTAGAAACAGAAGGGAAAAAAAAAACTAAAAATAGGTTTCTTCATGATCAGAAAAAGCAAGTATGTATTTAGCGAAGGTATTAAAGATTGGCTTTGCCACATTCCTTCGGACCCAGTAATATAGTGCCTGATCAATATGAGTCTTTTCATTGACCTGGTCGAGGCTGTATTAGACCTCTTGTTACCACCAGCTACTTTTAGCGGAGCAGGACTGATACTGTACAGTGCCACTTGGATGTGCTGATTCCAATGAGCAGAACAAGAACATCCATCTCTTCACTATTCTTCTGCCACATCCTGATCATAGTGGACAGTGAAGGCTCTGTTCAGCAGTAGCCTCTCCCTGTTACTTGTGTGCTTAAGTAGGGTATAGGCCTTGTCCTGGCTCTCTGGGGGCCTTGGATACTGGTGCACCTTGATCCCTTCACTTATCTGTCTGTGGTGATGTGATAAAGTGGGAAATTTTCTTAATATTTTATCTGATACAGTGTGCCTCAGTTTCCCTTATGTGCTATACGTTTAACTAGGTGGTGGGAAAGGTGATTTATTCTTTGCAGAGGGGACAATCGCCCTGACATTTTGTAACCTGGCAACTGATGACCCTGGGGCCCATCCTCGGCAAGAAGCCAGAGAACAAAGAACTGAGTTGGATAGCTAGGTGACCTGATTTGCCTGGAAACAGAATGAAGGATGGATGAGAGGCCAGGTCATCGTTTAGCATATAAGCCTCTGGAAGCAGGACACTCTTCTGGACTGAGACTCAAGGGGGGGTCACAGACAGAGAGCGCTCAGAACGGACCCAGGTGGACTATGCTATAACTTTCTATTCTTGTTACTAAGAATTTTCTACGCTGTGTTCCAGACTTCTAATAAGCCCTTCTGCTTTTGCAACGCTGCCTGAGAGTCACTCCAGTCTAAAGAGGTGCAAGCCTCCCCAAGGTGTCCAATTCAAGTGGACTCACTGAGGGGAGCTCATGGAGTCTACAGGGATGCTGAAAGCTCCAGGGTTTGATTGGGGCTTACCCCAATGAGAAAGTGTGACCCGAAGGGATTAACATTCTGCAGGGGTCCTTCCAGAAACTTCCAGAGCTGTGAGGGACCACTGGACCAGTGTTTCCATGACAGGCACATAATAATCTAGTTTCCTGTGGGCTGTAATACTTTAGTCTAGTTTCGGTTGTTGGGTTTAGTGTGCGGCTGTTGTTGGCAGCCTGTTCAGGCTAGACGATCTTGTGGTCTCTTCTGGCCTTGTGGTGAATGTGGTGGTGATGGTGGTGGTGGTGAATGTCGCTCACTGTGCTGAGATTGGAATGACCTCCTCATCCATACTACTAAAGTTCCAAACTTTCTAAAAGTGGCATATTAGTGCTCTGATGCAAAAGCTAACTTGCTAAGGACCTCTGCTGTTCACAGTGGCTGCACCCAGTCCAGCACCATGGGGGAAGAGAAGCTTTCTCCAATTTTTAAGTATTGATTCCTTCTGATATATTGGCAGGTATTCAATCATCCTGTTGCTTTTTTTCATCTACTATAGATTATGCAGGCACCTAACACCGTCTCTGACATGTCAGCGTATATATACGAGTGTCTAATATGAGGCCAATCATTCTGTAAAGAGTTTGCTAATATTTAGTTAATTTTGGACACCTCAATATGTGTATCAGTGGACAATTTTGATAAGAAGCATGCCACCATTGTTTGGAATGATTCATGATGAAGGCATTCAGTTTTAAAGGAGTTGAGTACATTTGTGTTATATTGAGTCTTGACTTGTGAAAGCAATAACTAGCTTCTCTCTACTGCCTTGAAGAGTGTCTAGAGAGACAGCATGGGTAATACCTTTTATTGGATCAACTTCTGTTGGTGAGAGAGACAACCTCTGTATGAGCTTGAGAGGTTCTCTTTCTCACCAACAGAAGCTGGTCCAATAAAAGGTATTACCTCACCAACGTTTTCTTTCTAATATCCTGGAACCAACACCGCTAAAACAACACTGTATACAGCACTGAAGAGTGCCCATTCATCCAGAGACATTTTTTTCTCCAGTATCTGCGTCCCATTTAAATACAAAGCCATATTTAACTTTTTTGTTGCAGTAGATAGCTGTATATTGTTCCAGAAAAATGGTTTATTTTACTTTAGTTAGCAAAATCTCACTGTTTAATGGCAGTTCCTATAGGATACCAGCAAATATTGTAATCCATTCAGTAACCTGCTTTAGTAAGTTTTCTGTAAAGTTTTGTAATTGGTGGTTTGTCCTCAGAGTTAAATGGAAGGTGATACAATTTAAGGTTGCATCCCTGCTTTCAGTGTTCCAGTTCTAGATTGAAATGGAGACTGTGAACAGGTCCCGTCTCCTTCAGCTCCTGGAAACCCTCGATAGTAAGCCCTCCTGGCAAATTACATAGCACATGCAGTATACTGGGGTATGTTCACCAAGTGGGTTTTTTTTTTTATTATTGTTGGTTTGTTTGTTTGTTTCTTCCTTATGCTCCAGGTACAACACAGTATAGCAACAGGTGAATGGAAGCCCCTTCCTGCACCCTGACTCAGCCTTTTATATGGCTTGCTGTTCTTCCCTGGTTCTCCAGCTGGTGAGTTTATTAGCTCATCCGGCTTTATACAGGTGTAAATGATCCCCTGTAACCTTCCAAACCCAATCAGACTACCTAACTCCCTCCTACTCTAACTACACCCAGTGCCCTAGGTGATATAAGTGACCAGGGTGCAGACCTCCAAAGAGCTCTGTTTGTAACCTCTAACAGCATCCTGTCACAGAGATGAGTAACAGTCTGCACCCTGGTCACTTATATTACCTGGGTCTATGCAAAGTTGCCACTTGTTCAAACATTTTTCAGGATAGCAAGCCTTGAAGGCCATTTTCTCACTTTACAACTACTTCATCAGAGGGCTTCTGTGAGGCAGATAATTTGATCCCCATATTACAGATGGGTAAACTAAGGAAGGAAGATTGTGATTTGACTAGGACCCAAGAGAGGGAGTCCTTGTCAGAGCAGGGATTTGAACACAGGAGTCACCTGTCTCAGTGTGGTGCATATTCCACCAGACTGTACTCTCTGTCTTGCTAGGGAATCACTCCTCTCTGTGGCCAGAGGTTGTGCTGTCTGCTTTAGCAGAAGAGAGATGGTTCAGATGCAGGCAGCCTGTACGAGTAAGCTTGTGTGTGTTGGCCCTAGATGCAGCAGCAGCCACCTGGGTAGCATCCATGAACAGATCCACAGACCTCCCCAAAATCTACTGGTTTTGTGGTCATGTTCTTCACAGACTCCAAAGGCCAGTTCCAAAAAGCTAAGTATGTAGGGTGAGAGGAAAGGATTGTGAATAAGCTCCTTGTATGTGTTTTTAAAGGAAACCAGTGATACTTTAAATCCTTTGCATTGGTTAACATTTTCAAGGTTGTCTTTGTAAGGAAGATGGCTAGGCACATGTCAGCCCTCACATTTCTTTTTCTATTCCCAAAATAAGAGCCATAGATATTAATAGCGATCCCAGATATTATTGTCTTGTTTTTAACTGTATTAGCGTATCCTACCATAGAAGTAATGGCAGTTATTCACATGCCCACACTGTTAGAAAGTCTTTGTTCTTTGCTGCGGTATCCCAGGTGTTTTGACTTGGCTCTCAGTGTTTTAATTGCTGCTGCTCTTATTGGCTTCACCTTGTACTTGGACAAATACAAAAGAGGAGCATAGAAGGAGAGTTGTACAACTGGAGGTGCATTGATATGTAAAGACATGAAAACTGCATATTAGTTTGGAGGCAAAGGTATTCTCTCTATCCTCAAGTAGTACTGGGATTCCTAAAGATTCAGCTTATCTTTACAATTGCGTTGTAGTGTTGGCTTAAATAAACACACAGCACTTTGTAGACCACTAGAGGTCAGTATTACCAAAGGAAAAGCAAGTGTGGCTACAGCAACTGTTTTAAAAGCAATCTTTAGTTTCTAGTCCTTTGTGAACATAATACTTCACTGGTATTTATCTGTTTTACCAGAGTACAGTAAGAAAGCAATAGTAAATTGCTGAATATTTTGCATGTTTGCAGATGGCTTTTAAATTCATTATAGCTCAAAGTCAATCTAATACGCTGTGGTGATTATACAAGCAAATAAGACACAGCAACAATTAAATGCTACTGTCCATTCTGTATGTAGGAAGATGGGATTTTAGTACTGGGATATGAGCAGCACCCCCTCTTTTGATAAAACCGCTCAGATTTGTGAGAAGGAATTTCCTCTAAAGTGTTAGCATTGAATACATGTACATGTGCATATTCAAAAAGATAAATGTGTGTGTTCACTTCTTGAGGTGTTTGAGATTAGTATATGTGACGTTGAAGTGAACTCTCTGAAAAGTGCAAAATAAATTTTTAAAACACAAAGCAGAACATGATGTAATTCAGATGCATCTGCTTTTGAAAGGGTTTGAGAGGAATGCGAGGGCAGAGCTTGCCAACAGTGGGGCTGCAATGGTGACATAGGGTAAAATGTGCACTGAGTAATCTTTACTACTGGTAGCAATGCAAAGCAATGAATTTTGCAGGGTTGGCAGGTTAATATGGAGTAATTCAGACAAAACAGTGGCATTTTCAGACATTTTTTCATGAACGCTTGAATTTATTTCCTTGATCAGAAACACATTTTAGTGGAAAAGAAAATACAGTGCACATGGTATCTTGACTTTCACAAGACGGCTGATGAAGTTCAGCGTGATATTCTTATAGGCAAACTAGATAAATGTGGTTTGAGGTAGAACTCCTAGAACAGGGGGATTAAACTCATTAGGTGGAGATGAGTAGATTCCATGTTGAGTTATGATCTTTTGATTGGGATATATATTCAGAACTTCATATTCCTTTCAGTGCACACTGGAGCTCTCTCTGATGTCAGTGGGAGGATTGCACAGAGGTCAAGAAAATACAGCGTTTTATCAATAACTGCATTTTAATGTATTCGGTCCCTTATAGTCACAATCAACAACACTCAATGAGAAATACTGTTCCTCCTTAGGCCACAGCTATTTCTGCCTCCTCACTTCCTTCCCCATCCCCTCTTTCTCTGCTTTTCTCTCTCTTTGTCTGTGTTTGAGTCTCTCTGTTCTTCCCTATGTATTTCCTTTCCTACAGCAATTCCCATCTTCCTAAGAGCTTCGTTCCCACTCACTTCCCATTTAATCTTCTAGAACCACCAGCAGTGTAGTAATTCTTGTGGACATGAAGTGTATCATTGGTTTTAAGTTCTCACTTCAGTGAGATAATTGGGGAGCAGGACAGTTCACATACCTCAGCTATTGTATCAGGCTGTCTGCATACTCAGGCAGACAAAATGTGCTGGTTTTCATTTGCATCACGTCTGGAAGATTTTCTTCACAACCTTGTTTTTTTCTTTAAAAGGACAAGTAAGATTCTGGAGAATCTGAAAATGATATGCACGCCACATAAATGCATTGTATGGGTTGAGTCCAGACAGCAGGATGTATGTTTGAGACCACCCTGGTTTACAAAAGGGCTAAGTGGCTTAAACAGCTTAGTTATTAGTGATTCATAGTCTGATTTGGAGGAACAATAATTAATTCCCTAAATTGTCAAAACAAAGCCATTCAGAATGAATGATAACTTCATCTTCATTCTTTTTTTGTCCCTACATATTTCAGGAGACATGGTGCAGTATGCAGAGATCTTAGCAGTACCAATATAAAGAAACATAAAAATGCAGTGCCTGCTTTTTTCTTTGAGTTGCATTTTACATCTGTTGGTTTGTACAGACACCATTGTTGGAATACAGCTGCCAGAAGTACAGGGAATGCATTTCATTGGATGCCCCCCATGATGAGACCCACCAGGGCTCTTGGAACTACCGGGGTTCAGCCATCCAGGAATTCTAACATAGATAACAATCTTAACAGGATTCAGATTTAAATTTTTGCATGTGATAGTAACATTGCAATTTTTATTTCTAATGTCAGTGCTTTTAGAAAGGAAAACATAGGCCCTTACAGGTGAGTAGCAGTGACACTTGACCTGGCTTTTGTAGTCATTGAAGTCTATTCTGTAAACACACATTTTGCATTTTCAAACTTTGCCAATATTAAGAAGCACAATGCCAAGCTTTAAAATGTAGATTGAGCCAAACCTCATAAATTTACTTTTCTGTGTGAAGAATCTTTACTGAGTTTTTGGGAAAAATGTCTTGTGCCACTACAAGAACCTGTTCACATGCAAGTATGTGAAGTAAGTATTTTTTAAGGTAACATGATGTGCAGTCAATGTTTGAATATATACCCTAATATCTAAGTACAGTTATTTTCCCCTCCCCTTTTTTAACAGATCTTCAAAATTCAGTTTTAAAGTATGGTGGTTTTGAGTTTAAAGGAGGGCAAAGACAGCTATTTCAATACACATACATTACTCTTATAATCTAAATGTGATGAAAACAGGAATGTATTTTCTAGCTGAAACCTTGGCTCCCAAGTTTCAGCCTCAAAGTGAATTTTATGGATGATTTTTCAAGCCTGTAAAAATACTGGGTTAGAGAGAGGGTTCTGGCACACTGTATGCTAGTATGTTGCAATAATATTTAATCCACCCTTAATGTAATGCATGTCTATAAAACTTCACTGTCTGCCTGTCTTGTGTCTTTTTTATATTGTTTAGGTTTCGCTGTCTCTGTCCCAACTGCACACTGTCTTCATATATTTAAAATAATAGGAAAAGGATATGATCTGAATGGGTAAAATCTAATGCAGAAAGTTTGAAGTGAGGAAAACAATGAAAATACAAGGTTTCAGAGTAGCAGCCGTGTTAGTCTGTATTCGCAAAAAAGAAAAGGAGTACTTGTGGCACCTTAGAGACTAACAAATTTATTTGAGTATAAGCTTTTGTGAGCAGTGAGCTGTAGCTCACGAAAGCTTATATTCAAATAAATTTGTTAGTCTCTAAGGTGCCACAAGTGCTCCTTTTCTTTTAATGAAAATAAAAATACAATAAACAGCCCCCTGCAGTGAAATACAACTTTAAAAGATTAAGAAATATTTGAGATATTAGCTTGTCCTCCTAAGAAGAATTTTCATATGCAAACATTATTTAAGTATAGTATTGTGACAGGTTTGGGCCCTTTGGGGTGTCACTTCATGTGCTGGGGTGCCAGTGAGTCAGCCTATTCTGCCAGCCTGGGTTCCCTTTACCTGGCGTTGCTGGGTTGGGCTCACAGGCCTCTTCCAGCCAAACACACACAGGCAGGGCCACACCAGCTGCACAGAGAGACACAGCTCCGTTCTGATGCGCATTCCCTTTAAGGGGGGAAAACCCAAAGGTTTTATGAAATTCATCCCCTCCCTCAGCGTGGAGGGAAATATGGACAACTTCCCCCCCCCCCATTAGAAATTACATAAACTCATTGCTTGTTTATAGTATAACCCAGTTTATTAACTATAAAAGGTGCATTTTAAGTGAATATAAAAGATAACAGACCGAACAAAACAGATTACTGACCAAATAAAGCAAAATATGCAAGCTAAGCTCCATATACTTAACAAACAGGTTACAAAATGTAATTTCTGACCCTAAATGTTATTTAAGGCAGGTTGCAACGTTTCTGTGGTTCAGAGTTCCAGTTATATTTCCTTTCAGACTGGATTCCTCTCTGAGTCTGGACTTCCCCCCTTGCCTTCCCTTTAGGTGGCTTTAGCAGTCTTTCTTCTTGGGCAGACTGGCTATAGAGAGGAGGAGCCCCATTTGCCTTCCTCTCTACCCTTAAATAGGATTTACATAAGGCAGGAATACTGTGTTTCCCAAACTTGCCCCCCCTTCCCTTCCAATTGAAAGTTACAAGAAGTCCCAAGTAATGTTTAGTATCAGGTAACAAGACCACCTGACTCTGTAGTATTACAGCGTCCATGAGTCAGTGGCAGTATGGAGCGTCTGCAGGAAGGTCAAGCCTTTTCAGTCCATTTTCTTTGTTGTACCTGAAGTGTTAGTAGTGGGCATCACCCAAAGTAGCAAAGTTGAAATACAGATACATAGTCAATATTCCTAACTTCAGATACAGAAATACAAATTGGATAATCACATTCAGTAAATCATAACCTTTCCAATGATACCTTACAAGACCCATCTTGCTTAAAGTACATCTCAGTTATGTTGAATTCATATCATAAGCATATTTTCATAAAGAATATGGAGTGAAATATCACAGTATCATTTCTTAAACTCTATGAAATATTCATTGGCTAATTGTGAGGGTTTTGTTTTTACTCTGGGCTCCTTTGGAGTACTTGTTTCCTCCTCTTCTCCCCCTGACTTCTATTCATTTTAGTTTCAAGTTTACATATTGATCTCCTTTGCAATTAGTCTTCAAGGTCTGCCTGAGGTCAAGTGGTAACTTGTGAGAACTGAAATAGGAGAGGGAGGTAGTTTATTTAGCATTACATTCCCCATCAGAGTCTTCCAGAGCAGTTTAAGTGGGGTGGTGGACCAAACCACAGTTTCTGGAGAGAATGGGAGTGAGGGGGAACATAGTGGGGCAGGAATAGTGCTAGTTTTTAAACTGCTGAATCCATTGATGTACATTCTAAATATACAACAGCTGAGGGGGAAGGGGGTAATATGGTCATGGATTTCTCCTTTGGATCCAATGACAAAGCCCAGCTTAGACACTGCCATTTCCACTTCTTTTATTTCTTCCTTCCCAAGTCTTCGTTTTTTTGCTCTGTATTGTCTTTCTCTCTTTCCCAATTTCTGTCTAACTTAATCTCCCCTTATTTTACCTATAATCCCCTGTTGTTCTTCTCTGTCCTTGCATCCTCTTTCTTCTCCTTTGCTCTGTCCCTCCTTCTCCGATCCCTTGTCTAAATCCTTCTACGCTATTTGTGCCCTGCCAATAACTTAACCTTAATGCTCTTCTGCTTGAGAGGGTTGCCATACCTTCAACTCCTTTCCAACTAGCTTGTCCACCCGACCCTGTCTTCAAGTATTGCCCAGGACTTTTATCCACATGTGCTCTGGAGTGTCCTTTTCCCATTTGACCCCAATCCAGACTCCCGGTCTCCTTCCTGGGTCTTTTCACACACCCTATATAAGAATATAAGAATGGCTATGCAGACCAATGGTCCATCTAGCCCGGTATCCTGTCTTTTGTCAGTG
Source organism: Dermochelys coriacea (assembly GCF_009764565.3). NCBI lineage: Eukaryota > Metazoa > Chordata > Testudines > Dermochelyidae > Dermochelys > Dermochelys coriacea. The sequence goes on from NC_050071.1 coordinate 81,707,630, forward strand.
GCTGGTGCCAGATGCTTCAGAGGGAATAAACAGAACAGGGCAATTATCGAGTGATCCGTCCCCTGTCCTACAGTCCCAGTCAGAGGTTTAGAGCAAGGGGTTGTGTCCCTGATCATCTTAGGTCCATCAACGGCTATTAGCTATCTTCCATGAACTTACCTAATTCTTATTTGAACCCAGTTGTACTTTTGGCCTTCACAACATCCCCTGGCAATGAGGTCCACAAGTTGTCTGTGCATTGTGTGAAGAAGTACTTCCTTATGTTTTTCTTTAAACCTGCTGCCTATTAATTTCATTGGGTAACCCTTAGTTTTTGTGTTATGGGATGGGGTAAATAATACTTACTTTCTCCACACCATTCTATCGTATCCCCCGCTTAATTGCCTGTTTTCTATGATGACCCTCCCTAGCTTCTTATAGCAGAAGATTTCCATTTCTCTATTTTTTTTTCAAAGGGAGCTGGGAACCTCATCTCTTAGTGGCAGTCTTCTGTCTCTTCTCCTAATCCCCTCCAGGGTCAACCCTTTTCACTGACAGGTTCACTCCTCCTGCCTTTACCTTTGTCTTATCCTTCTCTCCATGCAGCACCTTCCTCTGCTAATTCACTTCCCACCATACTGCCTACCACAAAGCAAATGAAACTCTGTTCCCTCCTCTCATTCCATTCAATAGCTAGGCAGCCTTCCCTGTGCTTCTCATCCCTAGCCTTTCTGATTTGCAGTGTTCCAGGGCCAGTTCACAAACCCCTCACAACTGAATCCTGCAGTGTCCACATAGTTCGGCACTGATGGCCATGGGGAAAAAATTGAGATTAATCACAGGATGAGGTGTGCAGTCTGTAGTAACTGAAATTGATAAACAAGAAGTTATTGACCAGCAGGTGGGAGTAAAGAGTTAAGCCAGGCTCATGTTAAGAGCTAAAGCAATAATAAAGATACTTTGCATGTCTGTGGCACCTTCAACTGGAGCTCTCTAGACATTTGAGAAACGAATTAAGCTTTAAAGTAACTTCATGGGGTAGGTGCAAGTAAGTATAAATATCCCTCAGGAGAAACTTAGGCCTAGGGAAGGGGCAACTTGTACAAAGTCATGTAGCAAGTCAGAGGCGGCATAGGAACTGGAACTTAGATCTCCTGATTCCCAGTGATTTTTATCCTTGAGAGCATTAAGAGAATGAATGCATCAAAATCTGTGAGAGAGTTAGAAAAAAAAATAGTTGTGTGTATTGTATTAGGTTCAGCTGCCATCTGAGCACCCCCTTGTGGCCAGAGGTTGCTCTATGACCCCTACCTCTTTTTTTTTTTCTGTTCTTCATCAGGGATCCTTAATCAAACTCAACCCAGACTAAAGGAGCATAAAACATTCCCCACCTGGGTTCCACTTTATTCAGTTCTCAGATATGCACGGGGCCTCCAGGCCCCAACATTAGTTCAGTGTTTCCTCCCTGAGGGAGTTCCCTCTTTTTCAGAGCTGGGCACAGTTCAATGTCTCTGCAAGATCCTTGCTGCTTCAAGCCAGCTATAGCATCTCAGGCTTCTGTTTCCTGAGCATCCCCCAGCTAAATATGCCCACTTGGTGCTCTTTATAGGAAAACAGCTTTTCTCCTACAAGAAGAAAAGGAGTACTTGTGGAACTCATCGGATGCATTTATGAAGTGAGCTGTAGCTCACGAAAGCTTATGCTCTAATAAATTTGTTAGTCTCTAAGGTGCCACAAGTACTCCTTTTCTTTTTGCGAATACAGACTAACACGGCTGCTACTCTGAAACCTCTCCTACAAGAGTTCAACACCTTTAGTAATCAGGGTTGGCTGGTTCCAGGCCCTCCAGCCATTAAGGGATGAGCCATCCTTTCTTCATCTCACTCTTCAAGGGAAAGTCTGAAAACGAATATTCTGTGTCTAGGTGGGGTTTTCTTTATACCCAGAAGAATTCTACTGAAGAGAAAATGTCAGTACTGAGCAGTCTGTGGCAGAGCCCTGGCACAAGTTATTCCCAGAGTATTTGTTTTATCCTGTGGTTAAATAGTTCATTAAAGTTTGGAGTTAAAACCAGAGCAGGAAGACAACAAGAAACAAACAGGGAAGTATTTTCCTGAAGGTAGGAAGAAAGAAACCGTTATCTGTATTCACTCATCTGTTGAGAATATTATTAGATCTGCGTGGGAACAGCCTAACAAAAGGAGGAGACTTAATCGGCAAGCTAGGTAACGTTAAAGTTTGTGAGGATATGATGTGTTTCAAACAGTCCTCCAAAGGTGAGGTAACCATTTCTTCTTTAGCCAAAGATGCGGTAATTCCTTCTGAAGGAGATTGCTTCCCAATTCCCCCTCAATAAATTGGATTGATGGAGATAAAAAAAATCTTTAAGAAGGAACTGAGAAGCTTTAGCAGCTGCTGTGCAAGTATCCGTGTCAATCTGGACATCATTGCTAGTCTGGTGTGATGAGCCTGAAGGAGAAATCAAGACACAGAACTAATTTCAGTCTGTTCTGCATGAAATCCGTATGGCAGTAGTGTCCATCTCCAGTTATTCCTTCCTCCGAGGGTTGTGGAATGTAGGAGACAGTTGTGGACATGCCTGTGTCAGGCAAGTAAATCAAATGCCAAGCATTGCCAAAATTACTGAAAGCAAGCCTCTTTTTGTAAGGACAGTCGCCAAACATGCAGAGTAAGAAGCATGGTTTACTTTCAGTAAAGAGAATGCACTTCCTTTGTGCTTTTGTTTTCTGCAGATAGACAAAAATAATCTTTGGGTATAGTAGGGGATTAAGGTTTAGCAGCCTTCCACATCCTCCAGTGATAGTCGGATGACTTATAAGAGACTGCCCCGATCAGAGTCAAATACTGTGAGGGGGACAACCACTTCATTTCAAGGAATAAGTGTTGATGATGATACAGAGGAAATATTTGTGGCTTCAAGGTCATTAAACACCTTAGGATCTAGGTTTACACTGTGACCTCTATCCAAATATGGAGTCAAGCAATAGAATGTATGAGAAGTCCTTCAACATCCTGCAACGATGTGGTCGCAGCCATAGAAGAAATCAGTGTGGAAGATGGTGGGAGGCTGTTCTTGGAGCAGTACTTTTATTTCTGTGTCATTCTGAAAAGAGCAGAGAGGAATTTCTTATTAAACACATGGGAGAAACAAGGTTCCATGTGGAAACATTGGCATTAATCCTCTTGGCCATAACTTCATTATGGCAGGAGGAAGGGGGATGTGCTGAGATTTTGTGGCAGAAACATGCAAGCAGCTCAATAGGAGTCTCTCCAAACACACATGAGAAGTCGGACATAATGGCATCCTTGTTTAAAGAGGAATGGTGCTAATTGTAGTTGAAAAATAACAAATCATATTAATGGATGGAGAAGCTTTATTGCTTCTAATCTGCTTTATCAAATCATCTGTTCCTTCAATATTTCTTGTGGGTAGTTGCTTCTAATAGGTGTTGATGGATATAGGGTAGCAGAAGGGAAAAAAATTCACCTGAATTTTCTGATAGTCAGGCTTTATCAAAGAAAATAACAGGAAATGAAAATTTTCTGACTAAATAAAAGTGAGTGCCATTGTTAGGATTAAAAAGAAAAGGAGTACTTGTGGCACCTTAGAGACTAACAAATTTATTTGAGCATAAGCTTTCGTGAGCTACAGCTCACTTCACGAAAACTTATGCTCAAATAAATTTGCTAGTCTCTAAGGTGCCACAAGTACTCCTTTTCTTTTTGCGAATACAGACTAACGTGGCTGCTACTCTGAAAATTGTTAGGATTGTTACAGTAAATATATTAGGCTTGTTATCAGAGCTGTACTACTGTGTTTTCTCATTCTCGTTTCTACTGATTGGTAGTGACAGGCTTTGGTAGGAACCAGAATGGTCAGTCTTTGCTATGACTTAAACCAGACTGCTGGCTTTGCATTAACTGTCCCTCCCGTAGACCAGAAGGAAGGGAAAAAACTCTGTAGAGAGGCAATTGTTGGGGAAAACTGGGTAGGTTTTCCTTTCATTTTCTTTGATCCAGTTTTTCTTTATCCACTGCTGCTTTTGCCTGGAGTCTCCTGGTCTCTCAACTTCCAGTCTTGTCATTGGCTTAGCTCTTCTGGCCTAAAAGGTTGTGGTATGGGAAACATTTTCAATGTTTGTAAAATTGATAGAAAATCATGTATAATTATTATCTAAAAATTTTTTTTTTAACTGTAAAAACCTCTTCTGCTGGAAAAATTTATGGAAGGCATTCCATTCTGTCCACCTGCATTAGTTGGAATGGAAAAAAAAAAAAGCTCTGTTTGTATCTCTGTGTGGAACACTTGACTGGTTTGAGTCTTAATTTTCTATATTTCTTGTATTGAACACCATAGTTCTGCATGCTTACTAGGTAAATGCAAATAATCTGTTTAGTGCTGAAAATGACTCTCAGTCCCTGTCCCAAAGACCTTACTCAACACAAAGGGGGAAGGCTATTTTATTTATTGACTCTTGGTCATTCTGCTTTTGTTGTTGAGTAGACGTCCGGCAATCTGGAATATCCCTCTGTCTCTGATCGTGGTTTTCATGATTTACCCTGTCCTCCCCAGAAGTATTTTTCTGGGGCTTAAAGGCACCAAACTGTCTTTCACAGGGGGTGCTGGGCTTGGCACTGGAAGATAATCAAATAATCTTGCTCTAAGCAAGAATGAGAGGAGATGTACAGTCAGATCCAGATTGGCAGTTTTATTTTTTTAATGGGAGTCAAATCTACACCTTAGGGAAAAGTAATTCCCTCTCTCCACGGCTTTGATGAAGATGTGGCCTAATACCATTGCATGTACAGCACTGTGGTGGCACAGTGCTGTACTGCTGCTGCGTGTCTGGTGAAGATGCTCTATGCTGACGGGAGAGAGCTCCCCCATCGGCAGAATAAAACCAGCTCCACACCTGGCAGAAGCTCTCCTACCGACATAGCGCTGTGCACACCAGCACTTATGTCGTTGTAACTTATGCTGCTGAGGAGGGTGGTTTATTCTGAGCGACATAAGATGTAGTGTAGACATAGCCTTTGTGCCAAGTAGATCTGAGCCCAAAGTACAAAGATCATATATTCCAAAGATCTGAATTCCTCCAAAGTTTGGGGAAGTTTGGATCCAAAACTTTGGATCCAAAACTTCACTGCAGAGTTAGCCTAGGCTCCTACCTGGGTGTTGCCTCTCATTCTCCTCCTGTCTATACACACAACTTCTTCTCCCCTGAGTATAGTGATGATGGTCCATCCAGGAGTATGAATTGTAGCCTGGGGTCTGCTTGTAACTGTCACACTTTATAGTAAGGTTGCAGGCTAAATCACTCAAGTGGTGCTTGTCCTTTAGTACCTTCCCATAATTCTCCCTATGTGCCCCGAAGGACAGGTTCTCCCACAGTGCACTGGGAAGGAATCACAGAGTGGCTCAGCTTACTGCAGTACAAAGAGCCATGGGCTGTGTGACCACAAGTCCTAGAAATATGCAGAGGAAGAAGTGACACCAGTGAAGAACTCTACTCTGGCATTTATAGCATAGCTGCTCATACTCAACACCAGTGCTTAGAGCCGGTGCTGATCACCCAGGTTTATGCTGCACTGAAGACCTACTCTTCTCATCTCTAGTGCAAAGAGACACAGGCTTTTTTTTATTACAAAGACATACCTTTTAAAAGAAAATTTCAGAACTAACCTACTTTTTTTTGTATCTAGATAATTATAATTCCAATCCCAGATCCTGTTAATGGAGATGTCAGAATGTTACCTTGCAGCATTGTTTCATTACTGCCACTTGTAAAATTCACTCGAACTCCTGTCACAAATTTGCACAGTTATTCTAAAAGCCAAAATCTTGATAGATTTTGTACTATTTTTTTTAATGCTGAAATGTAAAGACTGTGAAGCAACTGACAAAACACCAGAAAATCATTGTTCCCAGATGAGACCCCATTTTGTATCTGAATTTCTTGGCCCCTAAGGTATGTCTACACAGCAAAGAAAAACACTGGGCGACTTGGGCTGCAGGGCTATTTCATTGCAGTGTAGACTTCGGGGCTCAAGCCCAGGCTCCAGCCCAAGCCCAGAAGTCTACATAGCAATGAAACAGCCCTGCAGCCGGAGCTCAGTGAGCCCACGTTAGCTGGCATGGGCCAGTTGCAGGTTTTTCTTTGCTGTGTAGACACACCCTAAATCTGTGTCTGTCTATTTTAATAAAGTGGTACTGAATATTAACAATTGCACTAACTCCCTTCCCCTTCCTGTCCTTTTTCTGCTGAACTGACTCTGAAAACACTGAGACCATGTCTGCCCTAGAGAAATGAGCCACTAAAAACTGGAGCAGTGGGATCGTACTGGCTAGCTACCAACAGCGCGGAGTTTGTGTGAACTAGTCGTGCTGTTTAAATTTGCCCTATGGCCATGATTGCTGTATTATGCCATTGTAGTCACACTGCCCTCTGGGTACCTTTCTCAAAAATTCCTGACAGTTCCCAGACGCAGCAGCTTCTGGGAGATTTCAAAAGGCCTAGGGGAGCAGAGGGGATTTACAGGAGAAGACTTCAAAATCCCATAACTCTCCAGGGAACGGTCCTAAATTACCTGGAGATGGTGCCAGTTCCTAGTCCTGTTTATCAGAACAGGGGCCAGGTGAATGCTGTGTTCTACATCCTTGCTCCTCAGGAAACAACTTAAGTAGTCATGAGGCATCTCAGGTAGCACCAGTGGGATGATGGAGGAGATTTTGTTAATATTTGTGGCCAGGTAGAGTGTGGATTGGGCTTGTTTGCAAAATCAGTGATCCATTTGTCATGCACCTAGCACCTCGTGAGTTGGTGGCGGTGTCTTGTGCTTATATAAAGAAAGCTCTCTGCAAAATGGTCAGGAGAGACAGAATTGCCTTGTGAGAGCTGGCTGCCCTGGATAAGTCACTGGTTAGTTGGGCACTGATTTGAAGTTGTAAGTTCTACAGTGGTTTTGTCTAGAATGGGAGAAACTAAAACATTTTGTTTAACGCATTAAATCATTAAATAGCATTTAGTGTAGACCAGTGGTTTTCAACCTTTTTTCCTTTGCAGACCCCTAAAAATTTTCAGATGGAGGTGCGGACCCCTTTGGAAATCTTAGACATAGTCTGCAGACCCCAGATTGAAAACCACTGTTCTGTGGTAACAACACCCTTTCGTGGACCCCTTAGACATAGTCTGTGGATCCCCCAGGGTCTGGACCACAGGTTGAAAAGCACTAGTGTAGACAAAGCCAGACAAGTATAAAAATGTGCTAGCTGGTTGTGGTTAACCCTAAAGGAATGCTGCTGAGAGGGAGGTGAATTGGAAAATACATTTTGTGTTTCTGGGGTATGTTGTTAGAATGGCAATGTGCTAGAGATCACAGAGGGATATAAGGAGTACTTGTGGCACCTTAGAGACTAACAAATTTATTAGAGCACAAGTACTCCTTTTCTTTTTGCGAATACAGACTAACACGGCTGCTACTCTGAAAAGAGGGATTTAAATAGCTGGAGTTCTCAAGCCGTGTTTGAACTATTAATGGAACCCTTATGCCTATGCTTCTTTCTGTCCTCACCAAGCTCAGGAGATACAGTAGTAAAAATGGATACCATTTGTCTCTTTACCTTATAAACAGCCTGCCTGCTCCAGTGCTTTTTGATGATGGATGTGGTATAACTCATAGAGTGTATGTTGGGGTATTGCATTGAGTTAGAGTTAGAAATTGCTGGAGGTCAGTGAATGTTTGAGGCTGCAGGGACCTGTGCTCTGCATGTAAAAAGAAAAAAAATGTAAGTGTAGGTTACTAAAATTGCCACTTGCACATGCTTTTTCAACATTTGCCCATTCTTTTTTTGAATGTTCCTGCCTCACTGTGCATGCTCTTGATCCTTGCTGACCTGCCTACCTGTCTGCTCTCCCCCATCAAGAGATCCTTTGGTTGTAAGGATGGTGGATTAGGCTGGAAGTCAGGAGACTGAGTTCTTGTCCCTCCTCTCCCATGCACTGACATTAATAATTCTGTGCACTTCACAGACGTTGTAGCCCAAGTCGTCTCGTCCTTTACTTAGGAGGCAAGAAAGTATTATTCCCTCCTTTTGGAGACCCTTTCCATTAGGGTTGCATGGGAAACCTTATTTCTGGCATTTAAAAACTTTTGAGATCTTGATTTTTGCATTCTTCTACTGCTCAGGCATCTTTTTGTGTGGAATTTTATTTGAATTACAAAAACATAGTTGTAAGATTTTTTTATTTGTTGTTGAGGGGTCACTTGAGGTTGTTGAATAAACTGGGTTTTTATAATAAACAAAACTAGTTTATTAACTACAAAAGGCAGTAGTGTCAAAGCATGGTCCCAGGAAGCTTCTCAGAAGGGAAAGAGATTAGTATCTTCCAAGTCTTCTTGTTCCTTCCTAATGGCACATCAAGGCTGATGGCCTGCTGTCTGGTGGGTGTTTCCCAAGTGAACACACAGTTGTTATAGTCAATATTCCTAATTTTAGATACAGAAATGATACATGTATACAAATTCGATAATCACATTCAGTAAATCATAACCTCTCTAATAGTATCTCACATGACCCATCTTGCATAAAACATATCTTAGTTATGCCATATTCATATCAAAGGGATATTTTTATGAAGAAATATGGGGCATAATGTTACAGGTTGATGTTGGAATAATTGTGAGGTGTGCATAGTGAGGGGAAATTGGGAGAAGATGGTGGTTAGGAAGAGGGAAGCATAATAAATAGGGAGAAGGAGGCTGGGCTGCAGTGGCAAGAGGGTCAAGTTGAAGGTGACCAACCAACCAGTAGTGGTAATGCAAATGAGAGGAATAAGTATATCCAAAGTCCAATTTCAGGGTTCAGTGAATGATTTCAGGAGTTTGGAGATTCCTACCAGCTGCAGCTTTCACAATGAGAAGGGGTGGGTAGGAGAGGGGACACTGTTTGGCCCAGTGCCTAATGTGGGTCCCTCTGGGTCTGGTGGGATGTGACTAATCAGGGCTGAATTATCCTGACCTACCCTCTGCGTTCTGAGCTGTAATTAGTGCATGTTGGTATTTACATGCATAAGCATTTGTCCATGTCCTGAATTTCGGAAAGGTCTTTCAGAGCTCTTCAGTATTTTGGATTGTCTCAGGTATATATGTAGCTCTTCTACTTTTTAAATGGAATCTAAATCCTGGCTGCCAAGAATGAGATTTCCTCTTTCCTTCACTTGCTAACCTATGGTACAATACGCTTAAATCGGTCTATGTGAATTGGTGACCATTCTGTATAACACTGCAATTAATTATGGGGCTGATCCCCAGCATCTCTTGTTATGGGAGATCAGAAGTCATTCTGACCGTCGTGGAGGGGAGGGGAAACCATTTCAACCCTTATCAGGGGGATAGAATACAAATTATAATTGTGCTTGAGTTAAAAAAAAATGAGGGTTTTTGGTAGCTTTGCAGTTCAGATTGCTTCTAGCGTTAAACTGTCGTTTGAAAGCCATGTCACGCCAGTCAGGACCCAGCCTAGTAGGAGCTTACAGGATTCTGTGCATGTCTTTAATCTCTCTTGCCCAAAGCATTGTCTTACTTGCCCAGACAAGTCATTCACCACAACAGCAGTGTGTGGGAAAATAACCCAATCAGAGCAATCAAAAGACGAGTAATGATTGTGCGGTTAAGCATTTGGAGGTGAACTAGCATGTACATTTCTTTTTTTAAAGTTCTGGAAGAGTATACTTCTAAATGTATGTGAAATGTAAAGAGAGTCTGATATCTTCGCACATAGGCAATACATCTGAAAGAGGGAAAAATACAGACTAAAAATACAGACAGCTTCTTTTAAATATTTGGGATGGCTTTTGAGAATCCTGAAACTTTATACTTTTGATTGTTCTGGCAGCAGTTCTGTTCCACTCAGATTAACTCTGAATGTAAGGGAATCTTTGTCATTGAAGATTGTCAATGATCACCAGGGCTATTTAAGGTGTGCCAATTGACCCTTGAAGTCTATACCTCTTCTTGCTCAGCTGCACAAATCAGAATTTATGGACCCTCATATAGAATGTAAGTATGGAACTACAGAACATATCCTGCATATGAGAGAGAGTGAGTGTGCTGAGGCTGTAGTTGGTCAGGTGCAGAAAGGGAGATGTTTACATTTGAAAAAACAGGAAATGTTTCCTAACAAAAGCAGACCTTTCAACAGACAGAACTTCAGATCTGAGTTATTTCTGCTCTTGCAAGATGTAATCTATATTTCTTACTATTGTTAGCAACTACTATTTAAGAGATGTCAATAAAATGGAACAAGTCAGTGCTTTCTTGCTGCTATGTAAACGACAAGAAAAATAATGTATTTGTTAATTAGGAGACACTGCTCTCGTGACAGTGTTCTTTTTCAATATCTTTATTTATATCATACCACACACAAAAAAGATGTATTCTAGTTGTGATCATTTTTTTCCTGGCGCATATGAGTACAACAGAGTGAATTAATTGCTCTGTATATGACTTGGAATAGAGTTTGGCTTGAAACATATAACAGCTTATTTTCCACTTTTACAAAGTATATTATACTTTTGGAAATAGGTTTTTGACTAGTTTAATTAAAAAACAAACAAACACCTTTTGGCAATAAATGAGGTCATCCAGCCTGATTGCCAGGGCCATCTGTTATAATTTATTAATACATTTTTAAAAGGGCAATGTGAATTGATGATATGGTAGTTGTATTTTTGATGCCTCTATAGTTGGTTGTCAAGTACTGTCATTATATGGACCAGTGTTCTTGAAGAAGGGTTTTGGTTAAAATAGTACATATCTGCCATCTGTTTGAGAAATGCAAGCATCCTACACAACTACTGTGGCATTAGGAATAGTGTGTGTTTTGTTGAAAATAGGGTTGATGGCAGATTTGCAGAAATTAGCCAGTTCTTCAAGTGACTGTTCCCTCATGTAGTTCACTTTTGGTTGTGCATATGTTCCATGCAACAAAGACCAGAGAATTTTCTTTAGCAGTGTCCATGTGGTCTGTGCATGCGTCCCTGCTCTCCTTGTGCTCCACACCAATGGAGCAAAGGGGGCTATTGGACCGCCACCATTTTAGTTCCTTCTTTCTGCTTGTGGTCCAGGACAGAGCTTCAGTGTTCATGCTGTACGACATCTCCCCTTAAATAATTTTTTAAAAGTTGTTGTAATCTCTTAGTTAGTTAGTTCTTAGCGCAGTTAGTTTAATAGGGGTCTGGTTCCATATCTTGGAACCCTTTTCTGGGACGAGAAGCCATGGTTGTACTCGCTTCTGCCCTGACCCTCCAGTGGTTGCAGGGATTATGCCAAGGAGGCTTCAAAAGCTGCAATATGTGCCCCAAGACCTTCCCAGTCACAGACTCTCATGATGCCCCTCTGTACTGCAGGGTGGGGGTGGGGAGCACATGTTTCTTCCAGATGAGGTGTCTGCAAGTGGTTCTCAAGTATAACTAAAGAGTTTAGGAAATTTCAGAAAACATGTTTATAAGCATGCAATTATGTTAGTTTTTTGAATAATTCTACACTTGTTCAGCATGCAGAATGGTAGAACTAGAAACTGAAGTCCTCATATATATCTGCAGAATAGACACTACATGGGTAGAGCTAGTACAAGAAGATCCATAACATACTTCTGTTACCAAGAAGTGGTGTGTGAAAGGTTTTTTAAAAACTTTATTTGCTATTTCTCCTCTAGATGTTTAGACCTCATAAGTCAATTATCTGTTAAGATTTGTAACCTGAAATCACCAAAACAATTAATGAAATATTGCAGAGTTAAAAGCTGTAAAGGCAATGATGCTGTGTTTTACACTTTTGTCAGTAAAAAGCACCTGAATCCCAGCTACAGTATAAGCCACAGTGATATCAAATCAGCCAGGAACACCAAGGCACAATTATTCCCTGAATTGTGCAGTGCACAGCAAGGTAATGCACTGCACAATTATTCCCTGAAAAGGCAGTGCACTACATACTCATAAGCCAGTCATTAACGTGAAAGCTGAGTGCCAAACGTTAAGCAGCAGTTATACCTGTATGTGCAATGCAAAGCACTGGCAAATGTGTTTCATGTTGCTGGAGAGAGCAGTAAGAATGGGGGTGTGGCATGTTCCCTTTAAGTACCTTTCAAACAAATTATTACTTACGAATTTAAAAAAAAAAGGCAGAAACAATCTACTGAGAAATGAAATGTCAAATTTGTGTGAGGGTATGTGAACAAAGAAGGCGGTCATGGTATATTGGGGCACTTTGTGGGCTATTCTATTGCCCAGATTGTGGAGGTGGTAGGTAATGAAATGTTAAAACAAATGTTAAGGATGTGTTTTGTGCCAACCTGAGCACAGGAATAAAAATGCTTTAAGGGTTTGGGAGGGAAAAACGTACCTTACTGGACAAAGGCTGCTGGTATAGATTTTTATTGATGTTTGTGGAGACGTAAGTAGCTAGAGGTGGGCTGATATTTTTCCCCATCCTGTTTTGTCAGAAACAATCATTGAAGACTTCATCTTAAGATAATGCTGGGATTTGGACAATAGCTGTTGTGGTTGCAGCAAACAGTTAAATTTAATTTGGAGTTGGGCTGCGAGGGTATTATTTTATCCAGACTAAGGTTAGGCCATTTTTAAAGCCTACCCCTGATTATAGTTTGGAGTTCAGTGGTACTAAAATCCCAAAAGCAGATCCTACAGTATTTTGGACAAAAATGCCATAAATACCTCGAGTTCCATTAATTATGTAAGATCAGCTGTTTTCACAAGATTTCAGTTATCTTGGACCAGGTATTCTGTGCGAATACTGATGAGTTTGTGAGGTTTCAGCTACATCTCAACTGGAAAATTAAGCCCCTTTCAGTTTTGGATCCAGCCCACAAAAGCAAGCTGGGGTTCTGGTTGGGTTTGAATCCATAGATTTAAATCTTAATCCTCTTTCTCAAAATTCAAATGAGGTCTGATTTGAGATTCTGGTCTTGATCCAGGTCTAGTTTTACATTTAAGATTTTTTTATTATTATTATTTCATCCACAATGATTCATCTATTATGTGCTTGCAGTCAGCCTATAATTATAAAGCTTTATCTTTACAGTCATAGGTATGTTCTGATGCAAACTCCTGTGGCAAAATACCAGGCTACAATTGTCGTCATTTCTTTTTTTCTTTTTGGCAGGAGAGGGGTGTTTGGAAATTTTTAATGCGGTGTTAGATCAGAGAGTGTTTGTTTTATTTGCCTTACCTTGGGTTTTTGGGGAATTTCTTAGGCCATCATAACGGCTGTGGCAAGCTCAGGACTTCTGTGGTTGTGGCAGCTGCAATACTGATGAAAGTAATATGAGCTGTACCAGAGAGAGAGCCTGTCCAGGAGGGGTACCAGTAGTGGGTGGTGCTGCAGGTAGCAAGGGACACAAACACCAACACGTGAACATAGTCTTCTCTGCAGGTTGATCATATTTTCAAAGTGCAAAATCTGAGACACTAGTGGAGTGCAAGTATCACAGAGAAGCATTTTGGTGGAGTCTAGGAAAAGCTGGTGGGTAACAAGGAAGAAGTGGCACCCTGCCTCCTTCTAACACCCCCTCCCTCTCAGAATGCAAGATTGGAACACTTTACTGTAAAGGGGAGAGTGGAAAAGAATATTTATCCCTATGTATAGTATTCTCCAATTCCAACTTCTTCCTGGCACTCTAATTCTTACCATACCACCTGCCATAATATTTTCCTCCTCACACACTCACTTTCAATTCATCCATACTCTCATTTACCATTTCATTCCATTCCTCTCCACACTCAAACATGCCAACCCCTTCGCTATGGGGTCAGAGTCTCCCCAAGCCCACTCAACTTCTACTAGCCCAGGTGAAAAATTTAGTGAAAACCGATTAAAGATCTCTGCCTCTCAAATACTCAGATTTTTCCTCTGTTCTTGCACATGTACACACTTAACGCTTCAGCAGGCAAAACCATCTACGTCCGTCTTAAATGTGTGGGTTTGTGGAAGAAAAGGGAGGGAGATAAGGAACTCTCACAGGTCAACACTAGACATGGAGGCAATTTTTATTGAAGGCTAGAGAGCCCAACATAGTGCTTGCATTCTCACACATTTTTTTAAATGTTTAAAAATCCTGATGTAGGTTAAATGAATACATTTTTAAACGTTTCAAACTTGTAAAGAAGATATTGTGAATGCTATATGGTAATTAGGCAGCAGAGTGCGAGAAGCAAGAAGCTTGGCATAGGAAGACAAGGATGTTTCTCAGAGTAACTCAACAAATTTGCAAAAGTAGAACAATCTTTCCTTTTTACCCATCAGGGACATAAATTCCCTGAGACTTGTGAAGGATACAATGCCTTAGCAGCCCCCATATAAAAAGATTAGGAAAACTCATCAAATCTTTAGAACAAAGAGCAATTTTTCCCCTCAGGTGCGTTTTGAAACTATTGTATTCCCAATAGGGCTGTCAATTAATTGCAAATATATTGATTTAAATTACAACACAGAATAAAAAGTGTACAATACTCGCTTTATATTTTTATTACAAATATTTGCACTGTAAAAATGATAAACAAAAGAAATAGTATTTTTCAGTTCACCTCATGCAAGTACTGTAGTGCAATCTCTTTATCATGAAAGGGCAACTTACAAATATAGATTTTTTTTTTTTGGTTACATAACTGCACTCAAAACAAAACATAAAACTTTAGAGCCTACAAGTCCACTCAGTCCTACTTCTTGTTCAGCCAGTCGCTAACACAAGCAAGTTTGCTTAAATTTACGGGAGATAATGATTCCCGCTTCTTATTTACGATGTCATCTGAATGTGAGAACAGGCGTTTGCATGGCATTTTTGTAGCTGTCATTGGAAGGTATTTATATGCCAGGTATGCTAAACATTCGTATGCTCCTTCATGCTTTGGCCACCGTTCTGGAGGTCATGCTTCCATGCTGATGATGCGTGTTTTAAAAAAAAAAATAATACGTTGTTAAAATTTGTGACTGAACTCCTTGACGGAGAATTGTGTGTCTCCTTCTCTGTGTTTTATCCGCATTCTGCCATATATTTCATGTTATAGCAGTCTTGGCTGATGACCCAGCATGTTCATTTCAAGAATACTTTCACTGCAGGTTTGACAAAATGCAAAGAAGGTATTAATGTGAGATTTCTAAAGACAGCTACAGAACTCGACCCAAGGTTTAACGATCTAACGTGCCTTCCAAAATCTGAGAGGGACGAGGTGTGGAGCATGCTTTCAGAAGTCTTAAAAGAGCAACACTCCGATGGCAGAAACTACAGAACCCGAACCACCAAAAAAGAAAATCAACCCTCTGTTGATGGCCTCTGGCTCAGATGATGAAAATGAACCTGCACTGCCTTGGATTGTTATTGAGCAGAACCCATCATCAGCATGGACATGTGTCCTCTGGAATGGTGGTTGAAGCATGAAGGGACATATGAATCTTTAGCGCATCTGGCACGTAAATATCTTGCAATGCCAGTGACAATAGTGCCATGCGAATGCCTGTTCTCGCTTTCAGATGACATTGTAAACAAGAAGTGAGCAGCATTGTCTCCAGCACATGTAAGCAAACTTGTTTGTCGAGCAATTGGCTGAACAAGAAGTAGGACGGAGTGGACTTGCAGGCTCTAAAGTTTGACATTGTTTTATTTTTAAATGCAGTTTTTTGGTGCATAATTGTACATTTGTAAGTTCACCTTTCATGATAAAGAGATTGATTTACAGTACTTGTATTAGGTGAATTGAAAAATACTATTTTATGTATTTTTACAGTGCAAATATTTGTAATAAAAATAAATATAAAGTGAGCACTGTACACTTTGTATTCTGTGTTGAAATTGATATCAACATATTTGAAAATGTGGAAAACATCCAAAAAATTTAAATAAATGGTATTCTGTTGTTTAACAGCGCAATTAATTTTTTTAATTGCTTGACAACCCTAATTCCCAAATGAATTTCATCAGGTGTAAATGTGAGAACTTACTTTCACTAGTCCTGAGCTGCTAAACTTTTCCCATTAGAAACTTGTGTCTGACAATTAATAGTATAAAAAGTTATGTTAGTGCTATTAACATATTAATTGTTCCAGGCTGATCTTTATTATGAAAATCAAATAATTTTCTCTTATTCTTAAATTATAATAACCATTCTAAGGCAGCTATTAACCCCTTTATATAGTTCAGCAAATTCTTTCCATTATAAAAGATTCTTTTTCTGAGAAGTTCTTAACACCTGAATTGTTTGGAGCAGGACTCTGAAATTCAGGAGGGGTGGGAAGACCCTTGGGTTAGAGAAATGTCTTTTCTTTGTCTTATGAAATTCTATTGGGGGTTTAGTGATAAACTGTTTTCAAATTGCCATTTCCTTCCTGAGGCTTATGTTCCTGAGGAAAATGTTGTCATTCTGTCAAAATAACAGACTGTTCTAAGCCTGGCTCATGCAGTAATCAAGACATCAGCACTGAGAATGCCAAAGCAACTGTAACTTCCCTGAACCCAGTACCTGGCCCCAGCATTTCAGTCCCTGCTCTGGGGTTACCACATAGGACAGGAACTCCCCACCTCCCTGCTGAGAAGAAGAGGGCTGGGGCAGCTCCCCCCAACCACCCACCAGATCCATCCTGTGGTGCCATTACTTTCTAACATAGTAATCAGCACCAAAAATAACTCCGTATTTGAGTGTTGATTGAGTTATGGGGTTATATTATTCGTCCTTGATATTAGGCCTTGTCTAAATTGAGACAATATGTGATGCATCTATTCTCCAATTGGAATCATGTTAGCTATCCGTAGTTGAAACACCACTTAGCACCTAGAGTTACAATATAGTTCAGCATCTCTAAAACCCCTTTAGGGTCAACCCCATCCAGCTAACGTGGATTTAAAGCAGGCTACCAAATGTGTGGGTGTCATGTGAAATATGCAACACTTTTAGTAGCCCTGCTTTAAATTCACACTGTTGGCAGGCCTGTCTGTGTTCCTGCAGACCAGCTCAGATGTTCTGCATTCAGCTGTGCTACAGAAGTCACTTGCAATTGCAGCTCATGGCCCCAAGAGGTATGCACCTGTGGAGCAGTCTGCTGGCAGCTTTGTCTCACTGCTCTCTCTGATCAACATTGGTCCCCAAATGATGATTCAAATGTGGCTAGTTAACACTGTTTTTTAAAACACACATTCTTCAGTATAGACAAGGCCTTAGAGGCAAATCCAAAACTATCTTCCCAACTCAGCATATGGGTGCAAATCCTGGGTGAATGAAGGAAGTGCTTGTTCTACTGCATGGGAGAAAGATGGGTCACACTATGGGTGCTGTAGTGGCATAGGTCTGGTGCTGTAGATATTTTTTTCAGTGACTCAAAGGGCAGACATAGACTACGGTTACAGAAGGGGTTTTTCCATCACTGTAGGAACTTCATCTACCTGAGCGATGGTAGCAGACAATCAGTAAATTATTTCAGGTTTATTGTTCCTTTAGTCTCCATTTAGCTCTTTTAAGTTGTGAGCATAAGTGTTTTTATAGACTGCTAGTGCACATATATTTGCAAGTAAAAATGCTAAATGGTTGACTCCCTAATATAGACACATTCTTTAGTTGAGAACAGGCAAATATGCATCTCCAGTATTACTTGTGTCTTAATATCTGGGTTTATTGGTTGAATGTTGCGGGTGTAAGCAGGGGAATAGTCCCGCTCTTGTGGGGAACTTTCCTGGCTTCTGCACTCCCCCAGTGAAGTGGGCTAGTGAAAGGATCTGAGTCCTCGCTCCCACTTCTTTACCCAGTGGCCTCCCCTACCCTTGAGGACTCCCCTTCCACTCTCCTGTCTGGCAGAGTTCTCGTAACCCCAACAAGGCTGGGCCCAGGATTCCTGGGGGGCTCGACTCCCAACCCTGCTGTGGTCACCTAGGAGGTGCTAGGGTGTCCCCACTCCGGGGTACTCTCTCTGCACTGGGTACTTCTCTGACCCACTGACCATTACATACAATTTAAAGCAAATGCAAGTTATTTAATCAACAATTAATTTTAAAAAGAATAAGGAGAAATGGGAAAGGTTAAAGGAAACACATCAACCCGCTGTATGGCAGGGAACATGACAAACAGTGTCTCTGGAATGTCCGGGCAGTTCAGTCTGTTCCTTGTAAGTCCCAGGCCTTCTTCTCAGGCCCTGGCTGTGCTGCAGGGATGCTGTGGGTTGGACACTTGCTCTCAGGCTCTAAGTGGCAGGACCCTTCTTCCCACTGTCGCCCCCGCCCTGTCAGGATTATGATCCAAGCCAGGCCTGCAAAGCCTTTTGGCTGAGGCGTCTCCCTGTGGTGGGCCCGCTGCCCAGGGTCCCCCTTGCTCTTCCCAGCTGCTCACCGCACCTAACTCCGGACTGCTCCAGCCCCAGCTCCACCACTCGGTCTTTGCGCTGCTGCTGCTGCTGCTCTGCCTCCAGCTCCCTGGGCTGCTTCTTTGGTCCCTCTGCCTCTGGTTGCGACAGCTCTGCTCCCAGGACAGGTCTGCTCTGCAGGCTGCTTCTGTGACTCTGCTCCCAGCACTGACCTGCTTCGTGGGCTGCTTTTCTGGCCCCTCTGGCTCTGGTTGCTGCAGCTCTGCTCCCAGGGCAAGTCTGCTCTCTCTGGGCTATGCCTCTGGCTTTGGGGCTGCAGCTCTGCTCCCAGGACAGGGTCTGCTCTCTCTGGATCTGGCACAGCTCAGCTTGGGTCCCTGCTTTCTCCTTAGCTTGGCCCCACTCTGTCTTACCCAGGCAATTCCAGCTCACACAGAGGACAGGAACTCCCTGACTCCCTGATTAGCCTGCCTGCCCTGTCATTCAGGCTTACCTGGAGCATTGGCCTCTCCCCATTGCTCCTAGGGACTGGCAGTCTCAGGGTCCTGATTCCCCATCGACCCTTCCCCCTTTTTATTACTGGGAGCTAGCAACTAAAACACCCCCACTGAATGTTAGTAAAGGGGCAACAGTCTCCTTACACAGGCAATGTGTAGATTAATTAATTCAGTTCCTTTTGGCCATAATGGCTGTCTTGTGATTATATTTTATTGCAACTGCATGGAATAGTCTCCAGTAGTTAAGTCCGATCTGCTTGGTATCTCAAACTTGCTTTCGGCATTAAGGGTCCACTATTTTAGATGTGAGTGGTAAATTGACAATTGTCTCCAGAGTATTGGATTAGAAGAGGGAAGGTAACAAAAGTCTGTTTTAAGCTAATACTGCATATGTTTGCAGAACTTTATTCTGATTTCTAAAAATGCTAATAATTAAGAGGAAAATGCCTGAAATACACACAACATTCTCCTACTTGATATAAAACAATGCCTCTGTTAAGCAGCATTCTTGTTTATTGCTTGTTTATGCAGTAGAGGGCACTATGTGGTATCAAAAGTTAAAACAGCTGATTTCCTTTTTTCTTCATTAGTTATAAAATTGCCTTTCAAAATACTTTTTCCCATTTCAATTGCCATCTGAAATATTGTTTACTGTTTTGCTTTGGTAGCCAGCTTCTCTCCAGCCATCACATCTTGAGACTGAGAAAATGTGGTTGTGTAAACCCATCAAGGTTGTGGTGTGGTGTTGTGTTTTTTTTTTTTTTAATTACTATGATACTAATTTTTTTTCACTTCACCCATACTGTTGCCTGGCATTGTTATGACTCATAGTAAGTGTTTAGGCACTATAGTGATGGGAATGCTATAAGGACTTGGTATCTGTGACATCATACAAGTGAAATGGTCAGACATGTGACAAAACTGTATTTATCACAAGGATATCAGACCCATGTATACATATGTCTTAAATACTGAGAGCTATCCACTGAATAATTCATACAATTTTTCCAACTTCATTTAATAATTTATTTGACTAACAGGGTTCTTCAGACTGAATGCATCCGATGAAGTGAGCTGTAGCTCATGAGAGCTTATGCTCAAATAAATTTTAGTCTCTAAGGTGCCACAAGTACTCCTTTTCTTTTTGAGGGTTCTTCAGTGTTCAGCTTGCTCTATCGCTGGTTGAATGTTGTTTATTAAAGAAGTTATTCAGTGAATAACGGCAATATTTGTTGACTAAAATGCAATGATTTTTTTTTTCCTATTTGGCCGCCACTACAGGTAGTCTTTAAAGAAAAACAGATGGCTTATGTATAGCTCTGTACATGAAAATGATGGTATGTCTACACTGCAGTAAAACACCTGTGGCTGGCTTGTGTCAGCTGACTCAGGCTTGTGGGCGCGGGGCTCTGACTGTGGGGCTATAAAAGCGCAGTGTAGATATCTGGAATCTGGATGTCAGACTGGAGCCTGGGCTGTGGACCACTCTGGGATTGGAAGGGTCAGGAATTACTCTTCCCCTGCACAGCTGCTCTCAGAGGGGAGATCAGACCCACCTCCAGGTGTCTCCCCTAGCTGCGGCACACCGGGGCTGGGCAGCAGCCATGGTGCTTCCTGCAGCCACAGGAGATTGCCGGAGGTGGAGCACAGAAGTGAGGGTGATATACAACAGCTTTGCAATTCCCCCCACCACCCTCTTTTGGGTCAGGACCCTCAGGGTACAACACTATGAGATTTGAGATATAAATGTCTGAAAACATGAAATTGACTAATTTTCAAATCCTATGGCTGTGAAATTGACAGAATGACCTGTGAATTGGGTAGGACCCTAAGTATTTGACCTACTGTGCCATATTTATATCTACATTAATCAAAAGTTAGATTCGCTCCTGCCCCCCCCCCCCATGATTCTTTCTTTAGATAGAAAATCAGCCTTAAACTCAAAGTTTTTGAAGACGTTCATGGATTCAGCATATTTATTTTTTATTTACATGTTTTAAGATGATAATATATTTTGAATTACATTCAGATATCATTTTTAACATGTTTATTTTTTAAAAGGAAAAACTTCTAATTTAAATAAAATAAAGTAAATTTAAAAAGTTTGATTTAGATAAATGATGTTTTAAAATTATTTTAAAAAATTGTTTTTTATCCATCCTATTTCCTGTGTGACCTTAAGCAAGCCTCTTATACCAACATTTTAAAAAATGTACAGTAATTGTGGGTGTCTCCTTTTCTGGATTCTTTATTTGAGTTCACTTGTACCTAATTTTTCAGAGGTGCTAAGCACAGTTAGCTCTCATGGATTTTAACTGGAGTTGTGGGTGTCTAGTACTTCTAGGACCAGATCAGCAGGTATCTCAGCTTGGATTCCAGAAAAATGGAGCTATCCAAAATTACTGGACAGTTTAGAAAAACAGGGTTATTCTTTGCTTCAGTTTCCCCAGCTGTAAAATCTCCCATTTCACATTTTGCATGAAGAAAGGAGGGATATTTTTCTTGGTGGATTGAATTTTTATTGAAACGGACATGGTGCTATTGTGTGCATTGATATATGAAATGTGTTATATTCCTTTTTGTATGTGAAATGAATAAAGATGGCATTTAAAAAGCTGTTCCCTACTATAGGTCTCCGCTTTGAATCTGGAAATGACACCTATCAATAATGTCCATGCATCCATTCATTTTTATTGGGACAAAAGTCATGCTTTTAAACTTCATGCACCTGTAAAAAATCCTTTTTGAAAGAAATAATGCAGGTAAATTAAGCTAGGAAATGAAATATTACATTGTGGGAGAAAGTAGGTACATTTGACTTCGATGGTCTTTCACTACATAGAGAATTGTATATTTCTGTTTGTGCACTCTGTACTGTTGTAATTGCTTATCTGCCAGGAAAAAAATCAAACTCTACAGGCAAGCAGATGGTGTTCATGAGTCTCTCTGTATAACACTTCCTACACCAGTAAGTGGGTGGAGAGATGTGAGTAGACTTCTTTATGTTGACAAACAAGAACTGAAAAGTTCTGCAGCAGACGTATAGAAATGGTGGCGCTAGCAACAGATGCTATTGGGTCAAACTGGAGATCTTCCTTCATGGAGGCCTTTCTCCCTCCCATCTTAATTACTTAACTTCCTTAGGGCATGAACCTACAAACATCTATTTCTAGATGTAGTACTCCCAGTTATAAGCAGTCCCACAGAAGTCAATGGGACTACTTAGAGTAGTGAGAACTATCCTCAGGAGTGGGGATATATAGGTCCTGAGAGACGTGAAGAGAAGTTGATTCAAATGGGTTTAGTGTTTGGAGTGCTGTAATTCAATAACTTATCCAAAATGGCTTTCCCCCAGCACTAGCTCTACTCTGAAGATTTGAGGACTTGTCTGTTGTTACAATATTGAAGTCTGTCTGTAGCAAGTAGATTCTGTCTTCCCTTGCTGGCCTCTCTTAAGAGCATGCTTCTGTTTGTAATGCCTCTGATAAGCACTTCCTGCCTTCTATTTAAATTCTACTAATTTGAAAAAATTATTAAACCATTAGAAATGTCTTGATCTACTTTCTGAATCCACAGGACCTGGAAGCCAAGTAATTTTGGGGGACAACTAATAAAATAACAGGAACAGGAGTGCAGTCAAAGGGTCAAACAAAGGGAACTGCTCTTGCCAGGAAGTAAAATTATACTAATTACTTTAAATCTTCCAGTCAGTTCAGTTTCAGTACAGAAATACTGCAGTGTTTGTGAACAACCTTTTCTTCTGGAAAAAAAATAAAAAATTGTCCAGAAAAGGACTTGGTTGGACCTTAGGCACTACCATAGTAAATACGATTGGTGTGCTCAGAAATGGAAGGATGTGCCACACAACTTGAAATGGGAAAGGAGGTGGTCCATGTAGTAGTACATGAAGGTAGGGTGACCAGACAGCAAATGTGAAAAATCGGGACAGCGGGTAGGGGGTAATAGGAGAGAGATATAGCTATATAAGAGAGAGACCCAAAAACCCTATAAAATCGGGACATCTGGTCACCCTACACGAGGGGGAGAATGTCCATCAGACAATCTGTATTTTTAAACATGATTCTCTTTATGAATCTTACTGCCAGTGACACAGATGGTAAATTCTACTAGTGAAAATCTGATGAGTCAGTTTCACCGTGTAGTAGCTAGGTTAAATGTAGAAAGAGTTCAGCAAGAAAGCCACTTCTTGTTTTAGAACTATTGTAGAAAGACTGGTAATGAGATTAAAGATTAGTATCCTGGCACATGTGGACATAAAATTCCAAACAGAATTTTAAGAAACTTTTTATAATAAAAAGCACGCCTGGAGAAGAGAGGGAAAAATAAGTGGTGTACTTGGAGTAGCATGTTTTCCATTCATCATAGGTAGGCATACAGTGGTTTGTGGGTATGTATATGGATGATTAATTTTGGGGATAGCAATATTCACTGTGTAACTAAGATATCCTAAGGACCATGTTACATGGCTGTTGCTAAGATAAAGCATGGTCCTTTTTGCAAATAAGAGAGTAAATTAACAAATTTAGCCCACGTAAATCAGACCAAGAGTGATAACTAATTGGCCATCTGTTTTGTTGTCCCCCAAACATCATTTTTCTCCCTGCTTTTTTTTAATGTGTGTATTTAATACGCAAATTCCCGAGGTGGCAAGTTGAATATATATGTATTAGTATTTTGAATTTAAAGGGAATCTTAACCCTTTGCTTTATGGGTGAAATTCTGGCCTGTTAGATAGCAGGCTCAACTGTGGATATCCAAATGCATTTATTATAAATACCCAGAGTATGAATAATTTCCTGGATAATAGTGAGGGTCAGTATAAGAGGCAACCAGCTTGTCATGGTAAAGGTACACAGTTCTGCTTTTGTAGCATGATGGGGTATCTGGATTGCTTCCATTGCTGTATCAGTGTACAAACGTGCAATCTTATTTCCTGATGTCCTCTCTGCAGCTCCTGTAATGAAGGGCTTATGGTGTGGCCTCTGTGTTTTGGGAGGCCCAGAATGTTTGAGGTGTATTTAACCTGTTGTTCTGTCAACAGGTTTTCTGATATGGATCTACTAGTTTGACTACAAGAATTTTTCTCTCAATATGTAAACTCCTTTTAGATTATTCATATTATTAAAAAATTATTTGATTGTGATCTTTCAGAAATGAGAAGGGTTAAATTATATCTATTCATTCCTGGGTTGGCTGAGCAGTGTTTTTGAAGATGGATAAAACAAAGCAAAATTCATGTTTCTAGCTATACCATCCAGCACATATTCTGGTGCTTTGTTTGTTGCACTAACTCTCTCTAGAACTGATCAAATTCAAGATCTCTATGAATCTTCAAAGCCCTTCATGGACTTGGCCAACAGTACCCCCAAGAGTGTGTGGGACAGTGACCTTGTGCAGTGGTTGCATTCCTCATGAACTATGCAACTGTCAACCTGAAACCTGAAATCCCTGATAACATGAAATGGGGCTTTCTTGGTAATAGGGCCATGGCTTTGGAAGTCATTACAGGAGAGGATAAGAGTGACTACAAATCTCTCGGGTATCAGAATGAGTATAAAACTTAATTTTTCAACGTAGTTTCCCCAGATTTTGCTTAAAACTGCAAAGAAGAGAGGAAGAAAAATAGGTGAAAGCAACAAGAAAGAAGGGAAAGGTATGAAATGGGGGAAGCAGGAGGAGGAACCCCCTCCCCCAAATCCCAGTGTGTTCCGGTGACGGAAATGCAGGAGGAAATGTAGCCACCAGTCAACTGTGATTTTGGTTATTAACTCCTAGGATCTTCTCTGATACTCTTACTGTGATGGGAGCTGTTAGAAGAACCTAAATAGATGGAATACGGTTTGTTTTGGAGGAATTGTTGTCGATGATGAAGCGTTCTTTGCAGGGTTTTAGATTGTGTAGCCTGGCTCATCACATCCAGCTTGGCCCCATGTCACTTCTCCACTAGCACTGCAATATATCTATATTATTATTATTTTTTTGCCTGACTGCTAAGGAGACAGGCAGTGGCTTTAGCAGTTTCAGCTGATGCTATATTTTTGGGAAAAAGCTGATATGTCACAGTGGTGATTTCTCCAGGCCCTTATTGGTGATTGATTGGCTGTCCTCATACTTTTTTTGTATATCATTACTCATATTAATCAACAACAACAAGTATGATAAACAAAGGGATTAATAATTTATGGGAAGAAGGGAGGTGATAAACTAGTGTCCTATAATTCTAGATTTCTATTTTTATTTATCAAGAAGTTGTTTGTGGAAAGATAATTCACTATCTGGGTTTGCAGTGAAATGGAGAGCAATAATATAGGTCTGTATTGGTGCAGACATTCTGGTTCTGGAATTCAGAATACAATAGAAAGTTTTTATTTTATTTTATTTTATTTTTAAATGGGTGGGATTTGGATAGTCAGAGTAGGACAGCTGATTAGATAAGGAATTAGTCTTTCCAGCTAAGAGACAGGATATCTTTTTTTTTTTATTGGAGACTGGTGAGCACAAAGAAGTAAAACATGCATATTTTGGCAGCTGTTCCCAGCTCTAATTCAGCTATTCCATTCCTTATCTTCTTTTCAAAAGAAGTTAGAACTGTAGACAATAACAAATTGAGAACATGCTGGTTGTTGAAAGCAAAGCAATTGAGGAATGAATTTTCAAAAGCTGTACGTTGTATCTGTTTCTTTTATAAAGAATATTTCCTCTATGACTTCTTCCAGCTTAGTATTTAACATTTCAAAGAACTTTGGAGGACCGTGTGTAGGCTGTGCCTTCAAGAAGCAATAGCCAAGGATTTAAACTATTGTCATCAATGGGCACAGAAGCTGAAAACTGCAGGCAGTTTTAATCTCAGCATTTTTAATCCCAACCTTTTGTGTTCAGATTAGGAACACCGGGGGATATATTTAAGGGACATTAGGAGAAGTTTTTTCATTGGCAGTTCAATAATAGCATCAGCCTTTGGAAATACTTTTTTCCCCTCTATTGTTTTTGATTTCAGGGAAATCTGTGGAATTTAAGTACTGCTGAAATGATTAGGGGATCTGAACACTAAAAATACAGGTGCTTGTGCTCACAGCTCCTTACTCCACAGGCAGTTGAAGCAAAGATGCTTAAACGTCTCCCTGATGACTCTACCTTTGTTTCATTTCTGAACACAAAGTCGTTCTGTGTTTTTGTACTGCATTCCACACGGTGTTGGGGACTGTTCTTAAAAATAGAAGGACTTTGGATCCATGGGTTTTAGGGGCTAATCTCCTGACCTGGTTTATAGGTGTGGCAGGGGGGAGAGGAAGGTGGTAGCGGCATCAAGAAAGTGATCAGGAAAAAAGATGAATGCATGCAGGTGGAGTTTCCTTTACTCTTTCACAGAACCCAAGACAGGTTTAGGATGAGTGTGTGGTGAATCTTAGAATAACTGGAGAAAAAGAGCATTTTTAAGTTTGTGTAGCTGGGTTTGACCTTCCTTCAAGAGTTTATAGGATGATCAGCATGACTAATGGCATTTACCTCAATTGACTTGTAAAGGTATTGATTTCCGTTCAAAAGTGATCAGTTTTTAATGAGGACTCCAGAGAAAGCACCAGTTCCTCAGTATCTGTGTAATACTGTTTAAAAGAGAACTGGATAAATTCATGGAGGTTAAGTCCATTAATGGCTATTAGCCAGGATGGGTAAGGAATGGTGTCTCTAGTCTCTGTCAGAGGGTGCAGATGGATGGCAGGAGAGAGATCACTTGATCATTACCTGATAGGTTCACACCCTCTGGGGCACCTGGCATTGGCCACTGTCGATAGACAGGATACTGGGCTGGATGGACCTTTGGTCTGACCCCAGTATGACCATTCTTATGTTAATTCTTTTGAGTGAAAACGTTTATGCTAAGAAATGTGGGCTATGAACTTTCTTCTAAAATCACCTAATTTAGGTTATGTTTGTTTAAAGGATCTTTTTAGATTTCTTTAACTATTAAGTACAAGTTGTTTCTTGGGCTTCACACAAATGTACGGTAATGTGAAAAGCGTTTACTCTGGAAGAAACGCGATTCTTTGCTGTTCCTATTCACATGCTTTGTTCTATAATTGATTAAGTAAGTAATCTTTTACCCGGAAGCATTGAGGATTTTATTTTACAGCACAAGAATGCCTTTTAATTTTATACTTTAATGTCACTGTTTCTCCAGGGCTATTGTGATGATATTCCCAGGTAATAATTGACTCATACTTCGTAGTGTTGTCAAGTTTCTATTGTTCTCACTCTTGACTTTGGTTGGAAGATTTGTAACCTGAAAAATTGACACCAGGGTTTGTTCTCATACCCAGTGTGACACTTCGGTGCTTTCTGTTAGGAATGTAATGCTTCAGATGAGGCATTATATCTAGGCTCCTTCTGCGCAACTCCAGGAAGGGATTAACGATCCCATAGCAGGCTTCAGACAAGCTACAGATAACCTTTCTATACTAGATAGCACTTTTTCTTGGCAATTCAAAAAAGAAAAAGAAAAGAAACTGAATATTGTGTATTGCAGAGTTCCCCGGGGCTGGCGGACTTGCTTTAACAATTTGCGTTGTTATGTAAAATTTAAAACATATTTTCTTTTCTTTTGCATATCTTTTTTTTTTTAAAGGAGGAACTTAAAAATGTTTTGAGGTGGAGATATAGATTTGGAATATACCCCATTGTGCTCTTGATAAATGCCCCTCCTTTATCCTCTTCTTAAATGCGAAACATAGACACTGAGAAGTACTCAGAAAAACATGTTCAGATATGCAAGCACAAGTTGTGCCCATCATCTCCTGCCAGCCTATAAACATAACAGTGGAATCATCTCTGGGTATGTGGGTGAGTAATGTGTGTGTTACAAAAGCGAACTGGAACACAGTTGAGGATGGCAACAAACCATGGTAATGGAGAACACACAAGGTAAGCATTCCAGTGATACACAGGTCCTTCCTCTTTCCCCTCATCAGTGCCATTGGGGCATCAAAAAGTAATAGAGAAATCACAGTGCCCCCTTACAACAGCCACCTAATGACAATCTGCCAGTGTTGGAGCCTAGTAAATGTGAAACCGTGGCACCAGATCCAAAGATAGGAATCTTTCCATTGATTTCAATGGGCTTTGGATCAGGCCCATGGTAAGTGGTCTGCTTGCTGTCCCTGCTCATGGGTCCTGTCTTTTGTACTGTTTTCAAGCAATGTCCATATTTATGTGGGGGTAGACCCAACTACACAATCTCTGGGATGGTGATTAACAGTAGTGAGCGTTCATTTCTGTGGTCCACTGTTGTCCTAGATATGTGCGTTAAGGCTTCAAGAGTCTGCTTTAACTTCTAACATCTCCACTGTAGCAGGGAAACATAGTTCTTACAGTTGGGCCTCTGGCCATTTCCTGATTCACCCCAGGTGTTTGGTGTATATAGGCAGCATTCTGAATCTATACACTGCCACCATAATAAAAGTGCTGGGATTAGTGTGTAGCATAAATGCTGGGATCAGCATGTAGCTTTCTCTTTATTTCCCCCTTTACTTGGTACAGCTTCATAATTTTCTCTCATCTGTGTGATAGCAGAGTCACTGGAAGGATGAAGCTCCACTAGTGTGCTTTACTGAAAATATCTTAAGGTTGCTTAAGTGAGGCAAAGCCACAACTTTAATCAATATTGGAAAAGTTTCTTCCATAGCCCCTTCTGCTGTATAGTGAGAGATTAATTGATCTGATAGAAAGATCTTGTCTTTGCTATTCTTCAACAGCCCATCATTATTCTCCAACATAAGAATGGCATGAGATGCTAACAGGAATTAGGTTTTGTCTGAACCCTTGGCAAAATATTCAAGGATTAACTGACCCACCATGATGAACAGAAGGTGTTTTTGAGACTTTTTATGCCTGGGGTGTACCCTGCTCCCTTCCTCCAGAACATTATGTGGAAATCAGGTATTTTGTGTTACACAGAGGTGTTTACCTGTGTGAAACAAACTTTGTGAAGAGCCTCAAGTACACATGGGTGTATTGATGCTTGAAGGTGTTCAGACTTTTTTCAAACTTGCAGGCTTCCCCTTTAAAGTCCCCTTTCTTTTATACATGCTATATACATAATGTATTGTGTATATACATATAAGCAAGGATTTTTAAGGTGAATTTAGTGCTTTGTAGTTCAACAAATGCTCCATGGAGTTCTAGAAGCTGTCAAGATTTAGTTCCCTTGGTATTTTTAAGTTCTAAACTGTCCATCAGACATATTTTTTGGTTCATTTGCAAATGTGCCTCTGGTGTTTTGTTCAGGTTTCTGTGTGTGGAAGGAGAATTTTCCTCCTGGGTATAGTTGCATGGAATTTAAAAATAAATGTGCCAGTGAATGGTAATGCTGAAAAATACAGAAATTGTCCACTTGTTATGGGTATAGCTACATGCTTCCTTTTATTTTGGAATGTATTTTTTTTAAAGGACATGAAAGAACAAACTCTGAGTGTCAATTAATTGCTTTATGGGGGAATGGGGAAAAAGGCAAAGAGGTATAGGTATAATAGTCTTTGAAAAACAGATACGTCATGGGTTTTACTATTAGTAAAGATTGATTAGACATTTTTATCATTTTTTTTAACATCCCATACCAGACAGTTAGGTTATGTCTAATTTATAATAGTACAGCTGGCTCCTGGATATCAATTTGTTACTTAAATATCCATGTACTGAAGATATTTGACACCAGTGGAAAACAAGTAAGTTGTGGTCGACATTTTTGGCACGTTCTTTACTGCTATTTCTTTTGTGCAAGCAGCCAACAAATGAACTGAACTGTTATAACTCTAGTTTTCCAGGATTTTGATTTTTATTGTATATGAGAGGTTTAATAACTTGGCTTGGCCCCCTTGGCTGTTTAAAAATCTGTGCAGTATTCAGGTTTTTTCTTGCCCAGCTTGTATTTAGAGGCATAATCCCACCTCCTTTCCCTCTTGAGTCACACGCTTCACAACTCAATGATAATGGGAGCTAACAACTTGAATCAAGAGAAGACTATAACTTGTAAAATTTATTCCCTTTGGTGTCAAGCTGTGTTTTTGAGTAGCCTGGGCTACCCAGATTAACACTCCCTTATCAATTGTCTTCTGTACAGGGGAAGCCATGAATGCAATCAAAAAGGCTGGAGTGGAAACACATACAGGAGAGCCTTTCTTCCCTTAGAAGGGGTAGAGGGAAGGCAGAATTTATCTAAAAGCGGTGTTAGCTAAAATAAATACTGGACTGTATAAGCCAACACATAGAAAAATTAATCGCTGAAATACAGCATTTGTGCAGCAGCACTGCATTCCTGTCATCACATGTTCCCAAACCATAACAGTGAGAGAAATATGATCTGAAACTAGCTGAAGAGGTGGTGTAATTAAACCAGGATTATTACTATAGCATAATATAACTTGATATCATTTTGGAGTTAAGCTGCAGGGTTGCCTTGTGATAAGCTTGAAATATTTTCCCCTCTTCTCTTTGAAAGTTTCTTCTCTCACATGTTCAACTTCTGGATTATTTCTCTCTCTTTCTTTGGTAGAGCTTCTCAAACAGTTTGCCCAAGAAGAGAGAATCTTTTGAATGAACACAGCTATTAAAACTCCTTTTGTAGCTGTTAAATCCGTCAGCAGAAATTGCCTTATTTTGTAATATGGGTTACAAGCCTGGGCAGCCAAATAGCATGGCTTCTCTTCCTTCCCCCCACACCCCTCGCGAGTAGACTGTGGCATCATGGATATCTGTAGTATTTTTCTTCTTCTCGTTTCTCTCCCCTGTTCTTAGTCCTATCTTATTTTATTTTTTCTTTTCTTCTGTTGCTAAACTATACCCTTCTCCTTCCCGATTTTTCCTGCTTTCAGCCGCCTGTACTAATTTCTCTCATGTTTTCTCATTTTGTCCTCTGCTCGACCCTCTTGTCGTATCTTCCCATTCTTCAGTCTTCTACTTCCACCCTGTATTCTCCTTTGTCTCATCCACACCCTTGCTTCTCTCTGTCCTGTCCATAATGGTGTGTTTGCTTCACACACCCCTCCCATAGCCTGATCTCTTCTGGGGACTTGCAGGGAGAAGTGGCTTAAAGAGGTTACATTGCACCGCTGCCCAAGGAGCATTCCACAGTACTCGTGCTGCCTGGTACCTCTGTATTGTGTGGGTCTGACACCTTTCATTTCCACCAAGATATAAAAGAAAGGTAGTGCCAGCAATAGATTCCTGGTTAGCTCCAGTGTTGTTGTTCGAGTGATTGGTCATTCCATTGTAGGTGTGTGTGCTCGCCACATGCCCCTGTGCCGGAAGATTTTCCTCAGTGGTGTCCGTAGGAGACCGTTTTGACGCCTTCTGAAGTGGCATGCACACGCGCCGGTATAAGGAGCGCTGTCGGCCCCCTCCCTTCCTCAGTTCCTTTTTACCGCCAATGTCAGTGCTGGAATGCTCCCCTTGTTCTATCAAGGGGTTTCTCTTTCAATGGTTCTTCAAATTTTCTTTGTGCAAATAGTTGCAGTCAGAGAAAGTTAACAGTTCCTAATAGTGTTAGTATACTTAGCTATTTATAGTCCTGAGGGACTTACCCCAGGCTCCTCAGGCTTCAAGCCTTGGGATTGCTTTAAGAAGCCCATGCCAGTCAGCGATCCACATCTTAGTTGTTCGAAGTGTCTGGGTGAGGCCCACATTCGTGAAAAGTGCCATATTTGCAAGGGATTCAAGCCCTGGACTAGAAAGGAGAGAGACATTTGGCTCCACCTGCTTCTCATGGAGTTCGCTCTTGCACTGGCCTCAGAGTTGGCACATTCAGACTAAGTGCCGAGTACTTCAGCATCAACTAAAATGTGTGACCCTACCACTGGCTGATCCTTGTCACCAGTATCAGCCAAAAGGCACAAAAAGCACGCCGGGAGAGGGTGCTACCTGGGGTCCCGTAAGGATAAGGGAGAAGAGGAACCTAGACCAAGTTGAACCATCTCGCCATCATCGGAGTGCAGCCAAACGGCAGCCTCACCTATTGGGCCTAGTCTGCTCTGTGACCTGTCTCCACTCCCAGGGAGTGGTAGAAGTACATGGTACCATCAACCCCAGAAGTCTTCCAAGCAGCAAAAGACGACATCTCCCTCCCGCTGCCGCTACTCCTTGGGAAGAGAGGCCTAACAGCCTCTCCCTCCCATCTGTTTTTAGCGGAAAGCCCTCAGTGGCACCCCTGCAGAAATCACGCTTGCAGCACCATACTCTGGCCCCCTCACCAAGACCGTGCCAATGATCTCCAGAGCCGCGTCTCAAATCACAGACTTGCGGCCACTCAGCAGGTTCCCGGCACCAATCACCAAGCTCCAGGCACCGATCTCTGGAATCCATACATTGGTCACCAGATCCACGGTATCGGGCCACAGAGGTTCCCAGAACTCCGGCAGCAGTCACTGAAAAGGTGCTGCTCCCCGGTTCCCAGGCGCCGCTCACCAGAGCTTCCTCGGTGTTCTCCAGAGTCCCAGAACTGCTCCTCAGAGCAACACTGATTGCCAGAGCCCCGACGCCGGTCGTTGGAAGGCCGATACCAGTCACTGGACCATTGCTGGTTGCCGGAGCCCAGACGTTGGTCACTGGAGCATCATAGACAATCCCCATGCTCCCGGTCATCGGAGCCTGCACAGCATTCCTGAAATGAGTGGCATCATTCTCTGGATTATTACTGGGCCTTTGAGCAGCGCCACTGGTCACCAGATACGTGGCACGGCTCGGCAGGCTCCCGATACTGCTCCCCGATTGGTAGGCATAAGATCACCAGAGATAGTGGGGAAGTCTACCCTATTGTGGTGACACTATGGTCACCAGAGGAATACCATACCTTCTTGGGTTGTGAAAGCAAGGAGTCGATGGCCCCCAGGGACCGATCACCACTGCACAGCCAGCAGGTTCTTCCCAGAGCCAACCTGCAAGAATGTAGCCACAGGGTCAGGGACCGGGCCCTGGCAAATCTAGAACCTATGGGCAATTCCCCAGGCTGGGGGACCTCAGGCCCAACACTCAGTCTCAGGGGCATCAGAAAGACTGGCCTTGGTGTCTCGATCATTCCCGGGCTCAGATGTCGCATCAGTCCAAGGGGCCCAAGAGCCACTTTCTCTGGTGGATGTGGTTTCCCAGGCAGG
This sequence comes from Dermochelys coriacea, assembly GCF_009764565.3. Lineage (NCBI taxonomy): Eukaryota > Metazoa > Chordata > Testudines > Dermochelyidae > Dermochelys > Dermochelys coriacea. Next base: position 81,740,646 of record NC_050071.1, read on the forward strand.
GGACATGGAACCTACCCCTCATCCTGGGCTGGCCTCCCACTCCTCATCGCCTGATGAGGCAGTAACAGGCCTGTCACAGATTGTGCCTCAGGATGATGTCAGAGCCCACCAGAACTGCTTAAATGAGTGGCGGCCATCCTGGGATTGGAGGCAGAGGAGATGTCCGAACCCGCGTACTCCCTATTTGATGACTTGGCAGCAGTGGCCACGGCAAAGGTGGGTCTACCCATGCATGATGGGGTAGTCAAAATTGTAAAAGCCCTGTGGTAGACCCCGTCATCCCTGCCCCATTTCTAAGAGGGCAAAAAGCAAGTACTATGTTTCTGGAAAGGGGTTTGAGTACTTGTATTCGCACCTCTCCCCCGGATCACTAGTGGTCATGGCTGCCAATGAGCATGAGAGGAAGGGGCAACCCAGCTCAACCCCGAAAAATTAAGATGCGAAGCAACTTGTTCTGTATGGCAGGAAAATTTATTCTACAGACAGCCTACAGCTTCACATCGCAAACCACCAGACCTTGTTTGGCAGGTATCATTTTAACGTATGACAGTCCATGGCCAAGTTTGCTGACTCGCTCCCGCAGGACGCTAAACAGGAGTTCAATGCCATACTAGATGAGGGTAGGGCAATCATGAGAGCCTCCCTCCAGGCCACCTCAGATATGGCAGCTTCCTCAGCCAGGATGATGGCTTCCATGATGGCCACGAGAAGGGCGTCATGACTTTAGTTGTCTGGTCTGTTGGCAGAAGTCCAACAGTCCTTCCAGGACCTCCCATTCGACAGCTTGGCCCTATTTATTTGCTGAACAAACAGACAGCAGATTACATGGCCTAAAAGACTCAAGGGCCACTCTTCGCTCACTGGGTCTGTACACCCTGGCCCATGTTAGGAAGAGATTTAAACCTCAGCAAACGCAGAGGTTCACGGGCTAGACCAGAGCGGAACCGTGCCACAGAAAGAGCAGGGGATATAGGAGTTGCCAAGGCCAGCCGCCTGTAGCAGGGGGTCATTTGGGCTCGAGCCGTACCCCTCCCAAGAACAGGCAATCATTCTGAGGGGATGCTCAAGGGCGACTTCCCAACCTGCAACCAGGATCTGTCTTACCCTTTATTTTCCCACCGTTTGTTACCTTTCCTCCCTGCTTGGACTACCATAACTACAGACCACTGGGTCCTCAATACGGTAGCAGCGGAGTATACCCTCCAATTTTTTTCTATCCCTCCTGTTCCCTGTCCCTCTTCAGGGACCCTTCTCATGAGCAATTGCTTGCCCAGGAGGTACAAGCCCTCTTGCTGCTGGGGTCCGTGGAGAAGTTCCTACAGAACAAATAGGGAAAGGATTTTACTCCCGGTACTTTCTCATTCCGAATGCCAAAGGGGGCCTACACCCCAACTTAGACCTACGAGACTGCAACAAATATCTCAAGAAGTTGAAGTTCCACATGGTCTCCCTGGCCTCCATCATCCCCTCCCTGGATCCCGGAGACTGATATGCTACCCTTGACCTGAAAGATGCTTGCTTTCACATCTCAATATTTCCCGGCCACAGGAGATTTCTGTGGTTTTTGGTCAGTCAAACACGTTACCAGTTCACAGTGCTCCCATCCAGCCTAACGACAGCACCAAGAGTGTTTACAAAGTGCATGGCAGTAGTCGCAGCTTACTGTCGGAGGGTCCAGACCTATCCCTATCTGGATGACTGGCTCATTAAGGGCTGCTCAAAAGAGCAGGTGCAGCGCAGTATCGAGGTGTTGCAAGCCACTTGCCTAGGCCTGTTGATGAGCAAACAAAAATCAACATTGGTCCCTGTTCAGAAGATAGAGTTCATTGGAGTAGTCTTTGACTCTACCTAACCAGAGCATTGTTACCACAAGCCCGGTTCAAGGCAATGTAGGATCTGAGTGCCCAAGTCATCACACACCTGATCACCACAGCTCAGGTCTGTCTCAGACTCCTAGGGCACATGGCTGCATGCACCTACATAGTTCAGCACACAAGCTATAGCTGAGGTGCCTTCAAATGTGGCTGCTGTTGGTCTATTCCTCAGACACCCCCCTGGACAGGCTCCTCACAATTCTGCCCCAGGTACTCCTCTCCACTGGTGGTGCAATCCAAATCCAGTGATGGAAGGGGTTTCGTTTGTGGCTCCATGGCCCACAGAATCTCTGGTGTCGGATGCATCTGACCTCAACTGGGGAGCGCACCTTGGAGCCCTCAAAACTCAAGACTGTGATCGTGGGAGGAGCTGTCACTTCACATGAACGGAGAGCTCAGGGTCATCTGCCTGGCATGTGAGGTATTCCTTCCCTATCTATCTGGTCGAGTGGTGCAGCTACTGACAGAGAGCACAGCCACCATGTTCTACGTCAACAGACAAGGGGGAGCCCGGGCATCAGTCCTGTGTAAGGAAGCCCTTTGCCTGTAGGACTTCTGAATCCAGCATGCTATCCACCTAGAAGCCTCCCACTCCTCAGAGTCTGGAACACGCTGGTGGATTGCCTCAGCAGGTCCTTCTTCTCTCACCACGAGGTCCCTCCACTTGGAGGTTGCCCAGATGCTCTTCCAAAAGTGGGGAGCTCCCCAAGTGGACCTGTTTGCCAACAGACAGAACAGAATGTCACCAATTTTGCTCATGACAAGGCCTCGACTGCGGCTCACTATTGGATGCATTCCTTCTGTCGTGGTCGGAGGGTCTCATGTATGCCTTTCCACCAATCCCACTGATCAACAGGGTCCTTTTCAAGATCAAGAAAGACAAGGCATAAGTCATTATGTTTGCCCCGGCCTGGCCTGGTCTCTCCTCGCCAGCACTGGTTCGGCACACTCATCGATGTGGCAGTGGCAGCCCCATGGACTCCCCAGGCCATCTAGACCTGCTTTCTCAGGATCATGGAGGGTTGCTGCACCCGAATCTCACCTCTCTCCACCTCATGGTGTGGATGCTGTGTGGCTGAGCCCTGAGGAGCAGGCATGCTCCCAGGAGGTCCAGCAGGTTCTTCTGGAAAGTGGAAGGCTATCTACCTCATGAAGTGGAAATGCTTTTCCTGCTGGGCTTCGGAGTGGAATATCTCCCCTGCCAGTGCCTCTTTACAATCCATCCTGGACATCCAGGTTCCTCAAGAGGCTGTTTCCTCCAGTCCGTGATCCGGTTCCCCCAATGGGATCTCAATCTAGTCCTTTTCAGGTTTACCAGTCCTCCTTTCAAGCCTCTAGTCTCTTGCTCTCTTTCCCACCTGTCGTGGAAGATCACATTCCTTGTAGCTATTACATCAGCAAGGTGAGTCTCCGAGATTAAAGCTCTTAAGTCAGAACCCCCGTATATGGTGTTCTACAAGGATAAAGTCCAATTGCGTCCCCATCCCACCTTCTTGCGAAAGGTGGTGTTGCATTTCCTTGTCAACCAGGACATCTTCCTCCTGGTGTTCTGTCCAAAGCCACATGTGTCTAACAAGGACAGGCTCCTGCACCCTACACATTAGGGGTGTCCTGGCTTTCTATCTAGAGCACACTAAGCTTCTCCGCAGATTCACTCAACTCTTTGTTGCAGTGGCTGACAGAATGAAGGGTGTCCCAGAGGATTTTGTCCTGGACCATCAACTGCATCTGTACCTGCTACAAATTGGCACGGGTGATGCCCCCACCAATAGTAACTGCTCAATCCACAAGAGCTCAGGCATCGTCGGCCGCTTTCCTGGCTCATGTCCCCATCCAGGACCTCTGCAAAGCTGCGATGTGGTCATCGATACACACTTTCAAAATGGATTACACCGTCACCCAGGAAGCCAGGGATGACGCTGAATTTGGCAGAGCTGTGTTGCAATTGACACGTCCATAAACTCTTACCTGCCTCCGGAGGTACTGCTTGGGAATCACCTACAATGGAATGGATATGAGCAAGCACTCGAAGAAGAAAAATTGGTTACTCGCCTTTCGTAACTGTTGTTCTTCGAGATGTTGCTTATGTCCAGTCCATGACCGACCCTTCTTCCTCTTTTGTTGTAGTTCTGTCAAGAAGGAACTGAGGGAGGGAAGGGACCAGCGGCACCCCTTATACTCGCGCATATGTGCGCCATGCCAGAGCCGGTCCCCTATGGATACTCCTGAGGAAAAACTTCCGGCACCGGTGCCTGTGGCCAGCACACACACCTACAACCAAATGGACATGAGCAACACATCTTGAAGAACAACAGTTACGAAAGATGTGTAACCGTTTTTTCCAGCTGCACAGTAACTTTAGGACAAACTTAGGCCACATCACAGCTTGAAAAACTTAGAAAAATCTCTAGTTTTATAAATACAACTAGGAGGCCAGGACTGCCCCTGAAAATTGGAGCTATTTGTAGTTTTCCAGGACACATGGTCACCCTACCTCTATTGCCTGTTTGGTAGAGACTGCTTCTACAATACAAACACAAACTCTCATATTCTTCCTTGCTTATTTCTACAGGCTTTGAAAGGATTCTCATTGCATGCTAACAGTATAGAGACTGGTTTCAGAGTAGCAGCCGTGTTAGTCTGTATTCGCAAAAAGAAAAGGAGTACTTGTGGCACCTTAGAGACTAACAAATTTATTAGAGCATAAGCTTTCGTGAGCTACAGCTCACTTCATCCGATGAAGTGAGCTGTAGCTCACGAAAGCTTATGCTCTAATAAATTTGTTAGTCTCTAAGGTGCCACAAGTACTCCTTTAGTATAGAGACTGAAGTTTCAGCATTTTTTTGCAGGGAATTAAGCACCACACCAAAACTGATTCCTGTGATTATGTTGGAAGCTTGTCAACTATCAAACTTAGCCAATGGTAATAAAGCAAAGCTGCTTTAATTTCCTCTTTATGAGAGACATGATTCACTATATGCAATGAGCAAGGCAGGGTAGTAATGTAGAAATGAATCTTTGAGCACACAGATATAGAAACTTTGATTTTAGGATTGAGGTTCATTTTTTCCCTAAAATGAGGGGTAAAGCTGTTGTTCATGTGTGTTTTGATTATTTCCCTCATTTTGATTTTACTGTCAAGATGGAGTCTTGTCAGTTTAAACTCTCATTTCATTTAGAATCTGAGCCGCTGACCCTTAGGCCTCGAAAGCTAAAATGGCAGCACCCACCAATTCTGCTATTTTAAAGGTCTGTCCATTTTCTATTTGCAAATTGGTTTGTTACTTTTTTAATTTAAAAGAGGATTATAATGTTACTTCAAAATCTGCATCTTGCTAACACTAGATACACCATGTCAAATGGGAGCAATCACATGTTTCATAAATCAGGGAAAGGTGTGGTCTGTAAACTGGAAGTCAGGGACTCTTGATTTTTAACCACAGCTTTGACACCGACTTGCTGTATGATTTTTGGCAAGTCACTTTTCATTCTATCTGTTTTCCTATCTGGAAAACAGGGATAGTAATTAATTCTGTCAAGGAGGATTAGTTATTTAATTTTTATAAAGGACTCTGATGATCAAAATGCAATAGAAATGCTTAGTAATACTTGTTTGCTCATTTTGTTTAAATGTGAAGGAGGACCAAAACAGATAACTCATGAAAGCATCTCAAACTTTTATGCAGTTATTGCAAGTTACTGAGCTTCCTTAACTTCCAGTAAACTCACCAGGAGTTCGGGGTGTTCAGTACACTTTTTACTTAATAGAAAAATTGCTTTAGGATATATCAAGGGTATTCCAAGTCATTCTCTTTAAATGTATAATGCCAAGCCAGCATCTTTGAAGTGGTCATTTCTAGGCAGTCTGCTTTGGTAATTACACAAATTAAGTGGGGGAAATGGATGTTAGGGCTGTACGTTTCTTCTGATTCATCTCAAAACACTTCAGGACCTTTGTGGCCAGTGCACCCCCAATTCTGCCTCTCTCTTTAATGATGTGTGTAGGGTAGCCGACCAGCTGAGTCATTTTAAGGGCCTCCACCAGTAACAGTAACCATCAAGAACAACAACTTCACTTGAACCTGGTCAAGGCATTCTCCTCTTCTTCTTCTTTGTATTTTTTTTTAAAGTAATGAAAGGGCCTAGAGTCATGAGCCAGACCCTTTCTCCTCTATACTTCCTAGAGCAAATAGCAAAATCCCGTTACTTTATTAATGCCTATATGCAGGGGGCATTCCCCCCCCCCCCCCATTCTTAGCTGAATTGGATCATGACAAGTTTGGTTGAAGCTCTTTCCCCCTCCTCTCCCCAGACAAAACAACCAAAACTTAAACTTGATATTCAAGTTACACATTTGATTCACTCTAGTTAACACCCTTTGGCTTCAAACAGATACAATAGCAGGAGGAAACTTGCTCTAGATTTCTCCCTTCAAAAGGGGAAAATCTTTCAGATATGTTAGAAAACGCTTTCCAGTTTGGGCCTAGAAAGAGACTGAGATATTGAATTCAAGGAGGAGAGAGGCATAGATGGCCACTCTAATAAGGGTGCTGCAAGTGAGAGATGGCCTTTAAAACATGCTTCAGACCGACATCTAAAACACGGGGGGGGGAGGGGAGAGAAGTTTGGTGGTGTGATGGTTTATTTATTTATTTTAACTGAAATCTGACTTTTGACTTTTTTCTGACAAATATATTAATTTGCTCTAAATTATACCACGGCAAAAATGCAGTCCATGTCATACTCTGTCCCAAAGCACTAATCATGAAAAACACACATACTCATTCAGAAGAAAAGATGTGATCTTATATTAACCATATACATTACATATTACCATGAAAACGTCCTGCATCTGCTGTACCTAGAACTTATCAGGAAATTAAATGTTCAGGTTATCATGTAAATATGTGCACTGTTTAAAGTTTAAAAAAAAAAAAAGTAAAATGAAATTAATTGCTGTCCGTGTGTTTCTCAGGCTATTAGTAAAGAATTAAAGTTAAATATTCTGCATATCAGTGGCATGAGCGCACACACCTTTGTGTTTAATAGAGCTGTTCCTTAAATCCCCACTCTTGTAAAAATGGATCTGTTGTGGGGTAGACTCTAAAATTCAACTCAGTAATTTTCAGTAGGGAATAATTATGTGGGAAGCCAAAGTCAGGATCACTGCTTGTATGGCCCTACTTGTTTGTCAGTCTGTTATTTCTCCTCTTCACTTTGGGCTTGTCTTTACGCTGTCTTCGCTGCAATCAATGCAGCAGTGATCAATTTATCGGGTCTAGTGAAGACCTGCTAAATCGACGGCAGAACGCTCTCCAGACGACCACAGTACTCCCTCTCCAAGAAGAGTACGGGAAGTCAACCGGAGAGTGTCTCCTGTCGATGCAGTGCAATGAAGATAAGCCGACCTAAAGCTATGTTGACTCCAGCTATGTGAATAGCTGGAGGAGTACTGTAACTTAGGTCGACGTATCTTGGTAGTGAAGACAAGCCCTTAGTGTTATTTCTTGACCTTGGTTCCCCCATCCCCTTATCACTTATTTCATTTAGACCCTTGACTCAGACTCCCTCTTTTTCTTAATGTCTTTTTTTTTTAAATTTTATTTTTCATCTGTCCAGCCATCCTTTTATTTTTAGGAGCAGTAGAATAGCAGCTCCATTCTCCTGTGCAGAAGCACATCATTATAAAGCCATAATAAAACAGACTGGCATCTAAGGCTTTGTCTAGGCTAGGAAAAAGGTTGAGTTTATGTCAGGGATAGGTAATGTGAACTGGCTAACTTTGACCTAAACTTAAACCTATTTTCCCTAATGTAGATTCAGGGAATATCTTTAGCTCAATTTTTAGCTGGTAGAGTTACAGCCTAGGATTTTGGCTATGACTTGACCTATATCTGCACTAGGAAAAGTGGCTGAGTTTTTAGGTCACACTTAGCTAGTTTGTGTTAATTAATCCTGACCTTAACTCAGTCACTTCTCCTAATCTACACAAAACTTAGGAGTTCTGAGGAGAGCTCTAATTATTATGGCTTCTGCTTTTAGGTTGAAAACACTGGCCAGCAAAAGCATCATCTAGTTATAGGGAATGAAACCCAGACTATTTAGTAATTGGGTGTACTTAGAATCTTATCTAATTGGGTTTTTTAAATGGAGCTCTCGGTCATATATTTGCTGATCTTCATTTTCATGTTGCCTTCAATTCATGAAGGAGAAGTGTCAAAGGAAACATGCATCTTTGTAGCAGTACAGAAAAATGACCTGAATGTCGTACTTTAAATTTTTACATATCTTTGTTAGGCAATAAGGGTATATGGGAAAGAATCCCTCAATATTTCATTTTCAAAGCTATATGTGGAATTTTAGTCATGTAATTCCTACTGGTGTCAAGAGGAGAGGAGCATTTAAACCACAAATAATTCTTATTTGCATTGCCCAGGTAGGGAAACTGAGGCAGTGACTTGCCAAAAGCAACACAAGTCAGCTGTGAGATTTTAACTGCATATTTACTGACTCCCAATGCTCAGCTTATTCTTCCAGCCCTCAGAGTTTTAGTGCTATTAAAACAGTTGGAGTTGCTGTCAAAGTTACAGAACTATAATTATATACCCTTTGAAAATGTGAAATAAGCTTTAGCAGGAAAGTGTAACTTATATTAAAGAAGTAAATTAAAGCTGAAATAATAAATTTAGTTTGAGTTTTAATTTAAGAAATGTTTTAAAACGCTGCATTATAGTAAACTTCATATGACAGTATGGATTCTTCACATTTCCCATTACAAATATGTCCTCTGTAAAAGCCTCACTAAGGAGAAATTCTGTGTTTAATATATTTTTAGAAGTCTATAAATTCATACTTCAGTGAAAACCTGAGCCTAAATATTTCTTCAACAATGCATCTGAAATTCAGATAACTGGAGTTTCTGTGTTAGGATGAATATTATATAATCTATAGAATAGGAAACTGTTGGAGCATTTCTTGCTTCTTTGATATGTGGTTTTAATTGTTAATGTATATCATTTTGTTAAATTACAGGAAACCGCACTGGGGGTACGGAGGGGAGAGGTGGATCATTTGGAATCCATCTGTGTCACAGTGTAGTTCTTCTTCATCAGGACTGGGAAGCAGCTTCCTCATGACCTGCAAGCACAGCAAAGAAAAAAAAAGTGAAAGATTGATTAGTCTGTAGGTGTGGCGGGGATGTCTTGGGGTGTGTTTATAAGTGGTGGTGAGGGGTTAACCCTTTTGGTTCCATGCAAAAAAGAAACAACTTCAATTCAGTTTACTTGAATTGGTGGTTTATAAAAGTTCATTTTAAAATAGATGTGGAGCAATCCAACAGTGGATAAACATATATTTGAAAATGGGCTTTTCAGTCTAGCAGAGAGTTATAACATGATCCAATGGCTGAAAGTTGAAACTAGACAAATTCAGACTAGAAATGAGACGTATTTTTTTTTTAACAATGAAGGACACCACCTGAACAATTTACCAAGGGTTGTGGTGGATTCTCCATCACTGCCAGGCTTTAAATCAAGATTGGATATTTTGTCTTAAAAGACATGCCCCGGGAAGATGATCACAGTAGTCCCTCTTGGCCTTGAAATCTAGGAAGGGTCATAATTGTGTGTGAGGACTTTGAAGAAGTGAAGCACTATGGAAATGCTAAGTATTACTATATTTTATAATACCCTTAAAATCTTTTGTAATCAGAGTGAAGTTAGTTAAACTCCTAATACTGAGAATAATAGCTAAAAAGTGCTCAGTTCAGAAGATCACAACTCTCACGCAATGGGTTTTAACTCTCATGTAGCAGCAGCTTGGGTGTTTCCAGACTTGTAGCCCAAGCTGAAATGTATCTGTTTTTGTCTTTCTGCTCCCCACCCCCACTGCATACACTGTTGTCCTATAATGATTGGCTGTGGGACTAGAAACAGCTGTATTGAGCCTTGATTTTTAAAGAGGTTGCAGGCCTTCCTGCTGTTTAGCCAGTTGGTAGTGGTTAACGACTAGAGAAGAGAGAGCGAAGTAGCTGTTTCCATTATAGTTTCAAGCCAGCTTGATTCCTCTGCGATGGAATGTGTTTGCAGCTGTCAGATGAACCAATTCCTGCTATCCTCATTTTGACTTGCAATCTATTGGGTTTGTGCAGAGGAAGAAGTTCTGTAGCAAATATCCTTTCCAAACAAAAGATTTTCTTTCCTTCCATCTCGGGGGGCTGGACTATCCTAAAAACACGCAGCTTTGTATGTAAATATATGCAGGCTGATTATAGGCTGGGGCACATGCCAAGGTTTGAGTGAGCCCAAGGGTGTTTCACATAAAAATGTGAAGCCTGACAGGATCTGTGCGTCTAACTTAAGACAGCTTCTTGATTAGCATGAGACTGGGTGGCTGCCTTGTTTCCTGCCCTTCAATAGCTATTCACTGTTTTCAAGGCGGAGAACTGTTCAGCGGAGGAGCTGTGGCAACTTGAGCAGACTATACACGGTTGACTCACTGAAAGCAAATGTTTGGATTAATTTGCAGCCTCGCCTCTCAAGCCTGCAGGAGCTAGTGCATTAGAGAGGAATATACATATATCCCTTAAAACAAATAACCACACGCACAAAAGAAACAACTGGCAAACTGCTGAAGGAGGGCAAAAGACAGAGAAGCATCAGCCATTATGACCATCTGTGTTTCCTGGATTCTGCAAGAATACAGTTGCTGCTACTTGTAGGTCATATGTGATAGATGTGTGAATGAGACACATGCACATCCAGTGTGTATGGATATGCTGTGGGTGCTGCGAACAGGAAGATTGATCGAATGATTACTGCCGCAATGGTTTAGGCTGCTTCCGTGGATTCTTGGCTTGGATTCTGATAGGTGAAGAAAAATGACTTTCACTGTTATCAAAGCGTCATTCTAATCCTGTGCCGTTGGATATTTGACCCTGCTTCCTACAGTTCCTGGGCGCTCTGTGTTTTGGGTCAAAACCAAAGGCAGTGGGGCTTTCCTAATTTGTTTGGGTCTTTTTGTGTTCTGGCTCACACTTGACTAAGCACTCCTATGCTGAATCGAGCTATTGTTTGGGATCCCAGAGCTTTTCACGCTGCAATCCCCTACCCCCTCACCCCCCTTGCCTGAGAAGCCACATAATGTGCCTTTCCTTCACATGAATCTGGAAGCTATAAGCTGGACTGATTGCAAATGAAGTGTAATGCATTGTGGGACGTGTGTAAAAATTGGATCATTCGGGGGGGGGGGGGGGGGGGGAAGGAACAGACCTGCAGTTTGCTTCATAGAAGAGGTAGTGGCAAAATGTTTGCAGATTCTACCCAAGCTGTGGCTGTGGTAGACTAATGAAACGAAGCATCGCAAGCACGCTGTGAGGCCTGACTCATGCTACTGCTGCTGGAGGATTAGACTGCAGGTAGCCTCAAAATGAAGAAGACACGGAGTACAACCTTACGGCGAGCCTGGCCTAGTTCAGATTTCTCTGACCGGGCCTCAGACCGCATGAGGTCCCGCAGTGAAAAGGACTACCGACTGCACAAACACTTCCCACCAGCTTTTATTGCCCAGGCATCACGGGGCTACATGACATCAGGTTTGTAACAGCATTTTTGTGCTTATTGCAAAGCTCAGTGTTGGGTGTTTGTTTGGCTCGCCAATACTGTATTGATAGGTAAAAGGGTATATGATGACTGATAGCATAAGTTGTGAATAATGCAAAAAAAAAAAGCAGACATCCACCATTTTGTACCTCAGCAAGATTCACAACAGGGCCCTCTCAATATGGTGTTTAAAATATATTAGTAAAAAATAAAATAAATGAAAGGAAGTATTTTTCATATCTATATTTTCAGCTCAGGATAGATAAAAATGACCTGGGTGTCGTGATCAGAGCGACCCCTTTGCTCTTATGCTTATGAATAAGCATGTGCTGAATATTTACTATCAAACCAAACATTCTCTTTCCAACCGGTTAAGTTCAATTATCTCAATGGGGGCATCTATATTGCATTTTTGAAAGACGTGTCACCTGTAATTCTGAATGCTCTTGCCCTAGTCCAAGCTCGTCAGATTTCAGAAGCATATTTCCATACAGAGAAGTGTATCCGTAGTGAAAATGAATATAAATGTTGTATTTGTGTATAAAGTGTATGTGTGTGCATGCGCATGTATACATGTTTGTTCATCGATTCATTGTTTTAAACGGAGGTTGTATGGAAATAATGGACCCTGCATCAAAATGTTTGTGAAAGGCAGAAAAGAAGCATAAAAATGTAAAAACAGAGAGAGGAAAAATAAGGAAGGGTTTACTCTTCAAATTAGTGTTTTATGTAATCAAAAAAGCCTCAGTATTTCTAAATGAATCTTATCAGCCATGTAATTCAGAAATTCTATAAACACAGGAGAATACTTGAGAGAATACTGTGGAGGGAGGGAGAATCCTGGAAATCTTCTTTGTTGTCCTACTGCTTGATTATTGTGATGATCAGACAGAACATTTCATTACTATGATGTCAAATACCAATTTATCATGAAGGCACATTTTTCCTCTAAGGCTTAATTTAGGTTGAGTAGGCAGATTCCTTTAAAAGGGAAAAAAGAGGAGGGAGAGAGAAAATGAAGGTATTTTACCATGCACAGTTGAAAACAGTTCCAATCCCATCTATGTTGGAAAGGTTGAACCAATGCTTGTGGTTTTTAGTTACATTCTTACTTTATTATCATTCTTCTTAATAAACATGTCTCTTTTAGCCAGGAGCGATTTCTCATGTTCTAAAAATGTCTCATGACTTTTCTGTCATTAACCCCAAAACCTAAAGGAAATAATGTGCATTATATTGCAAATCTGCCTAGATAAGGATATTGTGCTGTTTTGGCAATAGTCTTTGATTTTCTCTTTCATGGGACGGATCATATTTAAGGAAAATGACAAGTATAACTAATGCTTAAGCAGCTGAAGAAAGCTACAATGGTTGGTATATTTTTTGAGTGGTGATGGTGCAGCAGATTTAGAAAAGAATCTGTAAACCAGATCTGACTCCAGCATGTACTTCTAAAATCTAAACAGTTATTCTTTGACTTTTCTGATATTCTTAGTTTGAGATGCACCTTGTCAGTTTTGTCTCAGACAATACTTTTAAGCTTTTCTTTTAGTATGGAAACCAGTTCTGAAGCAGAGGAATCTTTCAGTAGTGTTTCTGACAGTTGGTGGGTGGGTGGATTGGTTGGTTGGTTGGTTGGTTGGTTTATTTATTTATGTATTTAATATTTTTTTAACACACGAGTGCAACTCGGATACATTCTTCCTGGAAACAGTCTGAATTCACAAAAGCATTATCCTGACAGGGTCTGTATGATCAAATTTGAGTCCACCTTGTGATCAAATGTGTAGCTATCTGTATTTTAGAGTAGATGTCTCTGTGTGTGAGATAGGGGATGGAAGGGCAACATTCATTATAAATGTGTTATAAAATGATCCCAAAAAGGGATGTTATAGCTATGAATATACAGGTGACTGATTTCTAATGTTATAGCACAACAATGGAGGAAGAAGCAGGTGTCATGTCTAGTATGAGTAATCTAGTAAAGTTATTACAGGCATAACAAAATGGAAATGAAAACCAGAAAGATTTTTTTTTTAAATTAGTAGTTAGAATTTTAGCTATAAAGGTAATTGTGGCCTTTTTGTGCGTGACTTGATTTTTTTTTTTTTTTTATTAAATGAGCCCTGTCCAATGCCCTTCCAAATAGTAGATTTGGGAGGAATGTGTACTATATCTAAGCACGTCTAGTTATTTAAAGTAATCTCTTCCTCACAGGAAATCCATAGGAAGTCTTCTTGCATAAAAGTTGTGATTCTGACTACAAATACATTCTTTGTCACCCAAAATGTTGTACAGGAGAAAGTGCCTGAAACACATAGGCTTTTCAGACTTCTGCATTCTATTTGTCCAGTCATTTAACCTAATGACCATTAGTATTGTTGTGGTCCTTTTAAATAAATGTTGCATTGTTTGGGAGTAGGGAGAGGAGAGGGAAAGCTTGTTTTCTGGCTTGATTGCTTTAGTTCAGGGATATAAGATAGGGATAGGCAAATGAGCAAATGACTCTTTACTATGGCACTAAAAACCTTAAACAAATAAACACTGTAAATACAACTCAGAATTGTTTTTGAAAAATCCGGTATGTACACGTTATTCCCTTAAACAGTACAAAAATACTAGGTGGTGCTATGAAGAACTGTGTGTTACAAGTAAAGCTTTTGAAAAATGCAGTCTCTAAATGGAATCTAGTTTATTATTAAAGCAGAAGTGCAGGCTCCTTATGAGAGAAGTGACGATGCACCATTTTTAAACAGTCTTTTCATTAATGATGAATAAAAACCAGTTTTGAAATTTGATTTATAGTAAGAAGCATTGATGTTTAGTATTAGCATTTTCTATACCTTCAGGGCAAACTGCCCATAAGCTGTGGCAGTTATTGCAAATATGGATGAAATTTATGTGGGGAAGCCCACAAAGAGATTGGCAGATCAATGAAGAATGAATTTAAAATTATATAAACCTAGAAGAATCTCACATTTTTACTGGTGAATCATCTCTTGATGCTGGTTATCTAATCTGCTGTAATCCAGAGTTTCTTCAGGCTTCCTAGCAACCACTGGGTTCAAAGGCCATGCAATGTGTTCATTGTTTATGTTGAATATTAATTTGCCAGTGGAAGACTGACTAAGGAAAAAAGCTTTTCTATTACTGAAAAGAAAACTATAACAATAAAGCTGTTTGCCCTTGCATATGAGAGAGATTTTGAACAACTGGGTGCAATACATTTTGAATACACCACCAAAAAAGAGAGATTTTACTTTTTATATTTTTTATTGATTATTACTTAATCAAAGGGAAAATAAAGAAAGTCCTGTAAAACCCCAAGCAGACTGAAAGTTACTTAGACTCAGGAAGGGGAACTCTGAAAAACCACACAGGGTAATATATATACTTCATCAAGTGTCAGAAGCATTTTTTTTTTTAAAGAAAGTTTGTTGGGTTTTTGTTTAATCAAGAGAGATGATCCATGTGCTGTGGTCTACACAGCTGTTATATTGGGCTACCAAAATTGGATGAGATTGGCTTTTATATAGTTATAAATGAATACCATTCCAACTCTTTGTGCTATTTAATTAAAGTTTGTTGGGGTTCCAGGTAATTTACTAATTTGAGGTTGGAAAAAACCTATCCCATTTCATCATAAAGAAACAGTCTAATGTAAACAGCATGAGAGCATGTCTGAAGGACTTTAAATGAGTACCTTCTGGAACTACAGAAAGGTACTTTCTGAGAAGTTTGCAGTTAGTTCTGAGCTCAGAAGTTAACAATAACGGCATAGTAGATGAAATTTAGCTCTGGTGTAAGTCAGTCGGTGTTCCATTATGAGCCACTATCTTTACAAAAAGTTTATTGGCGCCCCTTCCCCCCCAAAAAAAATTGGACAAAAAATTCAAACAGTTTTTGCCCAGTGCTGACAACTTTGCTTCTGAAGGAAAAAGCTTGCTGCTCTCTCTGTCTTTTGAGGGTTTAAATTTTGACACAAAGTATAGTACTGGTTCTTCAGCTTTGTTTAACAGAGGGAGCCTGGGAGTTATTTGAGAGAATCAGAGAATCCTAGATCTTTTCTTAAGCTTGACCCTTTCAAATTAATAATAAATGGGAGATGTCCATAGAGGCTTGATGGTCAAAAGAATACACAAGTTACTGTAGCTGTAGAGAAAGCTTGGGCGGCTCGCTTAGGTGTCTCCCTTCAGTTGATTATTTGAAGATGCATATACTGGCATGAAAGTTGCTGTATTGTAATTGTTAGTGAAATAAACAGCATTACATCACCTACTTTGTCTCAGCTCAAAACTAAGACACTTTCCAACTCTGCTGCTTTATAGTGATACCAATCTCTGTGGATTCTGAAATGACCTAGGTTGAGCCTATTAATGGACCAGTAAAATCTTGGATCAGTAATGGACGAGTAAAAATCTTGAACCTGTTAATGTTACGGTTGCAGGGCCAGCTGCACCTCTGACCTCATCTCTGGTCTCTCTGGCTTCCAAAGAGCAAGGTGCTTGGCCCCCAGTGCAGCTATTCTCTCTCAAACTAGTTTTTCCTCCTCTGCTACTGAGTCAGTGAATCCAGGCTGGATGGGGTCAGATTACTTCTTTGTTCACTGTCTGCACGCTTGACACCCTCTTCCTCATTTCCCTCTGAAAGTTGCTGTCAAAGCTCCTGGCCCTACCCATAGGTGCTGGAATTAGGGGAACTGAGGGTGCTGTTCCCCCCTGGCTTGAAGTGGTATCCATTATATACAGGGTTTACAGTGCGGTTCAATGGCTCTCGGCACCCTCACTATAAAAATGGTTCCAGCAGCCCTCGCCCTACCCATCCATTCTGTCCTCTGGAGAACCCATCTGCTCTGCAAGAGAACTGGGACCCTACTCTGTACTGGATGCCCATTCTGCCTCCGGTCAGCTTCAAACAGCAAAGTCACCAACACTGACTTTTTCAGTTCTTTAGAAGATTCCTTTCTTTGTATAACTCTGCTAGCTAATCTTTCTTGAGCGGCTCATAGCTCATTTTTTTTTATCTGTCTTTTCCTAGTTTCTTCCTGAAAAGAACACATGACATTTTTTCTCTAGATTTTTCCTTCTACAATGCTTGTTTTTACTGCTATGCTCACTTCTTGGAAATTCTCCACTGTCACCATCCTACAACACTGATACCGCTATGTCACTATTATATCGTGTATAGAGTGAACAGATGTCCTCATTTTTATAGGGACAGTTCTGATATTTGGGGCTTTGTCTTATATGGGCACCTATTACTCCACATTCCCTGTCCCGATTTTTCGCACTTGCTATCTGGTTACCCTAATCGTGTATCTCCTCCTACCCCTTCTCTGGTCTCTCTGAGTGGACTCCCGCAGGTCTCAGGCTTCATGCCTTCCCCTCTGGAAGGGTGAATTCTCCCACTCTTAGACCAGGTCTGCTCAACAGGTCTGACTGGATTTGGATATCTATGGCTCTTCCATTTGTGAATACAGTGACCAAAACAACTGCCTTAAACCAGAGTGTTGTTTTAAATTATGCTTTGTTTTTACTGTTGATTAATAGATTTTAAAACAACAAATGGTCTACATGCATGCCTATCTATCTTAGAGTCCTAGACAGATCTGTCTAACTCAGACCCATAACCTCTGGGGTCTAGCTCTTAGTCTATTGTCCTTAACTCCCTCTGCCCCATCTTTAATTTCCTTTCTTTAAATCCAGTCAAAGTTTTCATTCTCCCAGCTCACGGGCCCCAAAATCTCTTTAATAAGCGCTGCAGGGGGTCGGAGCCGATGGGGGTGTGCCCAAAGCCAGGGCATCCAAATGCATGGCTCTTGCATTGTCTTTGAAGTGTTCGCTGAGAAGTGTATCTGTTTCTAAGCTATTCCAAGGTGCATTTCCTCTCAGTTCTGCTATTAAATTGACTCAATATATGCATACAGCGAATATCGCAATAACCCAATCAAGATACAGACCTTCCCTTGCCCCAAGAATATAGAACACAAAGTATTCATAAATTATTACAGGTAAATAAATAAATCACAGGTAAAAGCTATACTCTGCCTTCTTGTAAAGATTTTTCTCTCTTTAATACCCACTAAATCTCTGACGTTGATTTGATAAACCTGGAAAAGGTGGAATATTTTGGCAGTCTGGAACTGAATATAAAACATATCTTTGCAAAATGCGTTGCATGGTGAGTGGAGATGGAGGAAGCTGAGGCTTGAGGACTCACCCTTCGTCTTGGTCCAGCCCAATGCCCTGATTAATTGCCGCCACAATGAGAATTAATTCATGTATGCACTCATTTAGAAAGCACAGGGGATCAGAGGGAGGATTAAACTACCTTCTCCTGTAAAATTCTGTGTACAGTTGTAATACGGGGGCACCAGGTTTAAAAAAACAACAAAAAAAAAGGGCAGCTGGAACTTTGATAAGAGTATTGTGGTATTCTTCCAAATCCAAAGGGGTTTTTTTTTTTTTTGCAGTGTTCCAGCGGGGAAGAGTTCTGTAGACTGGCACAGGTGTGTTTCAGGTTTCCTCAATTAGTAAAAATTTGCAGTTTACCTCTACTGATATCAGGAGATCATGATACCCCTGTTACCAAAATCTGGGATGCAGTGGCCCAGTCCGTGTTTGAAGGAAGTCATTTTGAATGGATTCGTAATGTTTTTAAATATAGCTCAAAAACCTAACTTCCTCTGAACTCTTACCTAACGTGGTTTGGCTAGCTGGAAGAGGCCAAGCAATAGTAAAAAGCATGTTGAGAAACTGTCGTCTAGTTTAGGGCTTATGTGGGACAAAGGCCTAAAGTGAAGGCACACCAGGAAAATAAAGCATGCCTGGAATTTAAAATAATATGGGATTAACTTCTCGCCTAAAGAACATTATACATAAACCAAGAGAAGGTGCGGGGTGATCATTTTGTGTTACTAATTACAATATTTTTAAAATAACTAGAGTTGGATAACATCTGATTTGGATGGAGTGGAGGTAAATTTGCATATAGAAATGAAGCCCTTTTGTTGTAAGAAATAATTGAGATGAACAATATTACATGAAGTAACTTGGTGGATTTAATTTCCTAAAAAATTGCACATTTGACACTGAAAACTAAATCTCCACAATCTCACCCTGAACTTCTATAATAGTGGGTGGTTTTTATACAAAGAGATGAAACAGGGTTATCTTGTGGCTTTTTAAAGCTACAGCAACACTATGTACGTCTAAACATGCTCTTGCAGAAGTTTTTAGTGGCATTTTGTTGGCTGAGGCCAAAGACAGTCCTGGGCTCTGAGGGAGAATGCTCCGAGATGGCAACTACAACTATTCTTTAAAAAGATCTTGTGTGTGCTCTTCTCAGGGGCTATCAATAGCCACCAGTTGGTAGCAGTGAGGCCTTGGCCAACTCTCTACCATACCCACTTTGGGATGTCTAGTCAGCTGGAAATACTAACACTTTGCCACACCTCATAGAATCATAGAATATCAGGGTTGGAAGGAACCTCAGGAGGTCATCTAGTCCAACCCCCTGCTCAAAGCAGGACCAATTCCCAATTTTTGCCCCAGATCCCTAAATGGCCCCCTCAAGGATTGATCTCACAACCCTGGGTTTAGCAGGCCAATGCTCAAACCACTGAGCTATCGCTCAGCCACCTGCCTGCCCAAAAAAAATAGAACTGGAAGGGACCTTGAAAGGTCATCTAGTCCAGTCCCTTGCCTTTTACAGCAGGACCAAGTACCATCCCTTATTTTTGCCCTGATCCCTAAATGGCCCCGTCAAGGACTGAGCTCACAACCCTGGGTTTAGCAGGCCAATGCTCAAACCACTGAGTTATCCCTCCCCACTGAGTTATCCGTCCTCATACTTTGTGCATAAACACTAGGATTTTGCTGCCCCTGCACAGGGACATTGGGAGAGTGGGAAAAGAAGGGCTCATTGTGCCTACCCTCTTCCCCTGACTCTGAGGTCCTCATGTGTGAGAGGCACTATGGTCCCAGTGGATAGGGCATGGGATTGGAAGTCAGGAGATGGGGTTCTATTTCCATCTGTTCCACTGGCTGGCTTTGTTACCTGGGGCAAAAAAAAATTACCTATTTGTGTTTGTGTCTCTCTTCCCACCCCCTTCTGTTTGTCCATTTAAAATATGTTCTTTGGTGCAAGAGCTCTTATTATGTGCTTATGCGGTGCCTCTCACAAAGGAGTCCTGATCTCAGCTGGTGATATTGTAATGATGAGCAGCCAGAATATGTTCCTTAGCGTGCAGAGAGAAATTGAGGTTCTGCAAATAGAATCTTTCAAATCAACTTCTGAATTCTGTGGCACACATTAGAAATTTCCATCCCTCCTTCATGCTAGCTGAAAAAGACTCCAACTTGTTCATAATACAGTACCAGCAGTAAATGATGTGGAATGACTGTTATTAAAGACTGTTATCACTTTTACCATGTCAACCAACTCTTCACAAACCAAAAATTGCTCTATTTTTCATCAAATTGTAGAAGATGTGATTCTGGTAATTTGAAAAGAGTGGGGAGAGGCTCCTATTAATTTAGCAGGAAACATTAAGTCCTGGGAATTGTTGCAAATTCATAACTTATTTTAAATTTCAGTCTGCAGTTATGATTTTCCAGGAGTACCAAACAAATAGATCTTGATTCATAGATACTAAGGTCAGAAGAGACCAGTATGATCATCTAGTCTGACCTCCGGCACAACGCAGGCCACAGAATCTCACCCACCCACTCCTGCAAAAAACCTCTCATCTATGTCTGAGCTATTGAAGTCCTGAAATCGTGGTTTAAAGACTTCAAGGAGCAGAGAATCCTCCAGCAAGTGACCCATGCCCCATGCTACAGAGGAAGGTGAAAAACCTCCAGGGCCTCTTCCAATCTGCCCTGGAGGAAAATTCCTTCCTGACGCCAAATATGGTGATCAACTAAACCCAGAACATATGGGCAAGATTCACCAGTCAAATACTACAGAAAATACTTTCCTGGGTAACTCAGATCCCACCATCTAACATCCCATCACAGGCCATTAGGCCTATTTACCATGAATATTTAAAGATCAATTAATTACCAAAATCATGTTATCCCATCATACCATCTCCTCCATAAACTTATCGAGTTTAATCTTAAAGCCAGATAGATCTTTTGCCCCCACTGCTTCCCTTGGAAGGCTATTCCAAAACTTCACTCCTCTGGTGGTTAGAAACCTTCGTCTAATTTCAAGGCTAAACTTCCTGGTGGCCAGTTTATATCCATTTGTTCTTGTGTTCACATTGGTACTGAGCTTAAATAATTCCTCTCCCTCTCCTATATTTATCCCTCTGATATATTTATAGAGAGCAATCATATCTCCCCATAACCTTCTTTTGGTTAGGCTAAACAAGCCAAGCTCCTCAAGTCTCCTTTCATAAGACAAGTTTTTCATTCCTCGGATCATCCTAGTAGCCCTTCTCTGTACCTGTTCCAGTTTGAATTCATCCTTCTTAAACATGGGAGACCAGAACTGAACACAGTATTTCAAGTGAGGTCTCACCAGTGCCTTGTATAATGGTACTAAAACCTCCTTATCCCTACTGGAAATACCTCTCCTGATGCATCCCAAGACCGCATTAGCTTTTTTCACAGCCATATCACATTGGCAGCTCATAGTCATCTTATGATCAACCAATACTTAAAGGTCCTTCTCCTCCTCCGTTACTTCTAATTGATGCGTCCCCAGCTTATAACTAAAAGTCTTGTTGTTAATCCCTAAATGCATAACCTTACACTTCTCACTATTAAATTTCATCCTATTACTATTACTCCAGTTTACAAGGTCATCCAGATCCTCCTGTATGATATCCCGGTCCTTCTCTAAATTGGCAATACCTCCCAGCTTTGTATCATCCGCAAACTTTATTAGCATACTCCCACTTTTTGTGCCGAGGTCAGGAAATATTTTTGTTGGTTTGTGTGTGTACAGCGAAATCAATGCTTATCAACATTTACAGATAGATATTGAATCCTTCCAAGCCTATAGATACTAAATTCTGTTCCCCTGATTATCAGCTGGGAATTTATATTCTTTGATATTGTGATGACCTTGCTCTACCATCCATAAGCCTGTGTATAAATAATATTTTGGTCTGGGGTGAAACTGAAGTATTTTTAAAAGATTTCCCTGTGATCAGTGTTTTTAGGAGTGAGAGCTGCATAGGTGTGTGTGTGGGGGGGGGGGAATTAAAGCTGCAGAGAATAGTTTAGTGGCCTAAATTAAACATCAAGTCTGAAATACCTGCAATGCCAGCTTCAAATCCAATGCTTCTGCACTTCCGTTTTGAAGGTCGTGGGTAGATCCACCAGTTAGTAAAGGTACAATAAAGTCCTCAGTTACAGCTAGCCCTAGGTCCTATTTTCAATTTTGATTTTATTAACACAAAGGTTCAAACCAAGAGTTAAGTATGAGATAGAATTAAGTTCCCTGCCTCATTGTAACCCTTAATATCCTACCTTCTGTACTGATGGGGTGTGGATCAGCAAGAAGGTCTGTGCTCAGTGGCTCCTGTGCAGTAGCCTGTATGACGCTACAGGCCTTGGAACACTGCAGATCAACTTGAGCCTTGGAGTTCCTTCCCTGACCAAAGGCCGTCATCCCCTGCCAAGTTTTAAGTCCCTGCATGGGTTAGAAGTTAGAACTTTTCAAAGAGAACATCACCAAAAATTTTTAATAGGTCCAAAGCAACATATTTTACCCTTTTTTCAGAGTAGCAGCCGTGTTAGTCTGTATTCGCAAAAAGAAAAGGAGTACCGGTGGCACCTTAGAGACTAACAAATTTATTAGAGCATAAGCTTTCGTGAGCTACAGCTCACTTCATCGGTTATATTTTATATTACTACTTTGTTCTCAAAAACACATGAACTATTTTGGCTGAAATTAAATTTAAAAAAAAGTAGTTCAGCCTGAAGCGAACACTGAACATGGAAAATTTCACCATGAGTGGTTTAAGTTTGGAAAAGTTATAAGCAACTGAAAACAGGGTCTTACAACGGCAAGTGTCAGGTAGCCTTAATAATAGGCAGTGCTACCAGGCCTGCTTGTAATATATATTTATTTCCATTATAAATAAATATTTTATGTATTATATTTATTACAATGGAAATGGTGACAAATTCTAAGAAGGGCCTAAGAATTAGACCCCTGATCATTGCAGAGGGACCCTCATGCTGATGTGGGGTCCCATGGAGTCAGTGGAGCTCTCAACAAATGTAACGGTCTCTCTCTTGGAACAAATAGTAGGACTGGAATTGGTTCCTATAGAGGAGCTTATCATAAAAAGTAAGTCTGGTTGGAAAATTTTGACAAAAAACAAAAGCAAATGTTTTCATGAATAGTTTTTCTGTTTTCCAACCGGCTCTACTAAACGTCTAGCAACATATTTTCTGTGGAATTTTTTCCCCTTTATTTAATTTAAATTTAGCTTCAATCTAATGAATTAAATTAGTCTAATAAATGTGATCCGATAGCCCCTAATATAAAATTCAGGCATCTTTTGGGAATTATTTTTTTAAACATGTCCTTAAATATCTGTTTACACAAGAGACTGAAACAGCTATGTAAATAATGCTCATTTTAAAACATATGCAGTAGCTGTTCACCAGCTCTATAATCTGCCGTATTGGCCTATTTATCATTTAAAAAATATATTTTAAGAAAATGTGTTCAATCACATACATTGCAAAATCTGGATGTGTTTGGTTTCATTTTCAGTAATAATGTGTGAGGGCCCGTAGGACTAATTTCTTCCTCTTTGATAAGAAAAGGAAGCAAGTAAAATTATGGCTGACTTGTAACTAAGAGTATGTCTTCACTACCAACATGAAAGTGCTGCAGCTTTAAAAAAAAAAAAAACACACCTATGTGGGGACTAGCTACCAGCACTGGGAGCATGGCTACCAGCACTGGGAGCACTGTCTACACTGCCACTTTACAGCACTGAAACATGCAGCACTCGGGTGTGTGTTTTCACACCCCTGAGCGAGAAAGTTGCCGTGCTGTAAAGTGGCAATGTAGACAGGGCCTAGGCATACTGCATCCCTGCTGTTGCCCCACCTGTACACCTTAGCCTTCTCTTCTACACATGCACCTTGTGTCCTTCCTGATGTTGTTAAAAGCTAATGAGGGGTGTTAATGCAGCTTGGAACAGAACACCTGAGTAACTTTCCACTCAAATTCAGAAGGCTTGCTTTTGGAGGAGGAGAAGTAATTGTGGCACCTTAGACTCTAACAAATTTATTTGGGCATAAACTTTCATGGGCTAAAACCCACTTCATCAGGAGGCAAATATCAGAGGGGTAGCCGTGTTAGTCTGGATCTGTAAAAGCAGCAAAGAGTCCTGTGGGTCTATAAGGTGCCACGGGACTCTTTGCCGCTTCATCAAGAGGGTCATTCAGCGGACAGATAGAGAAACTGAGGCAGGGACATTCACCATTAATGGAGAGGGCCAGCACAAGGCTGGCATGGAGGGTTGTGAGGGGGTCAGGGAAGAGTCCTGGGCAGAATTACTGATGGTGTGGGAGCAGCGTTGTAGCCTTGCATCCTGGCCCCAGGAAATTTTGCCTCCCTAACTCACCTGTAGATTTCAGCCTAAGTGATTTAGCCAACTTGGCATATCTGCATCAAGGCCACAGCTCCTTTCACCTGAGGATTTCTAAACACTTTACAAAGTTTGGGAAATAATATAATGCTTCAATCTAATATACAGATGGGGTAGAAATCCTAATGTTGATGAATACAGTCAGAGTAACATATAGTCCAACAATACAATATATCCAATCATTAGGAATTATACCATTTTACCTAAACAATTTTCATTTTTATGTTCAAGAAATGTACTAGAGTAAAATGAAAAATGCTTAGTAGTAACTTGTATTCAATTATATTGGGATAATTTTTAAAGTAAGATTTAATATTCAAACGAAAATTAATTAGTTACGTCAAGAAAAAAAACATTTCACTTTTATGGATCATCCTAATTCATTCATTGGTTCATGGAGTGGAGGGGCCATGCCTTTCAAGGAATGTCACTAATTCACACAGTGACCTTGGCTGCTGGTTTTTTACATTTGGCTTGGTATTAAACCAAAGTTGTATACATCTGAATATTGGCAACATACCTGAGGAATCGCAAGAACATATTCCACCTAAATTCAGTTATAATTTATACTCAATATACTGGTTTCAAATCTGCCCATTTCAGATCAGAAGCATTAAACATGGGTATTATATTAATGTAAGGGATGGTGGTAATAGGGTTGCTATTTAGTCTTGAGGATCGAAATTAACAGTTGATCCAAATAATTTAAATCAGGCAAGCAGAAAACCTTATTTTTTAAATCATTGATTTTAATCTTGTATTGCATTTGTGATTTTTAGTTATTTTTCTGAAGAAAGGTTGATTCTCATTTGCTGGTATAATTTGGTGGTACTTTTTGCTAGCCAAGAGGGATACATTTTATATGTATGCATTTATTTAAGCATTTATATAGCTTATACATTTATTCAGATTCTTAATTTTTGCACTTCTGTTAAAAGAAAGGTGAATGATTCATTTCTTAATACTGGATGATTAATTTTTTTACTCAGTTGTGTCCAGCTGCATTTGGATGGAAATTGGAAGTCAATTATAAATGCATAAATTATCATCTTAAAATGGTTTTTATTACTTAAATAGAAATACTTTAAATATGCTGGATACATAAACTAAACTTTTGTTTTCTTATCAAAATGTTGTGGTTTTTTTTTTTAAACAAACCGATTTATTAAACAAAGGAAGTATTATCTGAAGTTAGTGAATTCAACTAATTGTTTCTGGTCACCGTGTCCTTCAAGATTTGAGAACTAGTGGATCTCATCCTCTCACACTATTTTTATTAATAGATTGAAAGAGGGAAACAAGCTGCCTGCCTTTTCAACTCCCAGGCAGTTTCTCAACTTTGAATGAACTAGCCATTAAACTGAACTAGTTGAATAAACTGAAATGAAGAAAATATTCTCTCTGCATCTGCAGAAGAGTCTGCTTCTATCCAAAGCTGGTTGGGCGCTTCCAATAAACTCTGGGTCCAGGTGCTTAGCCAGTAACTTCCACCAGTTCAAGGGATTGACTTTTTCTTTAAAACTTGGCAGCAAACGTGTACTGCTTTAATATATACATTTTTAATTTAAATGATTTTCATAGAATATAGTAAGTTTTGACCTTAACATAGGTCATCATCATTTCATATTTAATTTTAAATAGGTTTATTTAATGTATTATTAAATATATTTAATTTAAAATAAAAATTGTTTTTTATTCCCCCTGAAAGTTAATGTTGTGACAGTTTATCATTACATGACATTATATGTTTTGAAGCAGAGGAGGAATGACTGGAAAGTTCAAAGTAGGACTGAATTTCGGGCAGGTTAAATGGATGGAAGTGGGGAGGGACATTCCTGCTAATCCTTTGGAGGGCCATACTTTTGAGAGCTAGGAGAGTTTTTTGTGGAAGCACAAGACCCCAAGATAGGGAATTCTGTCGTGGTGGTGGTGATGGTGATAGTGATGATGATAGCTTTAAAGGAGGGACTTTTCCTCTTACCAGAAATAAATTGTGGCACTTGTGTGCGTTAGGAGGGAGTGGAAGGGTTAGCCTTACATAATATGTCAGAATCCTGTGAAAATCAGAGTGGCAACTCTGTGTTGCTGTTTGTTGAATCTGCTTGTTTTGGGTGCCACCCACACCTCTTTTGGAGATCATTTATCACAAATGTGGAAAATACACAGAGCTGAAGAAGATCAGAGGCTTTACACACTTTAAACTCATAGCCTGCTATCAGCCCTCCCCCCAAATGCTTCACATAACATTCCAGAATCTTCTAATCATACATATTAATAGCATGGAGATAATCACTCATTCTCTATTTGCACAGCAGGTTGTGACGTTCCCAAAGGAATGTTTTATTTTCATTTTTATTATTTCAATCGCCAATTTCATTTCCCACCTATCCCCTTCTCCAGCCAATTTCTTTCCCCCCACCTTTCTCCTCCTCTCCCCCCCTCCCCGCAAAAAAATCCTTCTGAAACCTAGGCCTCATCTTGGAGGGAAGGCTTGGAATAAACTTATGTTTCCTAGTTAAGTATAATGTCGTCAACTGATTCATACTGGGCATCGGGTTTGGTGTCCTGATGCTACTAGATTCCACCTCCTCCAGTTCTTCTTAAGTCCTCATGCAAAACTTCATTTGATATTTTAGGAAATTTCCTGTGGAAAGACTGCAGGATTGGAGGGCCTTGTTCTCTCTCTTCCCCCCAAAGATCCATTTTCATCACGCTGACGGTGCTAAGCACTTAATAGGATTGGGTCCCTAGAGAGATGCAATTCACCTCAGTTGCCATAGGCCAGAATTTTCCAGCACTGCTCCTTGGTAAACATGAACCTAAAAACTCAAACTCTGCATGGGATACATGAACTGAACTTGCCATTTTTGGTTTGCCGACAACTGAGGAGGAGACTGAATTTTGCTGGTGTTGCACAACCATACGTCAAATGGAAACAGACTTTCCCTGTCTGACTATAAATGATGATGCAGAAATTCAAAATATACAACAGTGATGTGAAGTAAATAGTGTCACTGAATGCAAGTGCATAACAGAGGTAAAGTTGCTATATATACTCGTATAATTATAATTTTATCCTTTTTAAGGTTAAAAGTGCAGGTTGCCTCTCTTTAACTTGCATCTTTATGTTGACTAGTTTTTTATAATGTGCCCATCACCATAGTATCTGAGCATCTGTGTATCAAATATTGCATGTGGAAATGAAATCTTTATGTATTGACATGAATATGTTCTGTTGATGTATGGATTGTGCACATGCCCAGGTGTTTAATTTAGACATTGATGTCAGTAATTACAGTCAGTGTTGTAGCAAAATTTTCTTATCAAAAGAAAAACATAAATGTTCGGGAAAAATAGTGAAAGTAGCATGACATATGCAGGGTACAAAACAAAGTACAAAAAAATTACAGCAAATTAAGGCGCTTTATATAAAAATAAGCTTAACTGGAAAACACAAGAATTCAAACCCAAAAATCTGAAAACCAGTCACTATTTCTTTCACCTGTAGAAATGCCGTTAACCACCATGATAAAATTAGGTTAATCACAGGAGGCTGACTTCTGTATGTTCCTGTTTCTGGTCTGTCTACTTTTAAAACTCTGTCTTCATAGTGTGTACTTAATTAAATACACAGAATAACTCCAAAGTAGATGTATTTTGATTCTATACCCTGCATCATTCTGATACATATTGGAAGTTTAATGTTTGCTGCTCTGGTTCTTATTAAGAATATATCAAATACCCATAAACTTACTTACATATGTTTTACTGATTTTTTTAAAAAAGTTTCTGTAATCTTAGATAGTGAAGTGAATCATAAATTCAGCAGCTGACCTTAGAAGTGGCAATACATTGGTGAATATTTTTAATGTTTTCTTTCCATATATTGGCTTTTCGATTACGGCACTGTGATTAGAGGTTAAAGTTGAAAAAGATCTATTGGATCAGTGGGTCTGATTTTCCAGGTACTCGCATACCAATTTAATGCCATTGATTACAATGAAGTAACTCCCAGTTTACACCAGCGTGAAAGGAGAATTAGGCCCATTAAGTCCACACCTTTGCACATGCAGGATATTTCCCCCCAGAAAAAGTACCAAACAGCAAATTCACAGTTCACTTGATCATGGTCTGAAGGCCACGAAAGATCAACTGCAAATGTTGAAATCAGCAGACTTTTAATGCGGAATATGTGTAGAATCATTCCTCATTTTTATCTTAATTTTAAGGGCCAGATTCTGATATCATTACTCACATTGAGCAGAACCATACTCCAGGAGGAGTACCACTAAAATGAATGGTACTGCTCTCAGGGTAGGGTACTACTTAATCAAAATCTGGCCTTAAATAAGTAAATGGTACCATAAAGTGATAACCCTTCCCTCTTATGAATGAGCCATGTCCTGCCATTGATTTTGTACACAAAACTCCCTGTTAATTTCAATAGGGATTTTTTTTTTTACGGTGGCAGGTTGAACCAGAAATTAATGTATGAGTAAAATGAGAGTAACTGTATAGTTTTGGAGGCAATGAAGGGCTAAATCCAGTGTTCAGTTGGAGTTTGTTCTGAGCAGGATTTGTTCCCTAATAATTATTCCCATGAAGTTATTAAAGTTAAGAAAAAGTCACCAGTAGGTTTCTAAAAGACTTAACTTTAGGGTATTTAACTTACTAAACAATTAGATTGTGGTAAAACTACTCTACTATAGTAAGCAAAGCCTCAGAATTACAAACAAAAAGTTTGTTGTATTAATCCCAACAGGAAAACTGTGTGAGAACATTTCTTTAAGATTTTTTCTACACTTCTTCAGTGATGAAAGGGGATAACTTGTATAATCCATTACAACCCCTTAGAAGTGATCTCCATGGAGAAGTGCAACTGCCTAGTCAATACTTTAGGTGTTAGGATAACTTGTTTAATTCAGCACTAGTGATAATCCTGAGTGTGTAAATATTCAAGGAATGTACCACAAAGAAAGCAAATGTCTAAAAGTTGGAACTTTCAGTAGAAATTACACAATTCTGAAATGGAGTATTAAAGTGCAGTGTTGGCAAATGTTTACATTAAATGATTTCACTAAGATATTACCGTGAACAATTATACCTGTTTTATTGCATGCACATATCTTCAGCTAAAGTTAAGAGGCTTACACATTTAAATTGCTTTGCATTTTAGGAAGTTAGAGTTGGATTGAAATATATTAAGCGCGTGGCTTTTCTGTGTAAGAGGTTCTGAAGAGTCAGCTCCTAGAATTACAGGGATTTTTTTTGTTCTGATTACTTTTACTTTTTGACTATCTATTTTTGTGTGTTGTCTTCAAAAGACCAAAGCCTGTTGGATTTAGTTTCCAAAGTGTTGAAGTTTGTAGTTTATGTATATTTTTCTCTCCAACATCTGGACATCCACATACTGAATTTGGAGGGGAAGGGTGGAGTGAGGGAGGTTTACACCATACAGTCACATCGTATATTATTTATGTACATTTTATTTATGAGAGCAAATTCTTCCCCCTCCTCTGGAGCCACAAAGCACCCCGACAGTAGCAGTCCTGGTGCAGTTCCGTTGCCCTGAGGAGAGCGACTGGACGCTGGCACCACGTGCATAGGGAGGGTATGGTCCTCGTGTATCACTAAGCCCAGACCTTCAGTGACGTCTTCTGCTCTGCCATGACAAGGTGGTTGGGACTGGGCTACTGCATCATCTGGATTTCATAAATGTAGCATATGGGAGTAGGGCCATTAATTTATGAATCCTCTTCTGCTCGCTGTGTTCTAAGTTGTAGAACCCTCCTGAAACCAGAGTAGCAGTATGTATTTAATGAGACCTGGCATGCTTGTCTATCATTAATGACCACAGTTATTTGGACCCAGCTGTGCGCATATGGGTTCTTGGTATTGTTTTTGTTGTGTGAAAAGCAAAATACACGACACAACAGAAAAGTATGGTTTTGTTTTCTTTCTGTAGACTCCATGTAGCTGTAAAGAAGGTCATGGTTGGCGTGACCTCTGTATAGCTTAGTAGAGCGGAGATTCTTAAATTTTTTTCATTGCATTTTAATAGTCAGTGTCACATTGGTGCCTTCCCTCCTCTCCACAATTGTGCAGACACCTCTTCTCCTGTTTGTAGTCATACAGCATCCTGTGGCAACTTCAGAAATTGTTTACATGGAAAAGTATTATTAGGGAAGTATTTTTTAATGGATGTTCAGCTTCTCTTAATAGAGTTTTTAATGCCGATGCTTTCCAGTGTTTGGTTTCTTTTAAGTTTAAACTCAGCTCTGTTTCTGAGGTTTCACACCCCAGCCTACCAAAGTTCTTCTTTTCCTTTTCCTTTTCTTTTCTTTTTGTGTGTCTGAGAATTTCGTAGTCTCTTTTTTTTCCCGTGCACGCACTAGCAGGATACATAGCAGAGCTCCTAACTTCTGCTCGATATTGGAATTAGAGAGTGCAAGGGGCAGGTAGTTTGGCATGGCAGTCGGAGGCAGGGATCCTGGGAACTTTTTCCAGTGGGCAGTCATGGAGCTGAGGGAGTTTTAAAAAAAAAAAAAAAGTTGTTCAGATTGTCAACTGGAAAAAAGGCAGTTCACAGTTAAGGCTGAAACTTTTTCCAGTAACTGATCTTCCATGCCAAGATACAAGTTTGTTGGATGTTCTGTTTGTTCATCTGGATTTTTTATTTATATTGTGTGCCATTTATGCTGCAAAATGTAGGTCCAACTTTGAGAAACAGAGCTCATAGTTTTGCTTTAATTCGGAGTCTCCTCAGTTTTTTTAGGGAGAGTGGTCAGACTTTTAATATTTGAACTAAAATATGTAGCATACAGTGAACAGAAAATCACTATCTGCTGTAGCAAAAAAACTATTCAAACAAAGATTTTCAAAAATTGGATTATAAAGTCAGGCTTCTAAATCCCATATTTAGGCTTCTAAATACAATGGGAACAGCTGGAAATGTAACACTTTTTAAAATCAGGTCACTTATTCTTGGTCTAAATGTGCAAAAAGGGTCAACTGGCCACAGATTTAGAACAGAGGATAAACATATAGTCACTTGTAACTCAGATCTTCCTGATTTTCAGAAACAGCTGGTTAAAGGGGTTCTGTCAAGTACGTAAAATCCAGGTCTGCTGCAGCATTTTCCATATTTTTGAAAGTTCAACTCCCTTCATGAGAATGATATGCTGCCATGTGGTATTAAAGGCCAACCCATCTTAAATTATACATCTTCCACATTTTCCTCATCTGGTACCTCCTAACCTCCTCTTAAAAATCTATTGGAAAAGACAGTGAATGCTCAAACAGGTTTCTTATTGTTATATTT
Source organism: Dermochelys coriacea (assembly GCF_009764565.3). NCBI lineage: Eukaryota > Metazoa > Chordata > Testudines > Dermochelyidae > Dermochelys > Dermochelys coriacea. The sequence goes on from NC_050071.1 coordinate 81,772,068, forward strand.
TAATTTTAAATATATTCTTTAAAAAAGAAACAAAGCTGACCACACTTAGGCCCTGATCCAACACACACTTATGCTTCATTTGACTCCTGTGAGTAACTCATTGAAGTTGATAGTACTCCTCACATGAGTAAAGTTAAGCATGTATGTAAGTGTTCGCAGGATCATGACCTAAATCAGTAGTTGATTTGTTGTATGAAATGTCTCTAAGTTCAGGCTAACGCTCTAGATTGAAAACTTACATATATTTACAATCGGAATTTCCCAGACTTGGATGCCAGGCTCTGTCTTCACTGATCTCAGTTAGCTTGCACAAACTATCATGTGCTTATGTTCACAGGCTTACTAACAAATATTGGAGTCAAAATGTGAACACAAACCAGTCCTCTAGTTTTAGGACATATTGTGACTTGTGAAGTTTTTTTTATGTTGTGTACACGCACATGCTCCATTTTATTTTATTTTTGCATTAATCTTGATGCATATTAAGGCTATTGTGCAAATTATTTATTGCCATGAGTAAGGGGTCAGCAGAGCCCCTTATTGGTGTGAATTGCCGGCTTACTTTATAGAGCCCACCCAGTTTTTAGTCACTACTGACTTTCGCCAGATTTGAATTAGGTGATCTAGAAATAGCTCATTAGCAGCCCTCTGAACCATTCAGTATTTTAATAATGGCTCTTAAGATGATGTTGTTTTATTCTTTAATACTATTATTCCTATTTGTATGCTGTTCTGTGTCCAATTAATAAAATATACAAAGAAAAGAAATATCTTGATTATCAAGAATAAGGAAAGCAGAAGGAAATTTTGCTTTTTTGAAAAACAGCCCCCAAATACTATTTTTTACATCTAGAGGTGAAATAGTTCTGAACTTATCCATAACTGTTATTAAATAGCACTAAATTTTTCCATACATCATAACTATTACCAGACTTTGCATATGCCTGAAAGAATGCTTCTCGTTATTTTATTACAACAGTACATTTAATTTAGCTTACTGAGGGATGTTTGGTGATTGCATTCATATATGGCGTTATCTGGATAATTTAGTCTTCTAAATTAGAATTACAGCAAGGCTAGTTTTTATTCAGAGCTGTAACAAGTAGTGTGAAGTTAGAAAACAACATAGAGATGGCAGCAATTCAATGAATTACAGACTCTGTCAACTTAACAAACTGCAGTAGAACCTCAGAGTTATGAACAGCAGAGTTGGAAACTGACCGGTCAACGACTCACCTCATTTGGAACCGGAAGTGTACAATCAGGCAGCTGGAGAGAGAGAGAGAGAGAGAGAGCAAATTCAGAACAGCACTGTGTGAAATGTATACTTCTAAAAAAATAAAGGGAAAGTTTAAAAAAAAGATTTGACAAGGTAAGAAAATGTTTCTTTGCTTGTTTCATTTAAATTACGATGGTTAAAAGCAGCATTTTTCTTCTGTATAGTAAAGTTTCAAAGCTGTATTAAGTCAATGTTCGGTTGTAAACTTTTGAGAGAACAACCATAATGTTTTGTTCAGAGTTACAAACATTTCAGAATTATGAACAACTTCCATTCCTGAGGTGTTCATAGTGCTGAGGTTCTGCTGTAATACAACAGTGGAGGGGCCAGTTCATATTAAGTTGAAATAAAGCCAGGACTAAGCGTGGATAGCAAAACACTGTGTCACAGAATACCATGTTGCTCATAAAACAGGTTTGTTTGTGTAGTTGATTTGAAAAGAAGTTTAATTTCCATCAGAATTACTTTTATTGTATTATTTACATGGTGCAAAAAGTGTACTCAGTGCTGTTTAAATAGTTCATATAACCAGCATAATTATTTTTTTTTCTTTCCCCTGCTGCAAGTCCTTAGATACCTGCACAAACTTTCAGTAATCAAAGATGTTGCCTTACGTTTCCACTTGATTTGTTTGTTGCATTACTTTCAGTTTCACAGGTAGGGCAAAGAACTTCCCAGCAAAGTATAAGATTCCTACAGTGTTTTTCTGTTTCCAAGATTGGTCTTGGATGAGTTGCTTTACTGAAGAGTAATTAATCACCAGCTATGAGATGGAACAAGGGCGGCTGACATACCAGACAGGAGCAAAGTTGTCTGGTCTGTTCACTCCCTGGCAGAATGGGATGTGTCTATAGAAAGGATGTGATGTCTATCTCATTTTGGTATCCGTCTTATATGCGTTTCCCTATCAACTTTGCTGCAGGTTTTAATAGATGGTTTTCAAATCACAAGAGAGACTGCACATGGTCTTTGAAGGCACCTTACTGCCTTCTTGCTCACTTTGCAGAGACACGTTGGGAGGGAAACAGTTGCGCTTTTACCAATCAGTCCACCACATATTTTGCTCTTGGTATTACCATCCCTTACACTGTCACTGCTGCAAATGGCTGCTACATAAATGCAAACTGTGACTGGAAACCTATTTGGATCTCTAAGACTTTACATAGGGTCATTTCCACATCTGAAGGAAGGATTGCATGTTAAAAAATGTGGGATGGGGTTGTGGGGGAACTAAATGCGACACCTGAACAACATCTTTTACATGTAACACAAGGGTGTTCTTGCCTCCCCAAGGCCTGAAGGCCATAGTCCATTTTAGTGAATATGATGCTTGCTTTATCTATTATAGGAACATTTAATAATGCAGCCAAAGTTTTGGACCTTTGGCTGTTTCCATTCTTATCATTTTATAAATTGTCCTTGAAGTCCATATTTTTTTTTGACAGATCACCAATCCAGACAATCAACACTTTAAAGCAATCTCCAGTCAAATAACTACATTGATAGAAAATATCAAAGTGTGGCCGTTAAGACCACTAATAGTTAAGACATGCCTACTTATCCTTTAAATACAGGGAGGAGGTCCTCATCCTCACTCTGCCCCTTGACACTGAGCAAAGGGATCAGAGTGGTGTCAAGGGGCTTTAAAAGCCCCGGATCTGCCTGGGTGAGGATTCCTTCAGTGCAGAAACCATGAAGAACAGCCCTAAAGCTGCCTTCCAAGAATGCTTCATAAACCATAGTACCAAGGACAGAAGGGGTAGAAGTGAGGCTTCAGTATGCTGCAGTGCCGAGATTCCAAGAACTACTGCGGCCCATAAGGAAGCCTGGGAAGGCTGCTGTATAACTAAATTGTGTTGGGAGCCGCAAAGCAGCCTGAGGTTGGGAGGGTGCAAAGGTGGCTGAAGGGCATAAAGCCCACCTTCGCCCACCTCCTCCCGGGTTGTGAGTTTTGTGCCGCCTCTTCAAAGCTCAGCACAGAATCTCACCCAGTATAAATATTAACCATTCTCCATTTGCAGGCAGGGAGAAGAAAAAGGAGCATCTCCCAAGATGCCAGATGTCACTGCTTCTATGGGAAACTCTTTAGACATTAAAGCAAAAAGGGCAAGAATGTAGATACCATGTTGGACTTGTAACCTTCATATAAAAAAGCCAAGGCAATTCGCTTCATTGCATAACTAAGGTAACTACTGTATAATGATTATACTGATTATAATGCATCTCACAGTGAAATGTATTGCTAAGCTGTCATGTTAGCATTATTGTCACATATGCCATCGCTTAGCACCATATAGCTTGATCACACCCAAAGCTGTAAACTACTTGGAGCCACATAATTAGCATGATCTTCAGGCAAGATATTGTTAGCCATTGTCAGAAATGGCAAAGAACAAAAATCTGTGTGATGTCCTTCTGTCCCTCACAGAAAACGTCAACATTGACTGTAGTTATCTGGTTCAGCCATCTCCAGTGAACACTTATTCAACAAATGTAATTCTTTTTTTGTGTTAGTACATTAACCACTCTCAGACTTGTGACTTTTATGAATTGTTTATTCTAAATCATTTCGTGTATTTTAGCATTTTGGTTGGTTAGGTGTCTTTCTTTTGAGCTTTGTGGTATGGCGAGGCTGCTAGATGTAGACTAGCTTGTTAGGTTTCACATGGATTTCACAGTTTTATGTGAGAGGTGCTGGGATCCTGGATAGGCACCTTTTTATGAATATGAATGTAAATAAATATGAATGTCTTCTGCAGACATATTTCAGCCTGTAATTGCTCATTAATTTTCTCCATGACTTGCTTTGAATATTCATAACTCTTATTTTGCATTTTGTGCTATGTTTGGCTACCTATGTGCCATAAATGTTTTGGCTTCCTAGCCAGTGACTCCCAAATAGGGTTGCCAACTGGGTTTGTGTGATTAGACAAACACCCTTGCCCCGCCCCCTTCTCTGCCCCGAGGCCCCGCCCAGCTCACTCCATCACCCCTCCCTCTGTTGCTCGCTCTCCCCCACCCTCACTTACTTTCACTGGGCTGGGGCAGGGGATTGAGGTGCAGGAGCGGGTGTGGGCTCTGGGCTGGGAGGTGAGGCTGAGGGGTTCAGAGTGGGGGGGGCTCTGGGTGAGCTTGGGACATGGGGTTGGGGTGCAGGCCGGGATGGGGGGTGCAAGCTCTGGAAGGGAGTTTGGGTGCTGAAGGGGACTGGGGCAGGGCATTGGGGTGCAAACGCTGCCCTCAAACTCCCATTGGACGCAGTTCCCAGCCAATAGGAGCTGAGGAGTCGGCTCTTCCTCCCTGGAGGCCTCAGGGACATGCCAGCTGCTTTTGAGAGTGGCGCAGAGCCAGGGCAGGCAGGGAGCCTGTCTTAGCCCCACTGCGCTGTTGGCCGTTCAGCACCTAAAATCTCCCGGTTTGGCTTCAGTAGCCTCTGGGAGATATGGCATGATTCCGGGAGACTCCCTGCAAAACCGGGGGGTTTGGCAACCCTATTCCCAAACGCACGAAACCTTTCATGATGGCCCCGTGAGCCCTTCAATATGAATATTTGCATAAGCATTCACCACATTTTCTCTTTCTGCAAACATTTTTGTGACCAAAATCTAGTCACTCATTTTCTCAGAAATCTAATAAAGTGTGATGTGAATATTATAAAAGAAAATTTGCATTTTTATTTGCATGAATGCCCGCAAATGCTTTCACACTATTTTTCCCACTGTTAGTATTGAATTCTTCGAAGACTGAGTCAGCCACTTCATTTTTCTCTCACACTTTTTTTTTAAAAAAAAGAAAAGGAGTACTTGTGGCACCTTAGAGACTAACAAATTTATTTGAGCATAAGCTTTCGTGAGCTACAGCTCACTTCATTTGATGCCTTGATGAAGTGAGCTGTAGCTCACGAAAACTTATGCTCAAATAAATTTGTTAGTCTCTAAGGTGCCACAAGTACTCCTTTTCTTTTTGCGAATACAGACTAACACGGCTGCTACTCTGAAACTTTTTTTTTAGTAGGTGTTTGGCTGAGGCAGTGTCCCAGAAAACATAGGAGCTAGTTTTCTAAACAACTTGAACTTTGGGTGGGTATGTAAATAAGATTTACACATTTTGGTTGGTAAAACCTTTTTGTTTTGAACCTCTGTGAAGGTGCTCAAAATCAGGAAAATAAGTATGTTGTGTTCTTTGAAGCTAGGTTATCTCTATCTTCTTATTGCACACTATAGAAAAAACCTTCTGGTGTTCCCGTAAATATACTGCAACTACTGTATTGCTACTATATATAGTCGCCGTATTTCTGTTGGCAACTTTACTATGAAACATATTGGGTCTGGGTCCTCTGGTCCAGCAGGCACTCACACAAGCTGACACAGGTCTGAAGCAGCTCAGTTCTCTAGTAACTATCATTCTGTCATTTTTAAAAAAATCCCTCTTATTATTTTCATGAATTATTTCTTTTCAAGTAATATATTCATAAATTCCAAGGCCAGGAGGCACCATTGTGATCATCTAGTCTGACCTCCCAAATAACATAGGCCTTAGAATTTCCCCAAAATAATCCCTAGAGCAGATCTTTTAGAAAAACATCCAATTTTGTTTTTAAAATAGTGATGGAGAATCCACCACAACCCTTGGTGTAAGCTCCTCCAATATTTAATTACTCTCACCGTTAAGTATTTATGCCTTATTTCCAGTCTGAATTTATCTAGCTTCAACGTCCAGCCATTGGATCATGTTATACCTTTCTGTGCCAGATTGAAGAGCCCATATTAAATGTTTGTTTCCCATGTGGGCACTTATAGATTGTAATCATGTCACCCCTAAACTTTCTCTTTGTTAATCTAAATGATCTTCTTGAGTCTTTCACTACAAGGCATATTTTTAATCCTTTAATTGTTCTAATGGCTCTTCTCTGAACTCTCCAATGTATCAACATCCTTCCTGAATTGTGGGCACCAGAACTGGACATAGTATTCCAGTAGCGATCGCACCAGTGCCAAATACAGCTACATGGTGAAAGGGGGGACCAGATCGTCCAGAGAAAACACAGGACTCCAGGGAGAAGTGAGAGATGCAGCCCAGATCCAGCCCCCCAGATTCAAACATATCTTAGCCCTACTCACATCCCAAACAACCAACTTCAGACATTCCTTCAACTTCCCCAGCTCCAACACCAAATATACCCAAGATGTCGGATCTGAACATGGATCTCCCAAACCAAATGTCCACCCAAAACCCCAGCTCTGAATCCCCCCACACACTCCAAAGTTCCAGTTGCACGCCCCTTCCCAACACAAACAGCCTCATTATCCCAGCTCCAGCTATTCCTCTCACACCAGAGCCCCTGCTCTGAACCCTGCCAGATACACCCAGCACCAGCTGCAACTATCCACTCACTCTTGGGGTTCAGCCTGGACTCCAAGCTCTGAAGCGGAGCTGGGCTCTAGCACCTGGCTCCAGCTTCCTGAGCCTCGCTTCTCCCTGACTGAATCACACTGACCCTGCAGCAGAGGCTGCTCTTCTTGGCAGAGTCTGTGGCACTCGCCTGTCCCTTCCCCCTGCTGTCCCGGGCAGCCCTCTCTCTGGTCCTGGGGCAGAAGTTCATGGACCCAGGACAGAGGACAAACCAGGCAAACAGGCCCCTGCTCCTCCCAGCAGGAGTCTGTCCACCCAGCCTGTAACTCGGGCCCATGCTGCCCCTTTACCCACCCTGGAGCTGGTCACTGCTTGAGGGGCCAAAGCAGCCTCTACTCTGGGCTCCTGGCACTGGCCACGGCTCCTCTGCAAACAAAGATCTCCAATCTTGCAATTTTATCTAGAGATGGTGAGATGTGAACTCAGCCTGACCTCTGGTGGAGTGAGTTCCAAAGACATGGACCCTTCACTGGCTATGACCTGGCCATGAACAGGAGTTTAGACCTTGGCTCCATAAGCTGAAGGGTTCCACTTGAGCTTAGCAGGCCTGGTGTGGAGCAGAGATTGATCGATTGTATTTCAGTAGTGCCTAGGTGTCCAACCAAGATCAGCAAGCCATTGTGCTCGGCACACAAAATAATAGACAATCCCTGCTCTGAAGAGCTTGCAGTCTCAATAGACAAGATAGACAAAGGGTAGGGGAAAGGAATCCAACATACAAGCAGAGCGAACAGGGAGAGGGTTGACGTTTCTTTTTAAAAATTCCTTGGGTGGGTTTTATTAGGAGGGGATTATCTAATTGGAAAGGCAAAGGAAGGGACAATAGGAGAAGAGAGAATAAGGAGGGGAGCATGAAGGGTAGGTGGAGAGAGGCTTAGGTAGAGAGACTGTAAGAGGGGATAGGTGAAGGTTGGAGCAAACAGTCCTGAGAGAAAACTGTAGAGAGCAGTTTTATGACATTATCGGTGTCTGATGGTCATTGCAGAGGTACCTTGCTATTGCTTCTGATAGCTAGAGTTTCTCTGGGGCTGGCTCCTCCCTGGAATTTCTTTCTTCTCCAAGCCCACATGGCTCAGAGAGTTGTGTGGCGGGGGGGAGATGCATGAGTCCTAGTGTTCCAAGTGAGGGAAGCCTAGAACGTGTCTAGTCCAGTGGTTCTCAAACTTTTGTACTAGTGACCCCTTTCACACAGCAAGCCTCTGAGTGTGACCCCCCCCATAAATTAAAAACACTTGTTTGTATATTTAACACCATTATAAATGCTGGAGGCAAAGCGGGGTTTGGGGTGGAGGCTGACAGCTCGCGACCCCCATGTAATAACCTCGTGACCCCCTAAGGGGTCCCGACCCCCAGTTTGAGAACCCCTGGTTTAGTCCATTTAGGACAGTGAAGACTATTTTACTGGTTTCTTTTAACAAAATTACTTCCTTTGTCATCTCTCTGGTGTTTCTTAGGTACCTTTCCATTCCATTAACCTTTTGGTCCATGTTAGTCACTATAGTAGACAGCAATTTGATTTCTCTGTTCAGTGAAGTTGGAGTATTTTTTTCTAATTTATCCCCTCATTTTTAAAATTTTCCTTGATTTCTCTAAGAAAATTTCCTTATTCTGACTCTGGAGTAACTGGACTTGCAATCCTATGGTAGGCACAAAGAGTCCTGTGTTTGTGCACCAATCGCTTTTTTTTAGTCTTGTTTCTGTTGTTGGCATATAGGTGTTGATGTTGGGGCCTCCCTGTCAGTTTTCCATACGTAATGCTTATATGTTTTGTTAGTGAAATAATACAGCAAAGGAGAAGGAAGACCCAGAACATTGAATAACATTTAAATGAGAGACCTTCACTTGGAATTTTGAGTGCACAGGAATGGAGGATTGAGACTTGAAACTTCTCTCACTTGTTTGCAAAAGGGCCATTACCATTACAAACCCTTTCTTGTGAGATGCTTCTCTGGGCCGTTAACTAAAATTCCTCGCCCTCCCCCCTTATGTCTGCACTGCTGTCAGAGGTGTCATTGCAGCACGTGTAGACATACCTGCACTAGCTTTAAGCTAACTAGTGAGGGTATTGATAGCTGTGAAACCATAGTAGCCTGGGCTGTACAAACCTGCCTAGGAACCTAGCTAGGCTGCTAGCCCTTGCTGAAGTCTGTGCTGCCATGGCTTCTCTATGTTTGATGCTCACATACTAGTTGGATTAAAGCCAGATCAAGTATGCTGTAGTCACACCTCCAATTGCAGTGTAGACCTACCCACAGACTCGGATACAATTCAAACCATTTTGTTCTCCAAGAAAAAGAAATATTAAAAGAAAAAATGTGCAAGGAAAGATTCTTATGTCTCAGTATTAAATCTTTGTCCTGACTAAGAGAGAAATGGAGAAACTGTTTAAAAAAATAATAAAATCTGGAATGTATTGTCCTGTTCGTTGCGAGAAAACTCTGCATGTTTTTAGCATTAGGTCAGCTTTCCCCTCTCTAATGGTTTAGTATTAATCTACCCAGTACCCTTGCTAAACAGGAGTCTGTCCTACAAGAATATGGACAAATAATGGCTGAACAAGCATAGATTGCACTAGCTGGGAGGAAGTCCTGCATGCGTGCACATGAAGTATTTCTGCACAGGGAGTTACACTGCGAGTGCAAGAAGATTCTCTTTCTCCCCCTTCCTCCAGGTGGTCCCAGGCAGGGAGCAGCTATAATTTGGCTATTTGCACCACCTGAGCACAATGGGAACTGGCTAGTGCAGGCATTAGTGTTCCATACCCACAGATAGGATGGGTGTAGGCAGGTGAGACCGTGGCTCAGGTCCTGCTGCACGCTGGCAAGCCCTGGAAGGCTGCGCTGGGAGAAGTGCTACAGGAGCTTCTGGTGAGTGCAATCCTGCCACTGCTCCAGGGTTGCATTCAAGTGCAGATGTAAAACAATTTCACTTTCCTAAATGTGAAGATGCATGTAAGTAAATGGACAGTTATTTTGTTTGTTCGGTTCCCCCTATTTCCCAGCTGTTCCAACTTCCTGTGGGAGAGACTTTTCCACTTCCTCCTACTGCAGGGCTTCTACCTGCAACCACAAAGAAAAGCATAGGGGTCAATTGGGCAGCTGTTAAGTATTTTTTAAAAGAAAACCATGCATGAATCCCTTACTTCCTTCTTTAATTCTTCTTTTCCCTTTTCTTCCTCTAACTTAATTTTTTTCCCGTTTTTACCTTTTCTATTTCCCTAATATTCTTAACTGCTTTTCCTCTTAGAATTTCAAAAGCTGCCACTTTGCCTTCCTTTTTTTTCCATAACCCTTTAGATCTCTCTTCTCCATCTTCCCATCTCATTTTGGAACAATATTTTCCCTTTCTCATTATATCATCTACTCTTTTTTCCCTGTTTTGTGTTCTTGGCCTCTTCTCATGCCTGTTCCCCCTCCCCCATTTCTTCTTGATAGAAAACACTGCTAATCATCCTTACTTTTCATCTCCTTTTCCGAATCTTAAGTGAAGTCTTTCTGATCTCCGTGTGTGTTCTGTGGCAGTATGTGCCAGGATTGGGACAGAGTGAGACTGAAAGCGGACTCACTGAAGCAACAATCCAGAAACTTCTTGAAAGCAAAGTTAACTTTTTGATTCATTATTTCCTAAGAACTGGCAAGCTCTCACCACCTTTGTAAGTTTCACCTACTTACATTTTGAACTTGTTTGTGAAGTTTAGTTGAATAGGAAAGCAAATGGGATGTGGGTTTTAAATGTATTGTTCAAACATATTTAACTTTTTTTATATCTGGTTTGAGTCGCGTTGTTGTTTTTGGTCAACATTTTGCCTTTTGTCCGAGAACCAGGCTAGTAACATCAGCAAATGGAGGAAGCCAATGTATCTAAACAGTTGGCAGTTTATTTTGGCAAACCTCAGGGCCACATTCAGTGCTGACTTGTACCCATGCAGTCTTGTGGAATTGTACAAGTAAATAAGCACAACATTTGATTCGAAGGCTAGAGAGAGCATTCCTGACAACAGTTGCTTGTGGCACTCTATGCTATTTGGAAAGGTCTCGTCGTATGGTCTTTTTAACTCCATAGAAGCCTTATGGATTGCTGTAGTTCTGTGGTAACTGGAGAAGCAGCAACACATTATATGATGTGCGGGTTAATTAGATCCCACAGAGATTGAGACTTCAGGCCAAAAGGCCCTGTGTGTTTTGCCACCCGAGCAGTTTTTAGTGTAATTGCCTCATGACTCTTGACCTGTATTGTTACTAGATACATGCACAAAGGCAGCCTTTGGACCTGATCCTGCAGTATGTTGACTACACCTTATGAATTGTCATTCACCATTAACACCTAGGGAAATCGGCAGGAGTGGAGTACGCTCACCACCTCATGGGAGGCGGGAAGCGCCCTGAGGAATTTCTTTCTTTCTTATACATTAGTAGCATCTGAATGTGCCAAGTCCAGGGCAGATGTGCAAGGTAAGCCAAGTCCTTGACCAGAAGAACTTTGTCATAAATGACAAAGATGGATGAAAGGTGAGAGAGGTGCACCAAAATTTACACAAAATATGATGTCCGCCAATCAAGAATTTGTCAGCCAAGCAGCTCCTGCCTTTCCTGGTGCTTATTTAAAATAGATACTCTTTTTATGCATGCATTTACACCAAAAACATCATTTTTTTGAGTTCATAAAGATCCAATTGGGTTGAACCTCCACATAGATTCTTTCGGTTTCAATTGGCATGCCAAATTTTTAAAGTAGCATTCTAAACGTTATAGATCACAATTTCCTAACTCAACAAGTGTTATAGCCAACACAGGCGAATTCTAAATTAGACCTTCCTTGTCCTAACAGATAAAGAGGAACTGATCACACAACTAAAAGTTAATGGTAACTTAGGTACAAGTGATCATGACTTGATCACATATATAATGTGCAAGCAGAATAAAGTCCACCCTAATGCTATATATACTTGATGCTTTAATAGGGCCCATTTCACACCTAAAAACAATTCTGAGCCAAATCAGCTGGGAGAAAGAATTTAATGAGAAGAATGTGTGAATAATAATTGGGATAATTTAAGAACACTTTACTACATGCCCCAAAATTCACAATCCCACAACTGAGGAAGGAAGGCTGTGCTTGTTTAAGAAATCAACCTGGTTTAGAGGGGAAATTAAGGCAGCTGAAAAAAAAATTTTAAAAAGAGAAAAGGGAAAGTTGATAGTAATGAATATAACTCAGAAATTAGGATAATTGATAAGGGAAGCCAAGGGACACAAGGAGAAATCTATGGCCAATAGAAGTCAGGACAATAAGAAGGAGTCTTTAAAAATAAGTTAGGAACATAAAGAATCCTGACAATGGTGTTGGACCATTGCTAGATGGAAATGGTAGAATTATCTTTACTTTTCCACTGATATATCTGGAAGTTGCTATTAAAAATAGACATTTTTAAATCAGCAGGTCCAGATAACTTTGCAGCCAAGGGTTTTAAAAGAGCTGGATGAAGAAATTGCTTGATCATAAATGTTGATTTTTCAATAAGTCTAGGTGCATTATGTAAGTTCTGGAAGACTGGAAGAAAGCTAAAGTTGTGCCAAATTTTCTAAAAAGGGTAAATAGGGTAACCTGGGTAATTATAAGTCTATCAGCCTCACATCGATCCTGGGAAGAATAATGGAGTGGCTGATACAGGACTTGATTAATAAAGAATTAAAGGAGGGCAATGTTATTAATGCAAATCAAGATGGATTAATGGCAAATAGATTCTGTTGAACTAAGTTAATGTCTTTGAACCACGGCCAATGGGAGCTTTGGGGGAGGTACCCACAGGCAAGAGCAGCGCATGGAGCCCTCTGCCCACGCCGGCCGCTTCCCGGAGCAGCGCGGGGCCAGGGCAGGCAGGCAGGGAGCCTGCCCTGGCCCTGCTGCGTGCTGCTGCCATCCTGGAGCCGCTCCTGGTAAGCGGCGCCGGGCCAGAGCCCAAACCTGCATCCTACACCCCAGCTCCCTGCCCTGAATCCCCTGTCGCACCCCTCCTGCACCCCAACTCCTTCCCCTGAGCCACCTGCTGCACCCTGCACCCCTCCCTGCACCACTGCCCTAAGCTCCTTCCCACACTCTGCACCCCAACCCTCTTCCCTGAGCCCCCTCGTACACTCCGCACCCCTCCTCTGCACCAACCCCTTACCCTGAACCCCTTCCTGCACACTGCACTCCCTCTTGCACCCCAACCCCCTGCCCCAGCCCTACATTCATGGCCCTGCATACAATTTCTCCACCCAGATGTGGCTCTTGGGCCAAAAAGTTTGCTCACCTCTATCATAGAATCATAGAATATCAGGGTTGGAAGGGACTTCAGGAGGTCATCTATTCCAACCCCCTGCTCAAAGCAGGACCAATCCCCAACAAAATCATCCAAATGTGATGCTACGTCCAAAACAGGTAAAGCGATCCTGAGATGCATAAACAGGGAACTCTCGAATAGGAACAGAGAGGTTGTTATCTGTGTATTTCACAGAGGAGCGGCCTCTCCTGGAATACTGTGTCCAGTTCTGGTGTCCACAATTCAAGAAAGGTGTTTATGCATTGGAGAGGTTCAGAGAAGAACCGTGAGAATGGTTAAAGGATTAGAAAACATGCCTTGTAATGATAGACTCAATCTATTTAGTTTAACAAAGAGAAGATTATGGATTAAGATTATGAGGTGGCCTGATTAGTCTATAAGTATCTATATGGGGAACAAATATTTAATAATGGAATAGTCAGTGCAGTAGAGGAAGGAATAACACAATCCAGTGGTTGGAAGTTGAAGCTTGACAAATTCAGACTGGAAATAATATGTAAATTTTTAATGGTGAGAGTAATTAACCATTGGAACAATTTACCAAGGGTCTTGGTGGATGCTTCATCACTGTGCATTTTAAAATCAAGTTTGGATGTTTTTCTAAAATATATGCTCTAGGAATTATTTTTTGGGGAAATTCTATGGCCTGTCTTTTACAGGAGTTCAGATTAGATGATCACAATCGTCCCTTCTGGCTTTGGAATCTCTTAATCTATTGCTAGGGTAGCCAAAATTCAGGTCTTTGCAGGGTGTTTTTCATTTGGATTAGAAATGAGTGAAACAGTTAGGATGTTTTCTTAGCGTAACTTGTTTCTTTGCAGAAATTTACACCCTTCCTGATTCCATGAACAGCAGCGAGAACAAACAGTGTATAGTCAGCCCTCTTCAGAAGAAATCCCAGATAAGGCATGCCAGCCCTTGTCCCAAGAACAACTTTTTTCCTTTGCTTCTCTCCAGGGACCCTAGAGACTCTTTCTGCTCACTCACTGTGTTTAACACAGAGCCCTCTTCCAATCCCCAGCCACTGCATTTGGAACCAGGAAAACCCTGTTCACTCAGTCTTCCACAGCCTCAAGACCCCAAAAGTCTTGTCTTAGCCTTTGTCTCCTGAGCTTCAGCATTCTCACAGCCCTTTTTCCAGGACTTCACAGTTCTCCCCAGTTGAGGCTTCTTTCCCAGCTGGCTCCTGCTCCTTGAAATTGCATCCCGTTCAGGTGGCAGATGTGGAGACCCCCAGCCCACCCGTTCCCCTGGTCTGTGTAACCTTGAATCTCTACTGTCTGCATCCCTGCCTAAGAGGCAGGAAGTTCCTATACACATGACTGTGAGCAGGCATGTGACCAACAACTACAGCGTCCAGTTTTAAAGGGCCCGAGGGCCATACCAGGAGCACTGGAACGCATACTTACACCAGAAGGCCCAGTGCTGTGATGCAGTGCCCTAACAACATTCATGGTGGTTATCTTAATAGCATTCACTCTTTTCTACCGAGAGTTTTGCCCTGAGTGACTACCTCAATGACTTTTAATGTGCAACCCATTCTCTGTCATGACAGAAATGTTCAGCTTGTTATGGATTTACTTTTACTAGTTTCACACTTTTCATATTTTGCTGGTGTGTAGAAAAAGAGTATTTTCAAATCAAGTGTTGGACAACTTTTGTGAAATGCCAAGTTTAATGATATTATCAACTTTTCTGAAGGTTGGACAAACCTGTTCAATGCAGAACTGCAGGAGTTGTGTGGTTGGTTACTTTTTTGAGGTTAATCTTGTTTTAGATTAGAAAAAAAATTCCTGTGACAATCGTGCATATTAGATATTGACTAAGGCTTTAGAAATAATCTGTTCTGTAGTTTATCTAGTGTTTCCTTTAATTTCTTTGCAGTTTGTTTTCATTGTGACTGTTGTATGAGATCTTTGTCTCAGACTTAAAATATTCCTGCTTTCTTTTTGGAACATTTCTTCAAGCTTTTTTTTTTCTTTTTTCTTGCATGCATGAAGTGCTTAATGTCCTCGATCTCTGTGAAACTGTTTTGTATATAAATCTAAAAGCTCCCTTAGGACTGTAGGATTTTTTTAATGGAGCAGTTTAAACATTTTCCACACAAATGCGCATGCAGGGTAAATGGCGTTACAAAAATTAAAAGAATATTTGTTAGATATTTCCACTGTTTTTATTAAAAATCTGTAGCTGCAGCTATGGTAGAAATATATTTGTCAAACATATTTAGAATAACTTCTGCTATTGGTAGAGAAATAAATGAAGCTTATAAAGCTAGGAATTTGGAAATTAATGTGGAGAGAAACAATAGAAAGCTATTTAGGTTGATCTGACATTATCATAGGCTTGCTATTCTATTACTTGCATACATGTTTTTAAACCTATACAAATGAATAGAATATTCAGTTCACAAAGAATGTTAATGGGACAGGAACTTTCAAATGACGAGGATATGAAATACAGCAACAACTGGGAAACCACAAATCATATGTACATAGAATGGAAGTTTAGAATTAAAATGTTAAGACTGTCCCTCTCACACAAGAAATAGTGTGATGTTAGATTATCTTCTTAAGATATGTATTGAAACATATGTCTCATAAAAATCAGTGGATTGTATGGAATAGGGCTGAGAACAAAAATTGAAAACAGACAATTATTTTGACATTGGCAACAGTTCAGTCAAGTACTTCATTTATTCTCTCCTCCTACTGGATCCAGGTCCAGAGCTCACACAAGATGGATCTGATTATCTTGCAACGTATCAAGCTGTGGCAAGTAATACAAATGAAGCTTTGCTCGTCCCTGCAATGAACAGCAGTAAAGCCCTCAGAAGAGTTTGCCTGGCAAGGGAGACAATCAAATGGTGTATTTCTATTAAGACACCCTTTCTCTGAGCACAGAGATGTGGCTACAGAAAAGCCAAAAATGTGACTATCCAAAAATCCCTAGCTCCCAGAAGTACTTGACTGAACTGTTACCAGTGTCAAAGTAATTGTCTTTTTACAGGGGAAAGAAGAAAATACGAAACAAACAAAAAATGTGTGGCCCTCCAGAGATGAACCAAAGTTTCAGTAACTGTTGGTTTGCACAAGACCTTTATGTAGAAGTAGTTAGATTGTCTCAAGTTTCCAGCTACAAGTATCTTAAAAGCATTAGTCCATAAAGTGAATAGACAAAAAGAGACGCCTTGTGTTCAGATATTGCATAAATATGAGTGCAACAATTCCCTCCTTATAATCTCTTTAAATACAATAAGTGACGGTTTCAAGTAGAAACCATATTTTCAGACTGTAGGTCAGGGGCGGGCAAACTTTTTGACCTGAGGGCCACATCGGGTTTCCGAAATTGTATGGAAGGCCGGGTTAGGGAAGGCTGTGCCTCCCCAAACAGCCAGGCATGGCCTGGCCCCCGACCCCTATCAGGCCCCTCCTCCCCTGCTTCTCGCCCCCGACAGCCCCCCCGGAACTCCTGCCCCATCCACCACTCCCTGTCCCCTGACCATCCCTGGACCCCCCCGCCCCTGACTGCCCCCTACTACCCCATCCAACCCCTCCTCTCCTTCCTGATTGTCCTCCCAGGACTCCTGTCCCCATTCAACCCCCCTGTTTCCCGCCCTCTGACTGCCCCACCCACTGTCCACACCCCCGGCCCCCGACCACACCCTCTGCCCTCTATCCAAATCCCCAGCCCTATTACCGCGCTGCCTAGAGCACCGGTGGCTGGCGGTGTGGCTAGCACAAAGCACCAGGTCAGGCCGGGCTCTGCAGCTACACTGCCCCAGGAGCTCGCAGCCCCCCGCCCAGAGCATGGCGCTGGCTGCGCAGTGAGCTGAGGCTGTGGGGGAGAGGGAACAGCGGAGGTAGAGCTGGGGGCAAGTCTCCCGGGCCAGGAGCTATGGGGCTGGCCAGGAGGGTCCTATGGGCCATAGTTTGCCCACTCTGCTGTAGGCTCATTATCTTTAAACTAACCAGTATGGCTCTTCTTCAAGGACTTGTGCAATTTGGTTGAGCAGTTGTTAGTTTAACTGTAAGCTGTTGTCAATCATTTTGTGTTCTTGTTGTTTGCCAGGTTCCTCCATATGCACCTCAGGGGGGGAAAAAGCATGAATGTTTAATAATGGAAAATATTAGATTGTTGTACACAAAGCCAACATTTGGAGTCTTTTTAAAAGCAATTTTAAAAAAACTGGTGTGTAAAATTGTAGTTGACAAGAAAGAAGTGCTATCACACTGACACCCCATTGCAGATTGTATCTGAAATGCTTTGGCTGTGTCTGAACTAGACTATATGCTGCTTGGGGCAGAGACTATCTTCTTTGTAGTCTTGTAAAGTGCCAAGCAACTCAACCTGATGGCACTTAATAAAGCATCATTCTTTGCACCTGGCTGGGAAAGTGGTGTGATTCAATTACATTAGAGAGGCAGACTTGATTGCCGGCATTCAGGGACCTCATAAAAATGTAAACAGTCCAAAACAGTGTTACTCTGGAAATCATGCAGTCCTTCTGGAGTGAATGCAAGTATCATGGATACGATGCACTGATATACACATTTTAAAGAAAGGAGACACTGTCCAAGCACTTCCATCCCAGCCTTATCCTCAGTGGGTATGTCTGCACTGCTGTAAAACATCCACAGCTGAGTTCGGTCAGCTGCTGGCACCATCCACACCACGGGGCCCTTCAGATCTGCCACAAGTGGTCTCTGTATGCCTGGAACCGCGGCTGCCCACTGTGAAGTTGCTGCTGCCTCACCCAGGTTCACTGCTACATTTGGGTCCCCCTGGCACTTAGATCCTGCCTTCTCCAGTGAATAAACCTTTACTCTTCCTCCCAGAGAGGCTGTGCCTTCCACCCCCCACGGACCACCAGCCTCGTCAGTTCTGCTGCTCCCACATTCATTCTCAGAGTCTCAGGATTTCTTGGAGCCGGACCCCTCCTCTCCTGCCAGGCCTACAGTCTGGATCCCAGGCACAGACCAAATCACCCCCCAGCTTACGACCCTGCCTATGACCCATGCTACCAGTACCCAAGGGGTCCACCGCTGCCCGGAGACCCCTATGCTTGGCCCTACTGGCCCCCATGGGACCCATACCAGGACCATGGCATACCATTGGTGACATCCCACAGGCCATCCCCAGTTCGATCCACACCCTTCTTGGTTTCTGAAGAAGGAGATGATGAAGTAGTACAGCCAGTTCTGCTGGTCCCTACCGGTGCCACCTCTTTCTTGCAGGATGAGGCGCTCATTCCACCCTCTCTCTCTCTCCTCCTGATGACCAGAAGCAATACCACAAACTGCTTTAGATGACCAGAAGCCGCAACCCCAGCTTCTGGACATCCTCCAACCACAAGGGCCCTCTTGCACTGCCCTTCCCATCCAGGAGGCCATCCTGCAGCCAGTGCAGATAGTCTGGCACATACCAGCCTCCTGTGCTCCTACCCCCAAATGGGCAGAGAGGCAATACTTCATCCTGTCAAAGGGAGCAGACTTACTGTTTGCTCCCCACCCCCACTTGCTGGTGGTCCACACAGAGGTGCAGCGTGCTCACCAACATCATCTTCAGTCCACTTCTCCAGACGGGCAGTGAAGAAAATGGACCTCTTGGACAGGAAGGTTCACAGGAGTCCAGTTTCGTATTGCCAACTACAAGGCACTTATGGCGAAATACAATTTTCATACTTACTTCTAGTTTGCAGAGTTTAAAGAATTTCTGCCACTGGAGAAGCAGCAATAATTTCAGGTCCTGGTAGACCAGGGCTGGTTCAAGGCCAAGATGAACCTTCAGGCAGCTGTAGATGCCACCAATACTGCTTCCCACTCCTTGGCAATTGGCGTCATGTTCTGCTGGGACTCCCGGCTGCAATCATCACGATTTCCTAAAGAGGTCCAGATCACTCTTGAGGATCTTTCCTTTGGCACCCACAAACTCTTCAGTGACAGGACCAATGAATCCCTTCATTCTCACAAGGACTCTTGCGCCACTTTCCGATCTCTTGGCATTTACACCCTGAGCTGTCAGCAACAAAGACTGTCCTTCTATCCCCATCCCTGCACCCCCTGTCTGCCCTACTTTCAATGCCAGCAGAAGCCACCCAGACATCGCCAACGTTCCCAGCAGCCACACTACTCTTCTACTACTGCCCCCACTGCTTCAACCCTCCCCCACTGCCAGTCTAAACACAGTTTTGACTTCCAAGTAGAGACCCATAAACCTTTTCCTCTCCCCTCCATGGTACCCAATGTCATCTTCGGGAGGCCATCTTGCCCCATTCACCAGCAATTGGGGCAAGATCATCACGGACTGTTGGGTGCTAGACATTGTCCATTAAGGGTACTCCATCAGATTCCTCTTATTCCCCTTCATTTCCGGTCCTGAGGTGACCAGGGAGATCCTTTCCCTCATGATCTCCTCCAACAGGAAGCAGACTCCCTTCTCTGAAACGGCACCATAGAACCGGTTCCCCTCTATTACAGGGGTTGTGGCTTCTATTCCCCGTACTACCTCATTCTGAAGAAGAGTGGGAGCCCCTGCCCTCTTATGGACTCCTGAGTGCTCAACAGGTTTATAAAGCAGTTCACATTCTGGATGGTGACACTTCCCTTGATTGTCCCTTCCCTTTTCCAGGGAACCTGGTTTGTGGCTCTCACCGTGAAAGATGCCTATTTCCACATAGACATTCATAGAAAGTTCCTCCGTTTTATGGTTGAACACTCCCATTATCAGTTCTGTGTCCTGCCCTTCAGTATCACAACCACTCCCTGAGTTTTCATGAAAGTCTTCGCAGTTGTCGTGCCCCAACTGTGACATCTTGGTCACTCGTTTTTGCCCAACCTGGGTGACTGGCTCCTCATCGGGCCATCTGCACCCTTATGGTCTCCTCTCTGTTCTCGGGATTTGCATTAATGAGAAAAAGTTGTTCCTTGTCCCTACCCACCGGATCACCTTTATTGGGGCGCACCTGGATTCCATCACGGCCCGAGTTTTCCTCCCACCAGACTGATTTGCCACTCCCTCTTCTATCATTACTGCCTTACGCTGCACCCCGCACACCTCTGTCTGCTGATGCCTTTCCCTCCTTGACTGCATAGTGGCCTGTACACGAGGGCGACACACATGCAGGTCAACAGACACTGCTACAAAACTGTTCCAGTGCCTGGTGCGGATGCGCACCCATGTTTGGAATCCAAATAGGGACCACACATCTCGAAGAACCTTGAGTTACAGGTAAATAACCTCCTCTTTTAGGGCTCCTTTATGCCACTCAGGACCTTTTACTTGGAATAAGGAGGCTGGAGCAGGGGCAAGGATCTTGCCCTCTTCATGTTATGTTTTTGGAGGTCTTCCTCCATTGATTTTGCTTCTCTTTGGCAATCAATCATCTTTTTCTTCAGAACCATTGTTTTGAATGGTTCTGAAATTAAAAGAATGCCTTTAAAAATCAACCAAATAAAAACCCCATTGTGTGTGTTGCATTACCTTGATTTCTCCTTACTCAAGTGGAGGATATTTATTTTATTTTATTTTATTTTTTAAGGTAGATTCTCAAAACTTTCCCAACAAACTTAAATGCATCAAATTATGGCCCTAAATAGTTTACACAGGTTCCATTTAAGTCCTGCAAAGGGGAAGTGAACCCATGAGGTGAAAGAGTATTCAAGTTCAGGCTAAATTTGTCATGAATTTATTGCTTATCCAGTCTTCATTTCCCTTATTGTGTCTGGGTACTGGAGGAGTATGAAGATAGTGTGATATTGTCTGAGGGCTGATCTGTTCTAAAAATTTACATTTGCATAGTTACTTCTCTCAGGGGGTGTGGATTTTTCCCATTCCAGAGAGATGCATCTATGCTAACCCAGTGTAGACAGTACTAAGTAAATGGAAGCATTCTTCCATTGACCTAACTGCTGCCTCTTGGACAGGTGGATTAACTACAGTGATGGAGAACCCCACCTGTCACTGTAGTGAGTGTCTATACTGAAGTGCAACATTAGTGCAGCTGTGCTGCTACAGCCTTTTAAGTATAGATCTAGCCTAGCAGAGTCCAGACCCCCATGACACCTACCAATACCTGCATCATGTTGGCTGTGAAATGCCAAACCCTCAACTCTTGCAGTGTGGACATTTTGGATTTACAAGTGGGATAATTCTCATGTCCACTTTCAAAGCTGTTTTCAGCTTCATGTAAAAGCATGCTTGAGCAGGAAAGTGACTCCAACCTGGCAGCCAGAATTTTGATGGTCCTGACATGCTAGTTTGTCCTGTCAGACCATCATGCTTTTCTGTCGATGACAGTGGGCGTACTTATCACTATTTTTACCACTTGTTTTAAGAATAGTCGTATCAGTTGAAGATAAAGTTTAGTTGTAACTTTTTGGTCTACCTGGTTTTCAAAGGTTTGTGTTTCAACCTTTCTTATGTAAAAATATTTTTATTTTTTCTATTTGCCTATTTAAGCATGAGTGCATACCAGAAGGAAAATCAGACAGCGTTAATGCAAACACTGACCCCACCTTAACTGGAACTAGGAAGAGTATTTGGTGACTTTTTTTATTTATTTTTTTAATATAGGTCAAATAATTCAGAAGTCATTTGAATAAAAAGTCGGATGTATTTTTAAATACAATATTTTATGTTTAAGTAAAGGGTTGAGGGGATGGATTTTATTTCTGCAATCACTTAGATTTATGATTGAAACTATTTGGCATCAGCTGGATTTCCAGTGCATGTTCCGTCTCTCTGCTTAGTTTAGTAATACAGACAGGGAGCAGAGTACCATGTCTTTATTGCATTTTGAAGTGTCAAGAATCTGCATAACCCTTTGCCTCAAGCAGGGAGAATGGCATGTTTCAATGAATGTAGAGTGCTGATGAGGAAACCCACCCTAATGCTAGCAAAGAAAATTACTTTCTTATAAATTACACTCTCTGGATGGATCTGGCCCATTGTTGCTAACAATGGAGCTGTGAATTGCAAAGATCTAATGTGTTGTGTTCAACTTTTGTATTAGGGATGTGGGATTAGGCAGCTTTTGTTTTGACCCAGAAATGTTGACATCTTTATTGTGTTTTACGTTACGGAATTAAGAGCGAAGTGTATCGGGGAAGAATATTTAAATAACAGGTTGAACTGAAAGAATATAAATATCCTAGCATGTTGCATGAGTAGGTTTGTATGTTAGAACTGGGGAGGAGTCTCTGTTGCTACATGCATGCTTTTGTTTTGTTAGCAGACGAGCTTTAGCGACAAGTTCCATCTGGCCACGTCTACCCAGCTGTGTGTCTGTTGATTGGTTGTAATGAGACTTCATAGGACCCAGCTTTTTTTTTTTGCAGCGTGTCTTCAGCTCTGCTCTGCCGAGACAAGGAGACTGTGTTTTTGCTGTTTGCATCCAACACGCAAAACACAGGTCTAAATTTTTAATTAGCTAGAGCAAGTGGTGAAAAGGGGGGGGGGGGGGAAAGTAATGTAACAAGCCTCCACAGAGAGCAGCTGGGATGTGTTGCCATGACAACAAGTTCAGTAGACTGCCAGCTAGCATGTCAATGGGCAATGCAGGGAGGGAGCTTTCAAACCCTGCCTGCTAGCCACAATGCGATTGGTCACGCCTCTCTTGTCTTTGTGTAGGCTAGGGTATGCTGGGTAAGACCCAGAGTGATTGCTCAATTTGTCTCAAGGCTGCAGTGAGGTAATGCTTCTGAATCTTTTGGGATTATGAACTGGATCTCTGAAAGGTTGTAGTGTAGAGTGTTTTCATTCCCTTTTGAACTAATTACCCACTGTATCATATATAAGCAGTTTTATAACAATAACTGGCTTTATACAGTCTCTATTTATATGGTAGGAATTGGAGGTGAGCATTTTAACTTGTATCTGCAGGCAGAATGACTGATGAGCTGCTTTTAGCATAATCTTTCAATACTGAGAGTGAAGTTAAGGTGCTGAATCCTTTTTTTTAACCCACAATAAAGGGCTGGCCTCTGAGTGGTTGTTATGGGGGAGGGGGTGGAGAAGTTGGAATTGCATTCACACAATTTATTCATTTAATTCTTGCATGTTGGCTGATTTGAAGAGGTGCACAGCACCCTAAGGAGAATGAAGGTTCTGAGGCTGCACTGGCATCAGACACACTACTGAGCAGGCCAATTTTTGTATTCTTTGCTACTGGGAAGTTTAAATAGCCCTGTTGCTTTTGTGTACAGGCTGACACCCTAGGTTTCCTAATTGTTGTCCATTAGTTGAACAAATGTATTAGTCTCTTTGGTAAAAAGCTGGTTTAATGTAGATGATCTGGACCAAATTCAGCTCTGGAGTAAGCAGCCACAACTCAGGGTATGTCTACATAGCAAAAGCTGTGCATGGGCCAGCTTGAGTCTCTCTAGCCTGGGTAACAACAAGCTGTAGCTCAGGAAAGCTTATGCTCAAATAAATTTGTTAGTCTCTAAGGTGCCACAAGTACTCCTTTTCTTTTCGCAAATACAGACTAACGGCTGCTACTCTGAACACCAGTAAAGATAGTGCCACATTGGCTCCAGAGCAGGTTAATAAGCTAAGTGTATAGCAAGAGTCTATACTATATGATATTTCGCTACTTTTGTTACCTGTGCTAGTTGGATTCAAGGTAGTTAGTGCACAGCTTTTGCTGTGAAAACATACCCATAGTTGAAGACAACAAAGCTTTGCCACTTTACAGCAGGGCTAAATATGTCTGCAGGCGTAGAAAGTTTTAGGTCTCAATGGTGAAATAAGCAAGTCTGATGTAGTTCAGGGACTTCTTGTTAGAAGTGCTCTGGATCTTTGGATGCACAGCCAGTGATCGAAGCACAAAATATGTTCATTTTATACGTTGCAAAAATGCAGAACATATTTAGAACCATGAAATAAATTTGCCAAAAATAATGAAGTAAAGAGAAGAAGTTGGGTGATCAACCAGTTATTACCTAGTGTGCCAAGTCTACTAGCCCTTCATACACGGAATTCCTATTGAAGTCTTGATTAGATACTACAGAGTCCCACAACCTCTCGCAGTTGTGGAATGGAAATTGGCACTAGCATGTGCACTTGTAATGGTGAAAAATCACTCCTTTGAGGAGGAATAAGCTACAGAGACTTTTTCTCCCAATCCTGGGGAAGTTGCAAGACATTTTCACACCATAAAATTCCACTAAGAACGCATCACAATGTAGGTCACTGCTATAAACCAGTCTTTCTAGTCTCCTTGTCCTCTGTTTTCTTTTCACCATGTCTTGGAATCAAAAGCTCAGTTGTAGTCTAGGTGCTTTTAAAAGCTCAAATTCACTGCCTTTGCACTCTGTGCAATTTCATGGAAGCCTTCAAGTTTCCACAGGAAATGTAATCGTCTTTGTCCATGTGGAATACCTATCACATTATTTATAATATTGTGATTTGTATTGCGACTTGAGGTCAAGGTGGCTTTTTGTAGTTTTGTCCTGGATGCCTTTTTCTGTATAACCTCTTAGAAAAGAGAATATTTGTTAGAAACTGTCAAAGTATCTGTGATCTGATTGGTTGCCTTATTTGCATGGTCAGCTGCTAAAATAAGAAGGCGAGTGGTACAATGATTATATGTGTTTTAATTGGTTTATGTTCTTTTTAATTTGGTTTTATATGTATTTTAATATTTTAAATTTCTGGGTTTAGTTTGTTTTATTGTAATATATTTTGGTTTTGTCACATTGGCCTATGGCTAAGTCACTATTAATAAACTGACTTGAGTAGGTTTCCACAGAGTACCAATCAGTGCTAAATTTGGCTTGTCGGCTTATGCTCACCTACTCTATATCTATTCCAGGATGGAGAGGGTCTTTAGATGGGAAGAGTTGGGGGGGTTGGAAAAATTTCCAACTAAAAACTGTATAAATAATTTATTTTGAAAATATTTATACATAATAGTATTTATTGAGCAGCAATCATTTATCATTGAAAGGTAAATCATGTCATTCGGCATATAGTGAAGTGATTCTTATATTCCTTTAACAGCAATTCTTATAATAGGGCTTCCCGTTATGGCAGGAAAAGTGCAGTGCATTCTCCAACTTTCTTCTAATTGTTGGTGTTTCTTGCATTTTAAATCCACTGTGAATTCTGTATCCGTGATGGATGGATATGTGTGTCTATATATAAAAACTTGTTAGGGATTTCTGTCTCCTAACCTGGAATTCCCCTCAGAAAGCCACTCCCTGACTTAAAGGTGTGTTGAGGCAGAGTTCCTGCAGATTTCCCATTCCTTTTTGAATGTTGGGCCACTTCCTCAGATTAAAAAAAGAAAAGGAGTACTTGTGGCACCTTAGAGACTAACAAATTTATTTGAGCATAAGCTTTCGTGAGCTACAGCTCACTTCATCGGATACATTTGGTGGGAAATACGGTGGGGAGATTTATATACACACACACACAGAACATGAAAACAATGGGTTTTATCATACACACTGTAAGGAGAGTGATCACTTAAGATGAGCCATCACCAGCAGCGGGGCGGGGTGGGGAGGAGGAAAACCTTTCATGGTGACAAGCAAGGTAGGCCATTTCCAGCAGTTAACAAGAACAGTGGGGGGTGAGGTGGCGGGGAGAAATACCATGGGGAAATAGTTTTACTTTGTGTAATGACTCATCCATTCCCAGTCTCTATTCAAGCCTAAGTTAATTGTATCCAGTTTGCAAATTAATTCCAATTCAGCAGTCTCTCGTTGGAGTCTGTTTTTGAAGTTTTTTTGTTGAAGGATAGCCACTCTTAGGTCTGTGATCGAGTGACCAGAGAGATTGAAGTGTTCTCCAACTGGTTTTTGAATGTTATAATTCTTGACATCTGATTTGTGACATCATCTTCCTCAGATTAGGTGCCTACTCTGAACTGCCATTGAAGCCTGTGCACAAACTGGCAAGCAAAGGAATCTAAGAGAGCAAGTATGACTGACACCTGTGAAACACTTTATGAAACTAAATGTTAGAAGGGGAAAAAATTCTGCCAGTTGCTCCAGAATCAGTTTCTCCTGTTGTAGCTCTGGAGACGGCTGCCAATTCAGTGGGACCCCAGGAAGCCTTAGAAGAAAGCAGCACTTTATATCTAAAGTGCCATTGAAAAAGGGGGACATTTCAAGCAGACAGTTTACTAAGCCATTTATCTTCAGCATTCCCTTAGTTCCCGTTATTTTGAATAAGACCCATCTCCCTCACAGGCCAGCTTCTCATTTTCCTTAATCCTTCAGTAAAGTCATAATCCTTTATTTGTGACCTCAGAATCTGTTGCTATGGAAAATAGAGTGATATCACAGAGCTAGTATTGTGACTTCACTATAGGTTGGAGCAATGGGCTGAGGGAGACGAGCTGCTCGTCTACACACTACAA
Source organism: Dermochelys coriacea (assembly GCF_009764565.3). Lineage (NCBI taxonomy): Eukaryota > Metazoa > Chordata > Testudines > Dermochelyidae > Dermochelys > Dermochelys coriacea. Next base: position 81,798,450 of record NC_050071.1, read on the forward strand.
GTTTGATCCTTCACTTGAGTAGAAAAGATCACACTACCAAGAAGGGCCAGTTCAAGTGTGATGTCTGGGAAATATATGCAAGGCATACTCATACTTTTCAAAGAGATGCATCAAATAATAAAATCAATCTGTCTAAAAATACTGATTTTTCTGACACGGAATCTCTCTTCCCCATCTTTTCTCCTTTTCCCCTCCAGCTTCCTATCCATCACATCTTCCAGTCCTTCCCTCCCTTCTCTCTCTCCCTCTTCTTCCTGAGTAAAACTCCTTTGTACCTCATTAAAATGTTACATTTTTTACTGCACATGGACATTAAAATACTTACTTCATGATAACTTAAATTGTTGTTCCATATGTATTTCTACATGAGGTGAATTCTTAAAGCCATCTTTTTTCATAAATATGTCCATTTGCATGTGCATATCAGGTATCTTGGTACAGAAATTCCAGATTTGCAGTGACTGTGCAAACACAAATTCAATATGATCATAAAGTATACCCTTCAGAAATATGCCCCGAGTGAGCAGTCTTTCTGTACATACAGTACAAACTTGGTCCATCTTAAAGCCCTCTGTATCCAATGAATGATGAAGAAAATTATTTATTAACAAAACAGAGGGAGACATTATTCTTAAATCCCACATCACAAATAGTTAGAAAATATGGCATGAAGATTAAGGAATGTATTACAGTTAAAAGTTTTCAGCAGTATGACACATTTTCCTCTAATAGTTCCAAAATAATGACCACGTGTTTCAACTAGCTTGATTGTGTACATGTCACAACAGTAAGCTAAAGTACTGCTTCAGGGTGGATCAATTCCTATGATTGATGCAAGTGTCTTATGTTTTTGGTAGATCATTGTCATGAGGCGACAGTGACAGGTATGCTAATGTATTTTGCTTTAATCCCCAATAGCCTCAAATGAAACTAGTAAATTGGTGGATGGCGTTGCTTAGCCAAAATGTTCTGCTAAGGCTGACTGACAGCTTATATAGTTTCCAAAAAGTGAGAGTTCTATCATGAACATATTAACCTTTTTGAAGTTTAGGGGAACTGACTGGGTTTCTGAAATTTTTTTTGTGTTTTAGGAAATGTACATTGTAAAATAATTGTATGCATGTTGTTCAGTCCCTTCCAAATTGAAATCAAGATTCTGTTGATCAATTAGTAGTGGTTGACAATCTCGGGGGAAATTCTCATGCACTTGTCCTTCAGTAATGAGGCCTAAATGAAAAGTAGCGATAGCACACACACAGTGAAACTTCTAAGCCTTGTATTAACTTGTTAAGAACAAGCCCAATGAATTTTCAGTGCTCAGTTACTGGTGTCATAGCCGGAAACTAGTACTTCGTTTTCTGTTTTGGACGGTAATGCATAGGCATCTTTTATAGTCTCTATGACTAGAATTCTCAGATCTTCAAGCTTTCCCATTGCCCCACAAGAAAGCAGCACCATGGATTCTTAAATAGTTACTCTATATGTTTGTGGAGTTGTCTATTATTAAAATAGTTATTTTAAAGATTTACAGCTAATTTTCCTGAGGATATTGCTTTACTAAGATACTTGGCTTAATACCAGTAATAAAATAATTGTGAAAAGACCTCTTAAGGTCATTTTTGGTGTGGTTATGCTGCTTAATGGATCTGATCCTGAGAGATGTAAGCACCTGCAGTTCTCATTGACTTTATTGAGAGTGCAATTGTTTCTCAGAAAGAGGCTAATAGCTTCTAAAATGCACCTGTGTGTGAACTGAAGCCCTGAGTTCTTGAGATGCTGATAACCTTAGCTCCCATTGGCTCTTTGCAGAGATACTCAGTACATTACAGGGTCAGACACCCTCCCTTCCCCCCTCCCGCTACCCTTCAGTGTAATGGAAACTGAGGTCAAATGTTCAAACTTGTATGCCTAAAGTTAGGGACTCAATCCAGGTTTAGAAATCTAAATATGAACATAGGTGCCTCCCTTTAAGCATACATAGTAGAATTTTCTTCAAATGTGCCTAAGTAACATAAGAGCACAAGTCCTGTTGACTTTCAAGATTTGACCATTTCAGGCAAGATTTTCAGAATTGCGTGTCTAATGTTAGGCTACCAAATAAGTGACCTGATTTTCAGAAGTGCTGAGCCTCCAGTAGCTCTTGTTGGAATGAATGGGAGCTGCCTGTTGTATTGAAAATCAGGCTCAGGTATACATTTGCCTATGGACACAGGTTCCAAACTTAAGGCTCCTGTTTTTTAATATCTTGCTTTTGGCCTTAGTGAAAATATTTTGAGAAATGGAACTTAATTTGAACTTTAAAAGAGAAAGTTTGAGTACTCTAGAGATAAGTTGCCATGCACTAGGAGAAAGTATAATTACAGGAAAATAATAGTTATATATACTTTTTCCTTTCTGTTGCATCAGTAGAAGGTATAACATATATTTTCTTACCACTAATACATTTAGTATCATTTATACTGTTGCATTGTTGCATGTAACTACGGTTTTGGATTCTCAGTCTCATTAGGTTTCCCCATTTTATGTACACTGAGGGCTTGTCTACATTGGGAAATTTACCAACATATTATACTACTGTAGTTGTATTGTTATAACTTCCTGTGTGGAAACTTATTCCAGAATAATAAAGAATCAGAATCAGAATAAAAAAGTATCTTTTTTCAGTTTAGCTTATGCTGCTTCCAAAGTGATATGAACTAAACTGGAAAAAAGGTACACTTAATCCAGAAAATGTGCCCACACAGGGAGTTATCCTGATACAACTATGCCAGTAAATGTCTTCATGTGGACAAGTCCTGAGATCAATTTCCATCTTATCATGTTTCCCCAACCCTTTCAGATCGTTTTCATTCTGTAGAAGAGTTTTTAATAAAAATGAATCAGTGGACTTTTAAAGGCAGTTTTGGTGATGTTGTGTTACAATAGACCTCTTGAGTGTTTGTTCCTTTGCTGTCTGGATGTTTATACAAACTGATGAACCCTTTGCATGCTGTCTGAATGTAATGGCATTGAATAAGTGATTATTAATATGCATGCTGTTTGTTTGTTTAATTTTCCTAGAAAGTTCTCCTTGAATTAGTTTTGATCTTGCATTGTGAAAGCTTGGGAATAAGTCACTGTGGGGAGCAGTTTGGATATTTTCTTTTGAAACACCCTTCCCTCACACCCCTCCAAAGCATATAAGAACTAGTTGAAAGTCAGTGAAGAATGAATACTCGCTAGGAGCAGCAGTTGGGCATTTTCATGGAATGACTTGCCTATAGAAGATAGAACCGCTCCCTCTGGCGGTTCGTTAGCACTAGCATTTGAGCTGCAGGGTTCAGTACAAGACGCATTTGTTCTGTCAGGCTTTTAACTGAGGCTTTTATTGAATCTTTTATATGGCAATGATGCTGCCATAAGCTATTTGGAGGGTGAAGGTTAGACTAGTGCATAAGGGCAAAAAAAAAACAAAACTAAAGCACCCACTACGTGCACAGGCAGTGCATGTAGATTAGATTTCTGCCCCCACAAAGTAGCTCTGTTCCTGCTCTTTCCTTTACTCCACTCAGCTACTCTAATCTGCCTTCCTTCTGCTTCACCGAAACCCAGTGATCTAGTGGACTCCCAGACTTTCACAGCTTTCCTACTTCTGAGGTACTAAAATGTAGTCGTCCTATTTGGTTATTCTTCAAATTCCCTTTTAGCCTTCTTAACTGTTGTTCTTACCTGTCTATCTTCCATTCTATTAGCATGACAAATTCTGGATTTCCCCTTTTTAAAAGGAATTCATTTCGCCCCAATTAGCCCTTCTACTTTACCCTTAGGTCATACCATATCTCTATTCCTCCCCTCCACCCCGTTTTCTTTCTTTTATTTCATTTGTATGTTCTGGATTATAAATAAATTATTTTAAAGCAACTCTAGTTTTATTCTACATGTCAGATTATTACTGGCTACTGTACTGGTAAGGGGCTAGATGACACAATGAAATTTCACCAGGCTATTTGCACCCCAGTGTCAGAGCTAGACCCAGTTCCAGGACTTTCAGAAGGCTAGCGCCCACAGCCGTTCGAACCTCCCAAAAGAGCTGTCCAGGTACATCTATTGCACCCTCCAACAAGGTTGTGTATAATCAATGCTGTACTGAGCTGCTGAAAGGTACTGTGCATTCTGGAGCTCCTGGTCTGGCAGGGTGACACTCAGCCAGCCCCAGTGCAGGTTGTGAGTTTTAAAGGTACAATCAAGTCCTGGGGGTTAACACTGCCACTGATCACATTCCATTGTGAGAATGTTGATCATGTTAATTATATGATTACTGTTACGGTTACTGTTTCTTAGTAGTTCCACACACTACTTCCTGAACCAATTCTTATGTGTTACTTAGGTGTAAATCAACAGTACCCTTTCCTGTTTTATGATCAAGAATATATTTTTTTTTTAGATCAAGCGATTGTTTTTCCAACCATGTTCTGCCATGGCATACAACCACTTTATATTAGCTGGAGGTACCTATTATTATTGTTTTAATATAAATTTGCGGTATGTGTTCTCTGATCCTTCTCTGCATTCTGACTTCACTATGATCTCACTGATCCAGGGAGGCCAAAAATATAACCCTCTTGAGTTTTTATTTTTTCTCTCATGTATCGTACAGGCTCTGTGTGATGATGTTCTCCACCCAGAAATATTCTCTCAGCTCAGTATGAGTAACATATCTTTTCTGTATAACTGATAGGCAGGACTTACTGTATGCTATTGATTCTTCCCAGGAGAAATGTCATTTTTATTTTGCCCTCCTCCTAATGCCAGGCATTCTAGTATACCCACTGGTGTTTGTATTTATAATACTATGCCATTTTACTAAAACTCATTATTCGATCACTCTTCGTTTTTCCTAGTGGATGTGTACAATAGTATCCTCCTTTACTACTTCCGTTCCTAGCAGACTTTGTCTGAACTGAGTGCTCCTCCACACCTATTGGTGTTCTCTCAGCTTGTAGTTCAAATAATCACGCAAAAACCTCTCCTGTTTCCAGCTTTGGTTTAGATGGAGATCAGCCCCAGTACCTAATGAAATCAACCTCTCTATTTTGTTGTCTCTTCTATGCACTGATGTTTTAAATTCTTTGAAAGTTAGGAAAAATATAGTGACTAATAGACTATTAGAAGATATAGATGTATTTTTCTTCCCAAGAAGCTATGGGCTACATTGTGACTAAGCCTAAGCAGGTGGTTAAGAGGACAAGAAATTTTCCCTCCACACACTCATCTTCTCCTGCACATGAGCTAGTCACAATGGCACTCCAGGAGCACAAGGACACTTTTTGGGATATGTCTACACTGTACTGTAAACCTACATCAGTGGGACCTACACTTGTGGACTCAGTGTTGAGTGTCCAGACTGCATTGTACACCTGGGTGTGCAGTTGTTGGACTCTGGTTTCACAGCTGTGCTAAGGCTCCATAATGCACTACTCAGGCCTTCTGACTGAGTTCTGCAGCTTGAGCTGTGTTGCACTGCAAGATGACAGGGTTTGGACCCGAGTCTCAGTGGGACTCTGTCTCTGACCTGTCCTACAAGCATGGCCCTAGGACCCAAATACTGAGTGATTGCCAACTGAATCAGAGCGATTTATGTGTGGATGAAAGAGGGACTTGGGCGTAAACCTGTGTCAGATCCAAGACTTAGTGTGCAGTGTAGACATAACCTTCCAGCTAGTGCTTTGTAGGCATAGTATTATTCAATGAAAGACTGAGAGAGAAAGTCCTGTCAAATCTAGTTAAAGTACAGAAAGCAAAAAATAGAAATAAAGGGCCAATGCTCAGCATGGGAGGGAGTTGATGGTGTAGTTCACAGAGGGAATCAGTACTGAGATTGTTTTGTTAATAAATATATTAAACATTTGAAAGACGGAGCATATAGTAAAGTGCAACACTTGCTGCCAATCCACAATTATTTAAGTTAGTCTGGACTGTTAAAAATTTGAGGAAGATCTAACAAAGCTAAGCAACCGAGCGACACAATTTGTGTAAGCCAGCGCAATATAAAGTACATTGAAAAGAATTTAAACTGCTTGTTCATACTGATTGGGTTCTGAATTAGTTGTAACCTTTTAGGAAAATTGTGTAGGCCCTAACCATGGTCAAAATAATGAAGATGTCAGTTCCACACTCAGTGGTAGCAAAAAAGTAAGTGGATGTTGTGCTGTATAGAGGAGTAGATACACAGCCTGACATTTTCTGTATTATTCTCTAGAAATGGATAATCACATCCTCACCTTCCGTTTCAGTGCTTCCATACAAAGAGTTTTTCAGATTCCTGGAACAATTAGGTTTGAAAGGGAGAAGAGTGAGGAGGGATGATATTGTTATATAAAATAATGGTGATAGAAAGCCAGTCAAAGGTTTTAGTTGACGGTAATAAGTGAATGCTCAATAAAATTAAAAAACAAAATATGTAAAACAGGTAGAAGGAAATAAATTTAATTTAATGTAATGTATAGTTAACTTGTATGGGCTCCCTGGATTAAGATATTATCAAGGAAAGTAGTTTAATTTTTTTAATGTTGATGTGTTTTGTGTAATTACTTGGGATAAAAATTACAAGGGCTCCCTATCCTTGAGGATCTTCAGGGAATTAACTTATCCCCAGTTGGGGTCAGGAAAGCATTTCCTCCGATGGTGCACTATTGCACAGTCGGTCAGGTGCATTTTGGCTTTTTTTTGCATTTTCCTCTGTAACAGATTGGCCACCATCAGAGAAGACTTGCCAGGGTAGGTGGGCTATTGATCTGTTCTAGTGCAGAATTTCTTGTGCTCACAATCCAGTCATTGATTCAAGCCTCTGGGCATCTTAAATGGAGGAATTTTAATGTGTCACAAGACAACATGAGCAGTGGACTTGCCTCCTCTAACAGTAGAGCATAGATGCAGAATATGCTAGATTAGCTAATACTTAATATAATTTATCAGAATTGCTTCCCTAAGTGTTATAGTGTTCCTCTCTCTTCCTTCTTGCATCAGTTCCAGACAAAATGAAAATTATTCCTTCCACCCAGAGGGGAAAAAAGACCTAATAAACTCTTGACTGTTAAAACTTCGACGTGTCTAACCTTTTTTATTTTTTTAAAACCACTTTGGCTCTATTTTAGTTGATTCCATGCCTGGCTTTTTCATCAATTCTCTCATGTGTAGGAAAGACTAGGCTGTTAAAGGCTGCTGTGGTGCCATGGGACACGCATTAAGGGGATCCTTTTCACTGTGTGTAGCAGACTCTCCTTTTGAATTGAAGTTATTCACCAGTCATCATTTGTTTTTTAAAGCTATAGCTACTGCACCCCCATCTTTTGGCTGAAAATTCTCCCATACTTATCCCTGTCATTAGAAATGGAAGTGCAATTTTTTTTATTTGGGCCCTCTCCCTGATAATTCAGGGCATCCCTCACCTTTAGGAATTTTAATCGCTAGCAGGCTTGCTTTTATGTTAGTTGCAACATCCCCAGCTGCACTGAAAATCTGTTCTGGCTAAACCAAAGTGGAAATACCTTAGACACCGAACAGTGTGTGGCTAAGCCAGTCCATACATTTTGTTGCAAAGGTTTTGTTTAATTTTGTTTCCAACATTTTTCACAAAAGGATATTTTTGTTGTACTTTATAAAACTTCTGGTCCAAATCAGCCTGGCATAGTATAGATTAGTGGTTGTTTTCTATTGGTGTTGCTTTCTCTCCCACTTCACCCTCTCCGGACTTCAGATGATTCCCCTAATCCTCTTCCCTTGCATTTTTTGTCAACTGGAAGAAATGGACAGAATCCTTTTTGGAGATCAACAGCACTGTTGCTTAGCACTCCGTAGAGGTCATTGTTGAGCAATGCAGATCACCCCTTTTCTCTGCCCTCAAAGTTGAGGACACTGTTAGAGGATTCCTTGGGTATTTTGTAATAGCTCTTCTTTAGTTCTTGTCAATGATCTAGAGTTTGGAGAAGTAGCTATTAGGGTATGTCTACACAACAAAAAAAACCCCGCAACTGGCCTATGCCAGCCAATTCGGGCTTGGGCTGCAGCCGAGGCTGTTTCATTGCTGTGTAGACTTCTGGGCTTGGACTGGATCCTGAGCTCTGGGACCCTCCCATCCTGCAGGGTCCTAGAGCCTGGGCTCCAGCCCAAACTCGGAAGTCTACCCTGCAATGAAACAGCCCCGCAGCCTGAGCCCTGTGAGCCTGAGTCAGTTGGCATGACCCCAAGTCAACTGGCACAGGCCAGCCTAGGGTTACCAGTTTTGGTTGGATGTATTCCTGGAGGTTTCATCACATGACAATCTTTAATTAAAGGTTAGTCTTTAATTCCTGGAGACTCCAGAATAATGCTGGAGGGTTGGCAATTCTAGGCCAGCCGCAGGTTTTTCTTTGCTGTGAAGACATACCCTTAGAGGTCAAGGAAACATAGGACAGATGATAATCATTTCTCGAAATGTCCCCTTTCTCTGTCAGACTCTGCTATTTAAGACTAACAACTTAGTGCTTCAGCATTTCTTCACATGGTTCCAGGTTGTTACCGTTTGTGCGCGAGGCATCGATTGTTTTTTTTGCCTTGGGTTAAGTAGGATTGGTGATTATTTTTCCTTTGTTTGTGTGGCACATTTTAGATATGTGATAAGTAGGGATGTTTTTCCAGATTTATTGGATATGAAATAGTAGCTATAAGAGCGTATCAGATATTAATATCAGCTACTGATAGTTGCCTTCAGCGAGAGAGCTTAGCAGCAAGTAATGAAACTCAGGGTCCAGGAACAAACTGGAGATAAGGATCTGGGGTTTATGCTGGGAGGAAGAGGGGGCATGTAGGAGTCATGATGTAGTAGGTAGCATCCCTCTGGGGATGAGGTGACCAAGTTGATTTGGGAATCTCTGGGACCAAAAAGAAGTTATAAGAAAAGAGCTGCAATTTCTCCAGTGTCTCACTCCAATGCTGTGTGATAACTGAGTTAAGCATTCAGAATTTAGGAATGCTGTAGAAGTGATACAAATCTATTTTGAATTGTCTCATCCATAACGGTAACCTTCCCATCATAATTCACTGATGTTTTTTTAACTTTTAATTTTTCTCCCCTTTGCACAGTCCAACATATTCCTTTTCTTCTCTGAGTTTCCTGTAGTGATAGAAGGGCAGTGATAAAGGCCATAAAATCTCAGAGCCCTGGCCTGGGAGGATGTGTTGTACAAGTTAAGGTAAAGATGAACAAAGGACTCTTTTCTTTAGGCTCCATCTTATGTGGGTAGGTGATCACCATTGGGGAGACAACTCAAAATAGATTTGTTAACATCATATGCCAAATCCACGAAGACAGGACTGGTCAAGTACTCTCAGATAGTGGCCTCTCTAACCCATTCCCCATGTACAATGGGGTGAAACAAGGCTGTGTGCTGGAATAGATCTTCTTTAGACTCTTCTTTGCAACCGTTCTGAATTATGCAATTGACAACCTTCAAAAGGGCCTATACGTAAGGGACTGAACTGATGGAAGTCTCTTTAGTTTCTGAAGGCTTACTGCAAAGACACAAATCTGTGAGGAACTCGAGTGAAGGTCTTTTTGGGGTTGATTGTGCTTCACCTAGTCATAGTGAAAATGACCTAAAATTTATTCTTCACATGGTCCCAGAGGCAACTAAACAGTTTGAACTCACCACCAGCCTGGAAAAAAACTGAAGTATTTTTCCAAACAGTCCCATCAATCACCACCACTGAGCCAAATATCAGCACTGATGTTACAAAAATAAAGAATGTCAGTTGCTTTACTGTGGCATACTGTTTCAAGTGAAATCAGGAAATATCAAACAGAATACAAGAGGCAAGCCAGGCTTTTGGAAGACTTTGCCACAAGATACTCAACAAACATATCATCAGACAGTCAACAAAATGGATGATGTACAGTGTAGCAGTGATGGCATCCCTTTTATGCAGATGTGAAATGTAAACAGTTTACTGCAGACACATCAAGCAGTTTGAAAAATTTCACGTGTCTTCACTCTATTCTGAAGTTCCTCTGGCAAGACAATTTGTCAAACATTAACATCCTTGAAAAAACAACACCAACCACCATTGAGGCAATGATTATCAAAGCTCAGCTTAGATGGACAGGTCACGTTACTGGAATGGATGATGATGCACTCCCCAAAAAAGTGCTCTATGGTGAGCTGAAATTCAAAATGTGCAGGAAGATTGATCAACATAAATGTTTCAAAGACACCCTTAAACAGAATCTGAACTCATGAAAAATTTGAAGACATTACCACGGATAGACCTGAATGGAGAGCAACTATCAATAAAAGTTGTAAACTCTTTGAGAATGATAGACAAGAAAAACGGATTGAAAAAAGGGCCAAGTGTCATGACAAATCTTCAATGGGAGCCTACACATTCCTATGTGACATCTGTTCACAACCTTTGCTCCTTACAGATCAGACTATACAGCCATAATAGAAAAAATGAGCGGTCATGATGTCATCGTTGGATATGGCAGATGGCCATACAATGGCAATTTAATACATACTGTCAGCTGTTGCTGCTATTATTGAATGCTTATCACTTTATCCTATGTGTATGTCGGAGACTGAGGAGCGTGATATTTGAACCACTTCACTAATTTGGACTTCAGTAGATATTATTTTGTGTTGACTTTTTTTTTCTTAGCTCATGCTGTAATATCATCAGTGATGGTGGCAATCCTGCCTTGTTTTTCAACTTCAGTCTCTTTCAACTATTGAAATAGTAATTTGTGAGTTTAAAAAAAAAACAAACCTAGAGGAAAAAGCTCTGGTTGTTTTTGTTACAGTATGTCCTGCTCTAATTCCATTATAAGAGTGCCCACAGTAAGCTTTTCTTTTCAGAAATATAAAGAAAATTTATCAGAAAATAGGTGTGGATTTGATGGATTAACTGCAGAGATTTCTTCACAAAGATTCTGGGGGACATGTTTAATTCAATCTGCCATGTTGGATTAATCTGTCTTTTAGAAACTTTGAGCCTATTCTGCAGCCCTTGAGTAGGCAAAAGGCTCCTAAAATCAATGGATGTTTTCCTGGCTAAGTACCACAGGATAGGATTTTTTTATTTATTTATTTTTTTTTTAATAAAATGGCTGGGTGTAAGTATGGCAAAAATATAGTTCTTAGAGCTTCAAATACCTTCTGATGCCCCTACTTCATTATAATTACAGTTGTGTCAAGATACCCAGTTTACACCACTGTTGTCACATGACCTGGTACTGTGGTTACAACAATCTGCAGTATAGAGCCTTGTCAAGACTAGGAAAAGAATGTTTGGTTTGGTTGGTTGCTTAATCAAATTATTTACTTCTAGGTAGCTAATTCCATTGGGAAAACCAGTAGGCATCTACTGCAGATTCAGTTTACCGCCTTTAAAATTGTTAGTTGGTCAGGGTAGGCCCTAGGCTTTCCTCTAGCACAGTGGTTCCCAAACTTGTACCGCCGCTTGTGCAGGGAAAGCCCCTGGTGGGCCAGCCAGTTTGTTTACCTCCCGCATCTGCCGGTTTGGCCGATCGCGGCTCCCAGTTGCTGCGGTTTGCTGCTCCAGGCCAATGGGAGCTGCTGGAAGCGGCGCGGGCTGAGGGACGTACTGGTATGATTTTAAAGGTGTTCAACTGAATCTACAGTGGGATAAGCTACCTTTACGTGGCTAACTCAAACAATATCCAAACACCTGTTTTCCTAGTTGAGATAAGGCCTCAATAAAACCTTAACCTTGGTCTTGTACTGTTACCTTGCATAGTTGTAACTGCAGTGTAGATGGGGTCTGATGACGATCAAGGAGTAGTGTTACTGGATTTTATGGACCTGTGAGTGCAAGTACTTTTAAAGTGAGGGCACTGTATTCTGTGCAGAATAAAATATGCCTTTAAAGAAAAACCCATATCAAAATGCATTTGTTTTGTTTTTCCTGCTTCCTGTGCATTGTTTGTCTCTTTGACAAGTCACAGTTGGATATAAAATTTCCCCCAAATTAAAACAATTTAAACATTTCTTCAAGGCTAATAAATGCACCCTTCTCCACCCCAAACAGCCTAAGTTAGCCTGCACTTACCAAGCAAACAGAAGCCTCACATTGAGAGTGAGATGTTGACATAGTGACCTCATTCTGAACGTTACCTTCTTTGTCAGCAGAAGCAGCAGCAGCTCCGCTGGCTCTCGGCACTTAGCAGTTTGACGATTTCTGCTGGCTCGTTGGCATGATTTCAGGGCTTGCTTTATTGTAAACCTAGCTGGTGAATGGGATGACAAGACATAAGCTTGAAAGGACTTGTTCCCCAATATGAATTTTTGACGAACAGTTCACAGCTGCACAACTTTGATCCAGTATACAATAAAACCATCTGTATCACACATAGGTTTGCAGCTTTCTTCAGACATGGAAAAGGAAGGCAAATCTTTTTTTGTGATTTTATAATAAACACGGGTAAGTGTGTGAGCTAAATTGCAAGTGATTTTAGAAATAAATGCTGTGTGTATGTATGTGTCTGTATTAAATCAGGAGTATATGCTGCTAGATGTAAATTTTGTAGCTTGTCTAGGAGTTAAAGCTTTAACGCGTCTCTGCTAATGCATGTAAGTGGCTTTTTTGCCCACTTGGTAAGGAGACTGGTTTGTTACTCTTGTACAGTGCAGTGGTGCACTGTTACAAAAGCAGCGACATTCCATTGCAAAGACAAAGAAGCATGCACAGACATACGGAGAAACCTTGGAACATCGAACTGTAGCTTTTCTCAGAACGATGACTCATTTCAGTTCACAAAGGATTCTGGGCAGGGTAGTGCAAAGGCAGGTTGGCTGATCCATTCCTATGACTTCACTTTGCAGAGAACCAGGCAGAAGAGGAGTGACACTGCAGAATCCTGAGGCATTGCAGTGGAGAGTTGCTTTACTAAGACTGTGAGTGCCTTCAAAACAGAGGGTGGTGGTAGGGTGTGATTCCAACAGTTCCATTAATATAGGTGAAAGGAGATGTTTTTGAAGATGTGTTTTCATAACACTGAATAGGAGGTATATTTGCAGAGCTCTTTAGAGATTCCTCCTTCCCTCCATTCTTAGCTATGTTTATATCTCTCTCTCGTACAAATTTTGGGAAGATTCAAGTATTATAGAATTCCTTAAAGATGACCCGCACAGTTAATGCATTAACATTTATGGTCTGGAGGCCCCCAGTAGCTTTGGTAAGAGATGAGCATTCAACATATTATTTAAAAGCATGCTTTATTTTTATTTACTCTGCTGCAGCCAGGCAGATTCCACTATGATGTAATGCCCTGGCAATGTTGTGACATCACAGCTACTATAGAACTGTAATGGATCATAGGGGTTCAGGTAAATCCCCTTTTTAACATATTGTGTGCTGAAAGTATAAAATAGTAATTCAGCAAAAGAAATTGAAAAAATCGTTTGGGTAGCTTTTTTAAAAGCTCACTATATATATTTTATAAAAAAGGAATTTCCTGATATTCTATGGAAAAGTCCCATAGATTTTCATAGACGCTTTGTGATCATAGCATTGCACAGGCTGGGGAGTCAGGAGTCAGCTGGCCATGGTAAATGAATGAAGCAAAATACATTGAAATATTTCTATCATAATGTGTTAAGTGTGTGTGTGCGCCTGCGTGCGCCAGTCTGACAACTGTGGGCACTTCAGCACATATTAACAAAGTTACTGACATTTGTATGTTACATCTGTAGGGTCATTTTTAACCAGGTCCAAAGGATGGAATAGGTCATTTTACATGCTTGGATCAGAGTTAATCACTAGCAGCATTCAAAAGCTACCCTAAGAACGTTAACACATGAAGCAAATATTTGTCATACTGTAGGTCAGCATTGGGATTTCTGTGTAGTTCCCAAGGCCAAAAATAGTTTGAATGGTCAAATCATATAGTTGAATTCTTGCAATATAGGTTGCATTATGAAACAGTGGCTTGTGTCTATAAGAAGAAGGTATGTTTTGGTGTGCATACTTTTTCAGTGGTGTGAAATTGGCTAGCTGGTAAGCAAATATGCATGCAAGATTCTGTTGTTGTAATAAATAATAATAATTATTATTATTTTATTATCATAGACCCTAAGAGCCCCAATCATGGACCAGGATCCCATTGTGCTAGCAAGCATATAGAGGCTTATACCATCTTTGTCTGTGAAACTGATTAGAGGCATAGGGATCTCTTTTTATTTTGTAGTCAGTGGAATTTTTACCAAGTATTAGGGTGCTCTTTTAAAACGTACATAAATAAGCTTTAACCTTCTCTTAAACCAGGGTAAATTGCTTGTTTGTTTTCTAAAAAAATTTTCTTATACCCAGTTGCAGTCTGCTCTTGATACTATATTTTGATGTTATGTGTATATCAGTAAAGTAAGTCTGAAAATGTGATTAAAAATAAATAAGTATGTTTAGTTGGGACTGGGCAAACTACATGTTTTTTAAAATTTCAGTCGTCAGTAAAATATAGAATCTAGGACTGGAAAGGACCTTGAGAGGTCATCTAGTCCAGTCCTCTGCACTCATGGCAGGACTAAGTATTATCTAGATCAGGGGTAGGCAACCTATGGCACGTGTGCCAAAGGCGGCATGAAAGCTGATTTTCAGTGGCACTCACCCTGCCCGGGTCCTGGCCGCTGGTCCAGAGGGCTCTGCATTTTAATTTAATTTTAAATGAATCTTTTAAAACATTTTTAAAAACTTGCTTACTTTACATACAACAATAGTTTAGTTATATATTATAGACATATAGAAAGAGACCTTCTAAAAATGTATTACTGGAACGTGAAACCTTAAATTAGAATGAATAAATGAAGACTTAGCACACCACTTCTGAAAGATTGCCAGCCCCTGATCTAGACCAGAGTGTTGGTGGGCTGATGAGACTTGGAGGGAGAAAGGCTGCCACTGGGTCTCTCCAGTGAGATAATCCAAGCGGGAGGCGAGGACCCCCCCAACCCCATACTAGATTGAAAACTCTTAAGGTCAGTCTTGACAAAGCCCTGTCTGGGATGATTTAGTTGGGGATTGGTCCTGCTTTGAGCAGGGGGTTGGACTAGATGACCTCCTGAGGTCCCTTCCAACCCTGATACTCTGATTCTAAGTGTTTGTCCAACCTGCTCTTAAAAATCCCCAATGATGGAGATTCCATTATCTCCCTAGGCAATTTATTCCAGTGGTTAGCCACTCTGACAGTTAGGAAGTTTTCCCTAATGTCCAACCTACATTGCCCTTGCTGCAATTTAAACCCATTGCTTCTTGTCCTATCCTCAGAGGTAAAGAAGAACAATTTTTCTCCCTCCTCCTTGTAACAACCTTTTATGTACTTGAAAACTGTTATAATGTCCCCTCTCCATCTTCTCTTCTCCAGACTAAACAAACCCATTTTTTTCAATCTTCCGTCACGGGGTCATGTTTTCTAGACCTTTAATCATTTTTGTTGCTCTTCTCTGGACTTTCTCCAGTTTGTCCACATCTTTCCTGAAATGTGGCACCGAGAGCTAGACACAATACTCCAGATGAGCTCTACTCTGCGCCGAGTAGAGTGGAAGAATTACTTCTCGTGTCTTGCTTACAATACTCCTGCTAATACATCCCAGAATGTTGTTTGCTTTTTTTGCAACAGTGTTATACTGTTGACTCATATGTTCATATATATGTTAATACATCATAGATCTAACGTTTCTAGCATTTTTAATGCTATCAGAAGCTGCATGTTCTTCCAGTTCTCACGATTGTTTAATCTGGTTAAAAGGTGCCATATAGCCTCAAGTGGCAATTTGATATGCACTTGTACATTGTTTTTTTGAATTGGTATTTTTAAGTGTTTGTTTGCTAGCCTATGATGTGTGCTATTCTGGAAATAATATGATTGAATTCACCTTGAAATTTAGGAATGAGGATGCAACCCCTGTCAAATGCATAACTTGTTCAGTTTATCCACCAGTTAGGCTCTCAAAACGTAGTTTTGCAAATGTGTCCCTTCAAAAGGGGATTTTAGGAAAGCTCGAAAAGAGAATATTTATATGACGAGCTTGTTCTTCTGTCTGTAATTTTCTCTGTCCCCAGTTGCTGCTGTTAGCATCTTTTGTTCAAAGAAGAGCTTTTTCCACTATCACAAACAAGCTTCTCCTTTTGCTTGATTCCATAGTGAAGTCACAATCATGTGCTGAAGATATCAATCTGTTGGCATGGAAATCTATCTAAGGCATTTCTAATGCAAACCCTCCCTGTGGTAGTTAGATATCATGAAACGGCTGTAATGTCATAACTTGAAATTTCCTTTTTAATAAAATCGTATGTTTAAAGTTTATCTGGAGAAAATTGCTGTACCACAAAAGGTTAAAGAGCTTTGAGTGACAGGGAGAAGGGGAGGAATTGGTTACATCTGGGCTTCTTACATTTCACTGCACTGCAGAAGTGCTCTTAAGGGGTTTTTTCCCCATATGTGAGGAAATAAGTGTATAAATTCTAATAAAGTGTGGTTGTACTCTGAAAAGTGACTCTGTAAAAACATTGTAGTATTTTCATATTTTTCTCTCTCAATGGATGCATTGAATTGGCTCCATTTATAAGTCAAAGATGATTTTTCTAACTGCTGTCCCTGCAAACTGAGACAGAGAGCTGGAAGTCAAACTCTGTTCTTTCTAACCACTTAATCAGTAATAAAGATTCTATTGTCAGAACTTAGCTGACAGTTTTATTGCTAATGCAGAGAGCAGAATGCAGTCTAGGTTTGTCTGTCTTAACGTTTTGTCATTGGTGTGATCTCTACTAAAATAATAATTTTTTGTCAGTAAAATAAACAGATGAGATTCAGACATACAGGGAGCAGGTATACTGAATTAAATGGTGTATAGCAGATCTGGTGAATATGACACTGAAGCATGGGTTCTTATTTCCAACTCTGTTACTGATTGTGTGTAACCTGGGGCAATCACTTAACCTCTTTGTGCCGTAGGGTCTCATCAGTAAAATAGGAATAATAATGTTTATTCATCTCTGTAAAGTGCTTCAAGATCCATGGAAGAAAAACGCCATTTAAGAGCATGTGTTTATTTTACTTATAACTGGACTCTCTTAATTTTTAAATAATAGCACCCATTAAAAAGGGTAATTATCCATGTAAATCCCATTGTCATCAACAAGAGACCAGATCCCATTAATTACTTGGGATATATGTGTTTAGACATTTTCAAAATCCTTATGAAGTACATAAGAAGATACCGGGAAACTTGATTTTATTATCACTTTTTTTTTTTTAATAAAGTTTGACTGTTGTTTCTTTCCACTGGAAGCTGAAATGGAATTGAAACCATGTACTGCTAGCCGCTGATGGTATTTTAACAAAACATACAGTCAGCTGATGAATGCCACTTTCTGCGCTTCACTGTTTTCCTTTTAATTTTGAACATAAACATTTGAAAGTCAAGTCTAGTAATTTGATTTCAAAGGAAAGCTGCTTGAAATAAGCATAAGTCTGAGTTAATAGGAGCCATATGCTGAATCCTTTATAAAGTGTTGAGGTCTACCAAAAAAAAAAAATTTTAGGAAAAGAATACTTGATTTTTTTTTAAACAGATCTTTCCTAAAAAGATTTGTTGTAAATCTTGTATTCAAAAGGCTAAATGGTATTTATACATATAATTGGTGATAATATATTAAATTAAATTGTAAACACAAGATATTTTCTATTGCTGTGCATCAAAGAATTTGTTCACTTAACTTCAACCACAAAGTACTTGGAACTTCCCAGAGCCCAACGGTGTTTAAGATAAAACTTGGCAATTAGTACTTCCATAAGTACGGGTCTCTGTGGCTCTCTATTACTACGTCTATTGTAAGTTTTACAGATGTTCTGTTCCTCTGTTTGAAGAATTGCAAATTATCTCCAGTAGATGGTTTATTGGCATCTGTAGGTTTAACTATAGAATTAATTCGGACGGCAGTGAAGATGAATGAGGGTTGCCTTGTCAAAGTTAACCAACTCTCAGAGGAATTAGCAAGGAGTGAATTATGATAGCCTTTTACGAAACTAATGTATGTTAGTTATTCCTTTTGAATTTAAAATGTGTATGGATTCCTTTTGAAAATTTTACCTGATTTGCTTACACAAAAACCCCAATTTCCAGATGCTTTAGTAGTAACTAATTGTGCAAATTAAGCTCACAATTTTAGAACAATATTTGCAGACTTGCCGTTTGAAAATGCCTTGCCTGCACTTTGCGTAGTTTACAAAACAGTTTCTCTTGCACAGCGTACACAGATATTTCTACATAAAAAGGAAGCACCAAGTGTTTCTAAAATTAAAATAACTTTACTACTTGATGACTAGTATGCAGCCAACTGAAATGTACAATTCACAACGTTCTGAATCCAATCTCTTCCTTCAAAAGACTAATGAAAAATTGTAAAGGATCATTTATTAAATCCTAATGATTCCTCAGGTTAAGTGGCCTATATAAAAAGGAAGATCTCATATTCCAGTTGTAATCCTTTGGAGTCTGTGTATATGTTTGTGTGTGTACATACCAATTCTGATGCTTTTCAGGTATGAGACCAATTATCAGGTCAGTGTTGTCTTCTCTCCAATACAATTTCATCTTTGTAGATAGACTCATAGGACTGGAAGGGATCTTGAGAGGTCATCTAATTCAGTCCCCTGCACTCATGGCAGGACTAAGTATTATCTAGATACATTTGAACACTGACTTTCTTATATTTGTCACATTTATTTTAAAGATTTTATCTTCATATGTTTCTATACATAATTTTATCTGTTGACAGATAAAATATTTGTTTGTCTTAACAATAGTATAATTAACTCTTCAGGTTTTTTCCCCTCTTAAAAAATTAGGAATGCTGCCCCTACCTGCTTTTGCCTCCTGTCATTTGTAAGTCTGTCTGCTATTCTTCCTAATCAGATGTCCACCATCTTCCAGATTGTTGTTGCTTATTACTTTGTATAGTAATGTCCCAGTCACTTTGTAGACAGGTAAAATAAAAATGTCCCAACAAGCTTCTAATTCAAGGCCCCACTGCTGAAGTCAGACATACATGGGGCAGATCTTTGCACTCACAAGGAGTCCAACTGAAGGTAATGGGGCTCTGTATAGGTTCTAAGGTCTGCCATCATATATCCAGTTGCAGAATGAAGACCTATTTAGCTGGAAGGCAGTAGTGTTCCAGAGAGATACAGCATAAATAAATTTATTTTAAATCCACTTCCATATTTGTATGTGTGGTTTTTTAAATCCTTAATGCATCTCTGTTCACGTGTCCCTACTGTGCAACAGAATATGCAACTGGCGTATTTGAAAAATAAATATTACACATAGGGTTAATCTAAAGCAATTATGAAAACTTTTTTACAAAATACTCAGTGCAACAATTCTGAATATTGTTTAAGATGAGATGCATTTGATTTTCCATTTGTGAGCCCTGTGTGAGCACACTGTACCTGCTTAGTAAAAAACAAGACAATTAAAATTAATGGGGCCACATGCAAACATCTCATCCCTTTCAATTTCAGGAGTGGGTTGGATCTGAATTCATAGATTTGAACCTACTTCCATATATTTGGTTTCTGATCTGATCCAAATCTGCATTCTAGTTGTTGTTCAAATTCGCTGAAATCTCATGAGAACAGCTCATGAAGTTTCAAAGCCATTTAATCTAAACCTGCAACCCAGTGATTGATCAGTCTGTGACCTGAACCGTAGTCCAAAGCTGATCGGAATCCTAACACCAACTCTTCAGCCCGTTGTAACTATTTAGTATTCTCTTATGGTTAAGGAAACCTCAAATCCTTCTGCTTTCTCACTGGTTACGTAGGAAGCACTGCCGTACTTTTGGGACCATCTGGGAACTATTAACACTGAAACAGGAGATAAAGAGCAGACTTTAAATGTGTATGTACTGTATACTTATCTCATCAAATTGTTTCTCATCCTGTAACCTTTTAAGTTTAAAAGTTGTTCAGTGCTCTTAAAGTATTGGCTAATAAAATATATTTAAAAAACTTCATGCGAAAAATTAATTGGATAAGTAACCTGGCAAGCTAAAATAAAGTTCACCTAAAGCAGATAACACAACTGTCTGTACTTGTTCATATTTCATCAACAAATCTTCAAAATTCCTCTTTTTAATGTACAGTAATGCAAAGTCATTACATTTGCAGACCAAGGAAGGAGCTCTTCTGAACGTAACTCTTTAGGTTTTTGATCCTTTTGTGCCACTGAGCAGAGAGTATAATATAGCTGGCTAGCAAGCTAAAAATATGGCTCACTATCACGTGCAGAATTTTCTTTTTCTAATTTTTGTTGCAATTTTTAAAAAATTCAAAATTCTCTCTAGTACAAACTGTAGATGACCCATACAACCAGCATTTGAAAAGATAAAGCAGTGCCTGTGCCTGCAAAAATGTTTATGAACCCATTGCATTCACAAGTTCATGCTTGTGTGTACAGTTGTCGCTTTGCACATGCAGCCTTGGGGTTCTGCAGCTGCAATGGGTGTGCATGAATTTTTGTGGGTTCAAGTATTGGATCGTTCTTGGAAAATATTTCCTGCACATTTTAATACACCTTCAGTGTCAAAAATGTATTGTGTCTTTGACTTCTCTAATAAGTTGTTGATCTAATTTTGAAGGTTTTATTGCAAGAGCAATATAAACTATACAAAATTGTGCACATTGCAATGGACACATCTCTATATACTTGTTCAGTGAGCAACGTTTAAATGAAACCCTTCGTTGAATGTCTGCTGTCTTTCTCCAGGTGATGTATCACCAATCAATATGTCTCCAATCAGTCAGTCACAGTTTATTCCACTTGGGGAAATCCTTTGCTTGGCCATCTCGGCAATGAACGCTGCGCGAAAACAAGTCACGCAAGAAGCTCTAATGGAACACCTAACCACCTGCTTCCCAGGTAACCATGCACTAGTGTATCACTAATCATATGAACCTGGATTTTTTAAGTAACAGTCAAAGTATTCCTCCTAAAAGGTTGGTTACAATTTTTGTTACTTTAGAAAAGGAAGCTTGGTAGATAACCTGCTTTGCTTATTCATGGATTCAAAAGCCAGACGGGATCATTGTGATTATCTAGTCTGACCTCCTGCAAAATACAAGCCATAGAACTTCCCCAAAATAATTCCTATAACATATCCTTTAGAAAAAAATCCAATCTTTATTTAAAAATTGTCAGGATGGAGACTCCACTGTAGCCCTTGGTAAATTCTTCCAATGGTTAACACTCACACTTGTAAAAAAAAAAAAAAAAAATTATACCCTATTTTCAGTCTGAATTTGTCTAGCTTCAACTTCCAGACGTTCGATTGTGCTATATTGTTGCCTGCTAGATTGAAGAGCCTATTTTCGTATATTCCCCATGTAGGTACTTAGACTGTGATCAAGTCAGCCCCTAACCTTCTTTTTATTATGCTAAATAGATCAAACTCTGTGTGTGTCATTATAAGGCACGTTTTCTAATCCTTTAATCATTCTCGTGGCTATTCTTTGAACCCTCTCCAGTTTATCAACATTCTTCTTGAATTGTGGACAACTGAACTGGACACAGTATTCCAGTAGTGGTCGTACCAATGCCAAAATAGCCTCTCTACTCCTACTCAAGATTCCCGTTTATGCATCCCAAGGTTGCTTTTTTTTTGGCCACACCATCACCTTGAGAGCTCATGTTCAGCTAGTTATCCACGACAAGCCCCAAATCTTGTTGCGAGTCTCTGTTGTAGATGGGTTTCAGAGTAGCAGCCGTGTTAGTCTGTATCTGCAAAAAGAACAGGAGTACTTGTGGCACCTTAGAGATTAACAAATTTAGGAGACCATAAGCTTTCTTGGGCTACAGCCCACTTCATCACTGGATGCATAGAATGGATCATATAGTAAGAAGATACATTCACCTCTACCCCGATATGACGCAGTCCTCGGGAGACAAAAAATCTCATTGCGTTATAGGTGAGACAGTGTTATATCTAACTTGCTTTGGCCCCCCCCCCGTTCCTTGTTCCCTGACTGTCCCCTCCAGAGACCCCCTTCCCTAATCACCCCCACCCCCCTGCTCCCTGTCCCCTGACTGCTCCTACCCCATCCACACCCCTCGCCCCCTGACAGGCACTCACCGGCAGGGGCAGGAAGTGAAGCAACGCACCCCAGCCCACTCCCCTCCATCACCTCCCAGCTGTGGTGCTCCGCTTGCCGCCGCCTGTGAGTGCGGGGAAGTTGGGGAAAAGACGCCCCCAACACTCACCTGTGGCAGGAAGCAGAGCGACACGTCCCCAGCCTGCTCCGCTTTCCTTGCCCCGGCCCCAGCCGTGTTGCGGGCGGGGTGGGTTGGGGTTGGGGTTGGGGAAAGGTCCCGCACTCACCTGCATCGGTGGGAAGCGGAGCACCGGAGCTGGGAGCTGGCAGAGCAGGCTGGGGCTGGGCTGCTCCACTTCCCCACTACCGGTGAGTGCAAGGGGGATCCCTTCTCCAAGCCCCTCCCCTGAGTGACACGGCTGGGACCGGGGTGAGGGATGCGCAGCGGACTGCTCCCAGCACCCCACTAATCCCCCGGGTCACTCTGGGACTGCAGGGCCCTCAAAAGTGCCCCCCCACAGCTCCTGCCTCCCAGACCGTGGGGGGGTAGGGGAGCCCCGACCGCCCACAAGATCCTCTGCCCCTTATCAAACCCCTCGGCCCCAGCATGGCACCGCACCCTTAACACGCTGCTCAGAGCAGTGTGTCAGAGCTTTACCACATTGTATGCGAAGCCGCGTTTTACCGGGTCGCGTTATATCAGGGTAGAGGTGTATATACATACAGAGAAGGTGGAAGTTGCCATACAAACTGTAAGAGGCTAATTAATTAAGATGAGCTATTATCAGCAGGAGAAAAAAACTTTTGTAGTGATAATCAAGATGGCCCATTTAGACTGATGACAAGAAGGTGTGAGGATACTTAACATGGGGAAATAGATTCAGTTCCAATTAATCCTGAGATTCGAAGAAAAATTTACAGAAACCTTAAGACCTGATTCTGTATCTCTTATACCCATGAGTTATTCTTGCTCTCGCTGGCAATCATATTCACTTCAAGAGGGTTACTCGCATGATTTAAACTTTATAGGGTTGATTCCTAACTCAATGAAGGATTTGAAGAAATTTACAGAGGTTATATTGAACATTTACAAATCAGTATAATATTCTGGCCTATTGTTTTTCTTTTCTTTTTTTTTAATTGACTTCAGAATATGCTTCTCCAATATTTCTCATGAAATATCTGAAATTTCTGCAGGATCATAGTTTAAAGCACTTTGGATCCAGTGTTGTATTTAGTGAGATAGGTACAGCTACTCGCTGCATATACCCTGAATAGCCTGCTTACATAGCACTTAAAGGTGCACAAACAAGCTAATCAGCAACGTATATGTGGCACTGGATTGCACTGTGCCTTTTTAATTCCTAAAACTGGGAAGGGGGCATGCTGGGATAGAACGTCTGTGTCAGGAACTAAGTGCCCTTACTCCACATGGTAGATTCCATGTTGGCCTTTACTAGGTCATTTAGAGTTTTATGTACTTAATAACGGACCAAAAGGAACTGTCCATTCCTCATGCAATCATTTCTGATAGAGTCCCCATGTATATGTGCAAAAACATTCCATCTCCAAAAACAGGATTCCCATCTACTGAATTAGTTGCCCTCCCAGCCACTTTGGACAGGCTGCCAAAACTATTGTGCCATGGTACAAATAATAAAGAATATTAGTGTCTGCCTCAGGGGGCTTATGTTTAAATCTAAAGGAGGTCAGTAGGTTTTGTTTCTTCTTGGATCTTCAGACTTCTGGTGTTGGTCCTGCCTTCTACCTTCTCCACTCTCCATAGCTTAAAAAGCTGGGAGGCCTGCTCTTGGAACTGACACCTCTCCCACAAGTCTTTAGCTGCTATAGATTTGGCCATTTTGTCATAACCAGTCTTGTTGATGCATTTCATAAAAATGCATTTTTCTTCTGTTAAATTCAGGAGGCTTTCATGTCCGCATATGCTAATAATTCTGTATAAAATGGTGACATGGAAATAGCCCAGACACAGTAACACTTGAAAGGAAAAATATTAAAAATAATACTCAGGGGCATGTCGACTCCATACCAACATCCTATATCTGGGGTTGGTGAATGGTGCAAAAGGAACCCTATGTAGGCATCTCTAGGCAGTGTAATATAAAAGGAATGGGGGCGGGGTGGCCATCAGGCACTCTTGAGTTCTAATCCCAGCTCTACTGCTCGCTTGCTCGGTGACCTTGGGCAAGTTGTTTAGCCACCATGTGCCTCAGTTTCCCCATCTTTCAACAAGTTGATTTACTAACCTACCTCCCATTGCTGGTGTAAAGATTAATTACTTACATTTCTATATTTAAAAAAATACATATCTTCCTCCTCCTGGGAAGTCCTATTATAGCTAGATATGTATGTCTATATGTTTTTGTTCTTGGGGTTTGGGGTTTTTTTAGACTGTAGGATAACAGAGCATGTGGAGTCATACAGCCTTATAGTGGCTAGGACTTTCCCTATGACTGACAGTACATCTTGAGATTTTGAAAAGAAAAAAAATCTGGATTTGGAATTATGTCTAAAATAAAGATTTTTGTCTGCCATTCAAATAATTACAGTGTTTGGGGTTTTTAAGGAAGCTCAGTTCTGCCCTTTGATACATTTGGAGAAAGTATAGTAAGTATATTTTGTAAACACTAGTTTTTCTGTCTCAGCCTGTGGTTTTATTTATAAAATTTCTCCAGTGATCTCCATATACTGAAAAGTTACTGATCCATTATGTGGGGCATAAGGTGGACAGGGCAATCAAAGTTCACACTTCTAGTTCTAATATAGTTTGTCTCAGTTATTTTCTCCAAGTCAGGCTTACTTCGGTAACACTACATTAGTACGTACAGGGAAGGTTCCAAAGAGTGAAGCATTCGGAGGAATCTTGTAATCCATATCATTATCAAAAACCTTGATTAGGTACTTGAAATTCAAAATTATTAGATACATCCCTTGAGTTTCTTATGCATGTGGGTATTGGTTGGTTTGGTATTTCCGCTGTTCCTATCAGACAAAAATACACACACAAAAAATTCAACAGACTGGAATATTTTGTAGTCTGTGCTTGCAAGTATCCCCAGGTAAGTTGTCACCGTCTCTTGCTGCCTCTCCCTTTTTTTTCCAGCACGGAACATGTCTTTCTGAAGTCTGAGATTAAGAAAAGGAGTATCTTGCATTTCCCATCCTCCCCACCCCACCCAAAAACAAAATCTTCCAGCCTTTATTGTCCTAAACTAGGTTTTTCCCCATCATTGTACTACTACTTTGCTGTTAAAAAGGAACTCCTTTCCCTTCCATTCATAACATAATTAAAATATTGAATATTACTGTATTAGCTCTCTTAGGGAGAGCCGCATCATCCAGAGAAGGGGACCACTCTTGATGCTGGCTGATCTTTCCATTTATCTCCCCACCCCTTATAAAAATTAATGAGTCCCAGCTTTTCAGCATCAGTATTTTCTCAGTAGGTGTTTTAAAGTATCCCATAACCTTTTATATATTAGTTTATCTTCCCCAGTTGGATTGTGAAGAACTAAGAGAGAGGAGAGCATTACTCAGTAGATAATTCTAAATTCTATACTGTCAAATAATTTGTCTTTCTCTCATCATATAGGAACATTTGCATGTCTAGGGCCTACACTAACAAGTTAGGTC
The DNA here is from genome assembly GCF_009764565.3 of Dermochelys coriacea. Lineage (NCBI taxonomy): Eukaryota > Metazoa > Chordata > Testudines > Dermochelyidae > Dermochelys > Dermochelys coriacea. Next base: position 81,824,221 of record NC_050071.1, read on the forward strand.
AACCCAGCTACATCGCTCATGGGTGTGAAAAATCTACCCCCCGAGCGACATAGCTAAGCCAACCAACTCCCTGTGTAGACAGCGTTAGGTCGACAGAATTCTTCTGTAGGCCTAGCTACTTCTCCTCAGAGTGGTTCTACACCAGTGGTTCTCAACCGGGGATACATCAACTCATCTAGATATTTGCCTAGTTTTATAACAGGCTACATAAAAAGCACTAGGAAAGTCAGTACAAACTAAAATTTCATACAGACAATTACTTGTTTATACTGTTCTATATGCTATACACTGAAATGTAAGTACAATATTTATATTCCAATCGATTTATTTCATAATTATATGGTAAAAATGAGAAAGTAAGCAATATTTCAGTAATAGTGTGGCTGTGACACTTTTGTATTTTTATGACTGATTTTGTAAGCAAGTAGTTTAAGTGAGATGAAACTTGGGGGTACGCAAGACAAATCAGACTCCTGGAAGGGGTACAGTAATGTGGAAAGGTTGAGAGCCACTGACCTAAACCAAGGGGAGAACCCTTCCAGTTGTCTTCACAGCGGCCACATGTCACAAGGTCACTTGTGCTGTAAAGACAGGTAGTTCCCTGGGTTTTATGGCATGTGTAAACTTCGTAACCACAGTTGAATTCTCAGACTGAGGAAAAATAAACCTCTTTCGTCAGTTCAGGATCTTACAGTTGCGTACTAGCCCTGTAGTTTGCTGAGCCAATGTGCAGACATAAATCTGGGCCACAGCTATATCTGAAATAAGGTATGCTAATTATTTATAACATCACATAGCAACCACTCTACATCTTAAACTAGCATTTCATGAGCCAATCAGTGTGTTTCTTTTATCCCTTGTTAAGCCATAGTTCCAGCTCAAGAGAAAATCATTTTAGAAGATTTAACACAAGTTAAACACTATTTAAAATGTATTTTTCATAAATGTATACACTAGTATTGGGAAAAAATGTTTGTAGTAATAATACACATCTTATTTATGTGTACTGTGTTTTGTGAGTCTTTTTCTTTTTAAAGAGAGAGTACTGCTGTGAATATTGTAATATTCTAACTTAGAACCGTGCAAGAAGATGTTTATGAAATCCTGCATTATGTTTATTGACCAGATTTAAAATCTCATATGCTAAATGTAAATCTATTAAATCCAGGATAACAGCTAAGAATTTAACCTCTTTTTCCTGCGTTTGGCATCTACCCTCTAGTGAATATGAACCTGGCTTTAACAAAGCTTATAGATAAAGTTTATGGGTATATTATGACTTTGCTGTTTTTAATAATTTTTATAGATTTTTTTGTAATGTTGTTAACCAAATCAGCTTACAGTGTTGAAAATTTCTGTAACAGAATATATGCCCCTGTGTTAATAGTCACTTGTGAAGTAAAGAAGTGATATTCGGATGGCTGCTGCACTGAGGTAAAGTCCACCTCAAAAATACGTAATTCCTGGCACCTTAGAGACTAACAAATTTATTTGAGCATAGGCTTTCATGAGTTACAGCTCACTTCATCAGATGCATTCATCGCATGCACAAAAGCTTATGCTCAAATAAATTTGTTAGTCTCTAAGGTGCCACAAGTCCTCCTTTTCTTTTTACGGATACAGACTAACACGGCTGCTACTCTAAAACATAATTCCTGTACATTCATTTTTACATCTAATGCCCACTGTATATGCAGCAGTGAAATGATGTATTTTACATTAACCGAGTTCACCTTAGGTCACTGTTCTTTCTGAGCAACAAACAAGACATAATCTTCTCTCTGGAAACTCTGTGGAAGGCACAGTAGACTCTCTTGAGATGCAGCAAATGTACATGTCTGATGATTCAATGTCCAGACAGTTTCTGCTTTTGAATTATTAAAGCACTACATATTCTTAAATAACACCTCTGCTGTCATGCAGTATTTTAAATGCCAGATTCTCTAAACTATATATATAATTTTTTTTAACTGGTGCTTCTCTTTAGTGGGGGAGTGGAACAAGAAAGAAATATGACTAGCCTCTGGAGATGGTGGAGGAGTTTACATATAAACAGGACATTGTCAGGGTGTCACCGGGCAGCCCCAACAGGAGCTGTGGCAGGCCACGTCATGACAGGCACACCTGCCCCAGTTTCTCTCCTTCAGAATCCCCAGAATTAGTCTCCAGAGTTTTCTCAAGTATAAATATAGCCCTAGTGGGGTTCAGTTATTGCAAATGTTCTGTATACATTTATCATAATAAAAGTCCCATAATCATAATCCATATTTTCCCCATTATAGTCCAAAGAGTAGATGCAATATAGCCCTGGCATCCCTCACCATGCCCCAGCTCAGCACAGCCTTCTTCTATCCATGTACCAGGACAGCAATGCCAGCCCCCCGAGCTGGAGTGTAACCCTGCTCTTCTCAGCAGGACCCCCCCCCCACACCCACCACCTCTCTGCTGAGAGCATCCGTCACTCCCCTGGCCCTCTCATGGTTCTTCTGGGTCCACCTCTGCAGCCTTGGAGAGGTCAGCAGGTCAGTTCCTCTGCTGCTCTCCTGTCTTCAGCCCTCTCTGGACCTTAGCTCAGTTTCTTTGGCCTAGATCCAGCAGGAAATCCCTCTGCCATTCCTCCTTCCTTGAGCCCTCAGGCTCTAGCTCTCTTATTGGGGGGGACACTAGTCAGCAAACACCTCTTGCTGCTCTCTTGCCTTCAAGCTTCTTCCAGGTCCCAAACATACAAGGTATGGCTACACTACAATAAAAGATCTGCAATGTAGCTGTCGTTGGCCTGGGTCTGCTAACTCGGACTTGTGGGTCTCAAGCTGCAGGGCTATAAAATTGCAGTGTAGATGTTCAGGCCCGAGCTTTGAGACCCAGGGTATGTCTACACTATGAAATTAGGTTGAATTTATAGAAGTCGATTTTTTAGAAAGCAATTTTATACAGTCGATTGTGTGTGTCCCCACTTAAAACCATTAAGTCAGAGGAGTGCATCCACAGTACCAAGGTTAGCGTCGACTTCCAGAGCATTGCATTGTGGGTAGTTATCCCACAGTTCCCGCAGTCTCTGCCACCCATTGGAATTCTGGGTTGAGATCCCAATGCCTGATTGAGCAAAAAACATTGTCATGGGTGGTTCTGGGTATATGTAGCCCGCCGCCCCTCCCCCCCCCCGTGAAAGCAATGGCAGAAGATCGTTTCATGCCTTTTTTCCTGGGTTACCCGTACAGACACCATACCACGGCAAGCATGGAGCCCGCTCAGCTCACCGTCACTGGGTGTTGGCAGACGTGGGACTGCATTGCTACACAGCAGCAGCTCATTGCCCTGTGGCAGCATATAGTGCAGTACGACTAGTAGCCACCCTCATCGTCTCGTGGGTGCTCTTGGCTGGCCTCAGTGAGGTCGGATGGTGCGCCTGGGTAGACATGGGTGCTCCTGGCAGATCTCAGTAAGGTTTGTCAGGGGCGCCTGGGTGGACATGGGTGCTCCTGGCAGACCTTGGACATAAATGGGAGTGACTCAGGTCATTCTCTTCTTTAAATTTTGTCTAATGGAGATTCAGTCCTGCCTGGAATATTGGCAGAAGGATAACTCAGTGGTTTGAGCAATGGCCTGTGAAACCCAGGGTTGTGAGTTCAATCCTTGAGGGGGCCATTCTGCCTCAGCTGCTCCCCCAGCCAGCAGCACTGTCCGCTGCCAGCCTACCCCTTGCTCTTCTCTCCCTCCATGAAAGCAATGGCCGACAATCGTTTCGCACCTTTTTCCGTGTGGGTGCCATGTTGCTGTCAGCTTAGTCATCCATCTGCCGCTTCCGCTGCCACTCTGCTCTCCTCCTCACGCCATACCACAGCAAGCATGGAGCCCGCTCAGATCACCGTGGCAGTTGTGACTGCTCTAAACACCACACGCATTATCCAGCAGTATATCCAGAACCGGAACCTGCAAAAGCAGGTGAGTAGGAGACAGCAGTGCGGTGAGGAGAATGATGAGGACATGGACACAGACTTCTCTCAAAGCACAGTCCCTGGCAATGCGGGCATCATGGTGCTAATGGGGCAGGCTCATGCCGTGGAACGCCGATTCTGGGCCCGGGAAACAAGCACAGACTGGTGGGACTGCATAGTGTTGCAGGTCTGGGACGATTCCCAATGCCTGCAAAACTTTCGTATGGCTAGGGCCACTTTCATGGAACTTTGTGACTTTCTTTCCCCTGCCCTGAAGTGCTAGAATACCAAGATGAGAGCAGCCCTCACAGTTCACAAGTGAGTTGCGATAACCCTGTGGAAGCTTGCAACGCCAGACAGCTACCAGTCAGTCGGGAATCAATTTGGAGTGTGCAAATCTACTGTGGGGGCTGCTGTGATGCAAGTAGCCAACTTGATCACTGAACTGCTGCTATCAAGGTTAGTCACTCTGGGAAATGTGCAAGTCATAGTGGATGGCTTTGCTGCAATGGGATTCCCTAACTGTGGTGGGGCAATAGACGGAATGCATATCCCTATCTTGGGACCAGACCACCAAGGCAATGAGTACATAAACCGCAAGGGGTACTTTTCAATGGTGCTGCAAGCACTGGTGGATCACAAGGGACATTTCACCAACATCAAGGTGGGATGGCCGGGAAACGTACGTAATGCTCGCATCTTTAGGAACTCTGGTCTGTGGGAACAGCAGCAGCAAGGGACTTACTTTCCAGACCAGAAAATAACTGTTGGGGATGTTGAAATGCCTATAGTTATCCTGGGGGACTCAGCCTACCGCTTAATGCCATGGCTCATGAAGCCATGCACAGGCACCCTTGACAGTAGTAAGGAACTGTTCAACTATAGGCTGAGCAAGTAGAATGGTGGTAGAATGTGCATTTGGATGTTTAAAAGCGCGCTGGCATAGTTTACTGACTCAGTTAGACCTCAGCGAAACCAATATTCCCATTGTTATTACTGCTTGCTATGTGCTCCACAATATTTGTGAGAGTAAGGGGGAGACATTGATGGTGGGGTGGGAGGTTGAGGCAAATTGCCTGGCCACTGATTACGCACAGCCAGACACCAGAGCGGTTAGAAGAACACAGCAGGGCGCGCTACACATCAGAGAAGCTTTGAAAATCAGTTTCATGAGTGGCCAGGCTACAGTGTGACAGTTCTGTTTTGTTTCTTGATGAAAACCTGCCCCCTTGGTTCACTCTACTTCCCTGTAAGCCAACCGCCCTCCCCTCCCCCCTTTTGATCACCACTTGCAGAGGCAATAAAGTCGTTGTTTCAAATTCATGCATTCTTTATTAATTCGTCACACAAATGGGGGGAGAACTGCTAAGGTAGCCAGTGAGGGGTGGGGCAGGAGGGAAACACCTCTGCTGATGAGCTCTGCATGGTCACCTGTGCTGATCAGCTCACCACGCTGGCCAAACAGGAAAGGAAATTCAGAAGTTCACGGGGCTTTTCCTGTCTACCTGGCCAGTGCATCTGAGTTGAGAATACTGTCCACAGCGGTCACAATGGAGCACTCTGGATAGCTCCCGGAGGCCAATACCGTCAAATTGCATCCACACTACCCCAAATTGGATCCAGCAAGGTCGATTTCAGTGCTAATCCACTCGTCGGGGAGGAGTACAGAAATGGGTTTTAAGAGCCCTTAAAGTCTGTTCGCTGCTCCAGGCCAATGGGAGCCACTGGAAGTGGCACGGGCCAAGAGATGTACTGGCTTCCGCTTCCAGCAGCTCCCATTGGCCTGGAGCAGCGAACCACGGCCAGTGGGAGCCGTCGTCAGCCGAACCTGCAGATGCGGCAGGTTAACAAACTGGCCGGCCCGCCAGGGGCTTTCCCTACACAAGCGGAGGAACAAATTTGGGAACCACGGATCTAGTCTGACCTCCTGTATAACAGGCCATAGAACTTCCCCAAAATAATTCCGTTTGAACAAGAGCAAATCTTTTTTAAAAAACACTACATCCAGTCTTTATTTAGAAATTATCAGTGTTGGTGAATCCACCATAACCCTTGGTAAATTCTTCCAATGGTTAGTACCATCACTGTTAAAAAGATTACACCCAGTTCCAGGCTGAATTTGTCTCGCTTCAACTTCTAGATATTGGATTGTGTTATATTGTTGTCTGCTAAACTGAAGAGCCTATTTTCATATGTGTTCCCCATGTAGGTACTTAGACTGTGATCAAGTCACCCCTTAACCTTCTCTTTGCTAAGATAAGTAGATTGAACTCCTTGAATCTTTCACTGTAAAGGTATTTTTCTACTTCTTTAACAATTCTCATGGCTCTTCTCTGAACCCTCTCCAATTTATCAACATCCTTCTCAAACCAGGACTGGACATAGTATTTCAGCAGGTTTCAGAGTAGCAGCCGTGTTAGTCTGTATTCGCAAAAAGAAAAGGAGTACTTGTGGCACCTTAGAGACTAATTAATTTATTAGAGCATAAGCTTTCGTGAGCTACAGCTCACATCATTGGATGCATTTGGTGGAAAAAAAACGATTTCAGCAGCAATTGCACCAGGGCGCAGAGGTAAAATAACCTCTTTATTCCTACTTGAGATTCCCTTTTTTATACATCCAAGGATCACATTAGCCTGTTGGCCACAGCGTTGCCTGGGAGTTCATGTTCAGTTGATTATCCACCAAGACCTCCAAATCTTTTTCTGCTTCCTAGGATAGAGTTCCCTATTCTGTAAATATAGCCTACTTTGTGTGTTCCTAGATTCTATACTCTTAGGGGAATTCTGTGTCACTGTGCGTGTGCAGAATTCATGGCCCCCACAGATTTCTTTGCTTCCCTGCAGAAAAATGACTTCTGATGGGGAAGCAAAGGGAAGCTGCAAGAGCAGTCACGCACTCCTCCCTGGCAGTGCAGGCAGGTCGGTTTGGGCACCAAGAGCAGCCAGTAAAGATGTAAATCACCATTAAGGGGTGAGGCTAGGCAGTTGTGTGAGTGAAAGAGAGACACTGTCCCTCTTGCTCACTATTGCAGCCCGCTTGATATGGAGGAGTAGGGCTTTGGGGTGTTTCTGAGAGGGTAGACGTGGAGAAGGCTCTGTCCCCTCAGGCAGAGCAGAAAGTAGCAGCCTGCCTGGTGAGTGAGTTGTTCCCATTGTTCTTAGTGAATTCCCCTAGGAATATAAAAGAGGTGTAAAAATTTTAAGGCTCCTTTACATTGCCTGAGTGGTGTAACGGAGCCTTATTGTAAAGGACAATGTGACCGTAAATGCTTATGGTTCTTTAGGGATTAGAACTGGTTTTAAATTTTTGGACTGAAAATTTTTTCCCATCAAAATGTGCTCCAGGAACTGTTTGCTACTGACCTTTCTGGAGATGGTCAGCAGCCAATATAAATTGTGAGTTTGAGTCCCCAGCCCTCACTTGCTCATCAGTTACCTATGATGTAACACTGAGCATATGGCTACATATATTTGTTGACTAATAACTAGAAGTAAAGGGTCTATACTAGCTCCATTACTATTAGACAGAGGGGGTTTGGGGATTTCCTCCAGTGATCCCCACTCCAATTCTCCATCCATTGTATTGTAGTTTAAATAAATTACCAAAATAATTGAAACCAGTGTGATTATATTGAGTTATTTTGACAAATAAAATATGCAGAATTTTAAAATATTGTGTGCAGAATTCCCTCAGGAGTATAGAATCTACTAGATGTATGACTTTACAGTCAGCTCTGTTGAAACACATACTGTTTGTTGGCGCCCAGCTTACCAAGCAGTCCTTATTGCTCTGTATCAGTGATTTTGTCCTCTTCATTATTTGAGTTACGAGGCTCAGTTCATTAATTTTTGTAAAGTGCTTTGGTGTCCCATCCATTCATACATGTAACTACCCAAAGAAACTGGGAATCCCATTACTGAAATGGTGTGAGGATATAGATTTAAATCAGAAAGGGGTTGACTTTAAAAAATGAATTTTGGCAATTATTATTATGGAACTATTTTCACCAGTCAGAATGGCAGGATGCTGTACAGATACGAAAGCATAACAGTAACCTTTTTCCAATACCAACAGCTCTGCACCTTGATTCTTGAATCGGTTCTGGGTATCCGATTTGCATCATCAGTCTGTAGTGAATCTCAAACTAATGTGCAAATATCTGTACTCTGCTTGGTGGACAACTATTATTAGAATCAGACCAGAGATATTTGTATAATCACTGTACCATTATTTTTCAATAATCATACAGTGAGTATGCAAATCCATCTATTTGGACTTCTGCACTCAGAATAATCAAGCTGTTTGCAGCAGCAAAAAGACCAACTTGGCTTCTCATTCCCTTCAGCAGAAGCTTCAAAACTTATAAAAGGCAAAGTGAATAGCGCTATCAAATGGTTAATGGGGGGGAACATGAAAAAATGAGGATTTTTAGAGCTTTGACTTATCTTCCTCCTTCAGGCCCTTTCTTGTTCCTATTAAAGTCAATGGGAGCTTTGCCCGTGATTCAGTGGGAGCAGGACTGAGCCCTTCTCATCCCCACTTTACAGGTTTTTATCACTTTATTTATCTTTTTAACTCTGGAAGGTACTCAAATACGACAGTGATGAGCACATTATGATAACCTAAATAGATGGATCCTATTTCCACCTGATGGCCTTGTCTACCCCAGAGCTTCTTGCACTATTTCTCTAGCCCTATTCAACTCCGTCACTGCTAGGAACTTTGGAAGTATTAGTGTAGACCAGAAACATTTTTTTTATCTACTGTTGTCAAATATGTCCACCGCACATCATCTTGTGCTAGCAGTAGGGCTAGACAGTATGAAAAGTCCTAGTGTATATGGAGGGCTCTCTTTAACCATTCAGTTAGGGTCAGATATTTTTGTTGATATTGTTTATAATACACTGGGAGAATCTCAGCCACTCTTCCTACTTCAGATGTGAAACCAAATGCTTACAGAAATGTATTGCAACTGTTTTGGGGGAAAGAACATGGCTGACCTGGAGGGAAGTAAAAAGAGTGTGGAAAGGAAATGGGTAAGTAGGGAAAATGATGAGAAAGAAAAGGAAATAATAGGAATGGGAAAGAAGGATCAGAAAAGTGTTAATTTAAAAGGAAAAAAATTACCTTTTGGCAGCCAGTTTTGTTTGTTGCATTTTCTCCTTCTATTATTTACATTTGTATATTAAATTAAACAATTCAGTAGTAATAATGATCTCATGGCTGCTTCTTGTTAACTTGGTGTAAAGTGCTTCCTGGTGTAAATAAACCCTTTGGACTTTACCCTTTGTATTTATCAGACCAGAATATGGGCTACAGGAAGCACCCTCCAGCTATCATGGAACCACTTAAACTGTACCATATGCAAAAATATTTTAAAAAACAGTAGTGGGAGCCAGCCTAGTGTCAGAGCTTTCTGCTGCTAGTCAGGCAAGCCACATTCAATTCTGGATCTCTTTCCCTTTTTGGACTTACTCATTCCAATGGGCCTGGGAAGTGGTGAGCATAATAAAACCGCTAGCTAATTTTAGTGTATACTGATAGGCTCCAAAGAATCCCAATCACGGTTTTTGCTGCTGAGATGCAGAAATGGAGGGTTGTATGGTGGATGTGATAAAGGGATATCTTTAGACTACATCAGAGATGCAAAGGAGTTAACTTCCCCCAAGTAGGATGGGGAAGAGAGAAGGCTGATATATTTAACTTGGAAAATTGCTTACTGCCCAGGCATGGTAATTATATTTTTGTATGATATTTTGCTCACTTTCTATGTCTATAGGAGTTAGTCATCCAGTGCATCAACAGAGCATCAGCTAAACCAGTGCTTAAAGAGTCTTTTACACAACACTTTATAGTCATTCTGGTCTGTTGGGTGAATCATACATTTTTTTAAATGCATTTGCAATACCTTATACGTAACAACCATAACAGCATCAAAAGATCCATTTCAGTCTCTTTTAATAACTCTTTCATAAAGCTCCCAGAAGAGAGCTTTTTTCCTTTCTTTTCTTCCTATTTTTTAAATGAGTATTGAATAAACAAGTAAAATTTAAGATTGAGGTCTACATTAGTCCCATCCAAGGGAGTCCTTCGTAGGGAATGGTGAGGTGTCCTGCCTCAAGACACTGTCTCCATGACGAACTGTATCTCTACAATGAAAAGGGGAGCATGAAATGGGACTTCTGCACCACCACCCTCTAACTTCAGCAGGAGTAACACTAAATTGTGCAGTGCATCTTGTACACAGACACAAAGAAAAGCTGAGAGAGTCTGGCTTTCTGGTTCACTGCCACCGGCAACAAAGCTAAGGGTAGAGGATGGAGGGACAGCATTAGCAAAGCAGGCACTTAGATAGTATGAACCAGACATAAACAGATAATACATATCAGGCTGTGTGCGCACTGTATTCATTCTTGGCATTTCTGCCCTATGCTAAGAGCCTGTTCAAGCTGAAGGTATAGTTTTCAAGTTCTTTAATTGTAGATGCTTGAGGTCCAGAGAGTGGGGGTTGCATATTATTATTTTGTGTTGGTCCAGGGAAATAACACAAGGCTCTGAGCTCTCAGTGTGTGTGCTAAGCTCTTGTTGTCCACCTGCCAGTACACAGTTGCTTTTTTTTTTTTAAGACATTCCCATTTGTTGCTACTGCTGGTGTGCCCTGCCCATTCAGGGTTGTGTGTCTGTCTGCTACTGCTTCCAGGATGATCTTCTGTAGCGAGGTTACTCCCACTGGAAAGGGAGAGAGGGAAATCTGAGTTCCCTTGCCTTACCTTGATGATGATTTCATGAAATGTATGTGACCCATAATTCGCGGTGGGGGAAGGAAGATTGGAATCTTAATGGCTTGTCTTCACTACCGCAGTACGTCAGCACAGATGCATCAATGCAGCTGTGATGATGTAGCACCTCTGGTGAAGACGCACTATGCTGATGAGAGAGCTCTCTCCTGTTGGCATAAATACGCCACTTCAACAAGCTGTCTGCAGAAGAGCATCTCCCACTGACAGAGTGGTGTAGACACCGCTTTTAAGTCGATCTAACTTGCGTTAGTGAGGGGGGTGGCTTTTTCACAATCCTGAGTGTCTTAAGCGGTAGTGTAGACAAGCTCTGAGTACTCCTCTCCTCCCACTTCTTCTTTGCTGCTGCTCTCACTCTTGTGTCCATATTGTTCCTATTCAACTTCTTAACAGCTCCATTATAAACCTTTCCTGTCAAATATTCCTAGTAATTGACTCAGTAAAAACACCTCTATACACAAATATCATCCAAAGCCAGATAAGAGAGTGGTTACTATTGTGACAAAGCTCTGTCCTTGTCTTCATGGGTCCCGCGTTTCCTGGCGGATTTTGCTAGCCTCAGAGGCTCACTGTGACCCTCCACGTAACCCTTCTCTCTCTAGAGACAAGGATCATAGTCTACTGAGCCATTTTCATCATAAGCCAGCAAGGGAGGTGAGGAGAAGTTATCCTTCCTTGCACAGTCTCCGTTGTCTCCCAGTCTCAGTGATTAATCAGGGGGAGGGAGGAATGGGGGGAGCCAAGGCCCGCCCTCTTCTCCGAGTTCCAGCTCAGGGACCCTAATAGTATCAGCTATGGTAGCTGACCTTTTAGAAACATGACACGTACAATTCCCTGGGCTACTTCCCCACAACAGCCCCCGCTTCCTCAAGCTCCACTTCACCCTTACCTCAGGGCCTCCTTCCTTGTGCCTGATATGCTGTGTACTACTCAGCCTCTCCAACAGCACAACTTCCTCCCACAGCTCCTGACATCCACCCCCACCTGACTAACTGGGAGGCTTTTAACTAGTTTCAGCCAGTCCCTGATTGGCTTCAAGTGTCTCAATCAACCTAGCCTTCTCCCTGCCTTCTGGAAAGTTCTTAATTGGCCCCAGGTGTCTTAATTGACCTGGAGCAGCTGCCATTTAACTTATCCTGGTACCAGGGGTTTGTTTAGCCTGGAGCTAATATATGTGTCTCCCACTACTTTTTTATAGCCATTTGGCCTTGCCCTGTCACACTATACATACTGCAATACACTACCCACTAATGGGGTGAGTTAGGGATAATGAGTTTTCTCTAGTTAGCATGAGTTCTCTCTTGTTGACTTATGTCAAAACTTCAGGAGGGCTGAGGGCTGTGTGTGGAAACGCATACAACTATAATTGCTAAAATAGTGAAACACGGGCATACATTAGAATCCGCTCTAATAAAATTTGGACAGCAATAGCTTAGCTTTCTCATTGAAATGTTCTTCACGTATGAAAGAGAGAAAAACACTTTAATTTCTACTCCTCTTTTCTGTAAAATGCATTCTAGAAGCGCGTATTAAGAACATGATATAAGAGAGTTTTTGACTGTAAAGAAAAAGGGGATAATGACTGACTTCACAAAGAAATTTTAAAATTGCCTTTTGCTAAAGTTGACTGAAAAGGCCACAAGAAAAATGTTTGGTATGGTGCAGGTGGAACTAGGTTTTTTGTTGCTTTTTGTTTTTAAGCCTTCAAATCTTGAAAAAGTAGCACGACATCTCTTTTCATATTAATTTTTTTTTTAAATAACCTTGAGTAGTTGAATGCCAGAAGGTTCTGTTCTGCTCTGGACTCCCGATTATGGAGTGGTGACTGCTCCACATGTCCTTTTAACACAGACAAAACTAATGAGGAATAAAGAAATGTTGGCACTTATTTCTTAGCATCCCTCCTTATTTTCCACAGTCCAAGTTCTGTCTCCAGACAGGCACCCACGTCTTTGGTCAGCATGGTGGCTGCTGTCTGAGGAAGTAAAGGAGAGGGAGATACTGCCCAGACTGCAGCATAGTCATAATGCTCTCCGCAGCAAGAGCTATCTGTGTCTCTGATGCATGAACCCTTCTCCCAATTGAGAAAGCAGCGTCTGGGTTCACCTTCCCAACATGGAGAGTGGGGGAGATTTTTGGCCTTTGGAAGGTTAAAGCCTACTACCAGCAAGCAGTCTCGCATATAATGAAGGCTTGGAACCTACTTGCATTAACACTTCCTTAGCCAGCCTACTAAAAAGGCCTTTTAGAAGATGCCGACAGAGGAAGTAGAGAAGAATCCATGCCACGTGAGCCACAGCAAGGCAGATACAGGCAGATTTCCTCTCGAGTCATACATGAGATCTCCCCAGTATGGCTCCAACATTAAGCAGGTTGCTCTTCTGTGAGGTTATGGGCATATAAGGAGATGGGTCAGGGTCCCACTGAATTCATCAAAGAAGAAGGGGAATGGAGTTCAACTGGGCCTTTCCCCTTCCCCCACCTCATATTTCCCAGGTAAATTCCAGTTAGGAACTTAATCCAACTGGTCTTTTCTGCAGTGGGTTAGCAGAAGCCAAAGTTTCAACACCCTTTAAAAAAACAAAATAAAATAAAGCTTTTCAAGGTTAGAAATGAGGAGGGTTCTGTTCTCCCCATGTATGAGACCAGGGATGAGATTATTTGGAGTCCTGGGAACAAATGGATGGAAAACCGTGTCTTCCCTAAGGTGTGCATGCAACAAGAACTTCAGGACTGTCCTAAACCTTGGTGTTTGTTGTCCTGTAATCTGTTCAGCAGTGGAAAAAAGACTCCCTTTTGTAACTCTCCCTGAAGAGTAAGCTGGTGAAACCAGAACTTTTACTGCAGGATCTGATCCCATCCTGTTAGCACTAAATGAGTTGATTAACTTGCACCAATGAACTGTTCTTGAGCAGTCTCCAATTCATTAAGCAAAAGCAGACTGATTCCCACATCACACAGGTTTCCTTCAGTATTAAGCATGAACATTTTTTCTCTTCTTTTTTGGTGGTTGTATAAACATCTGTTTCAACTATTGTATTTCTTGTGTGGGGTGTGTTTTAGAGTTTGCTGCATCCATTTTGTCTTGAAAGAAAGCAGTAGTGAATAATAGGGGCTGGTTCAATGCCATTTATTTCATTTACAGATGCTTCCGATTTACGCAATTGTTCCATTCTGGAAAGCCTCGCATAACTCTAATTTTGCATAATTCGGAAACGTATAACCGAATGTTATGCAAAAAAAAAAAAACTAACTAAAAAACTCCTGGTTCTAGCTTACGGAACTTTTTCTGTAAGTGCAAATTTGCGTTAAATTGGGTCTTGCATAACCTTGTGAGTGTCTGTATTTATTTTTGATCCTCCTCCTAAACTCTAGCCTTATAGATTAATTTAGTCATTTAGGAATCAGAAATACTTTCCTTCATTTTAGCACATGAAGCTCCAAAATGTGGACATTTTTGTTATCCCTTCCCCTCACAGTTATGTGGTAACACCAAGAGCCAGTGTTTGAAGTCAGTTTGTAATTGCCACAACAGCATGCTAGCTCTTGGACAGCATATCGTCCACTGTGCTGGTCCCATGTTGTCCTCCTGCTGTACTCAAACACAAGTAGCAAAGAGTAACTGCAAACTCTGACCTCTGAAACGTGTGTGTGGAGTTGGTAACATACAGTAGGAGACACAGAAGAGAGCAGCCCAGCCATTTGCTTCTACTACACATCAGTCAGGGCCTTATTTGGTGTAATACTTTGAAGTATTAAGGACTTGATCCTGTACCACTGAAGTCAATGGAAATTTTTACGTTGACTTCAATAGGTACAGAATCAGGCCTGAAGGCCCAGTCCACAAAATGACGTATGTGGATTTTATGTAGTCAATAATAAGGTATTCCCTCTGCTTGTATTTGATATCTGCACTCAAGCATGTGGTCCATCAGACCCCACTTAAAGGCCAGGCAACTCTTGTGGGGAAGTTTTTAGAAGACAAATAAATAACATCATCCAGCATAGTCAACACATTTGTTTTGAATAAAATAGATCTATATAATTCAAATAGTCTTTTTCTTGGAGAGGCTGAAGAGCTTAGAGCCTGATGGGGGCAGTTGTTTATGTGGGAATGGTTTGGTGGGAAAGTCCTGCCTGTTGGATTGTGTTGGAGGTATGGTTCTCCTGTGTGCTTTGTTTCTATTGCATTTTTATCTGAAAAAAATGTTATGGGCCCCTATTTATACATTGCTGTAAATCACAATTAATACATACGTACTGATGAATTGGGATGTAAATATTTGACTAGAATAATAAAAATGAAATCTTTCCCCTTGATTCTCTTTTCTTTGTATTCTTTCCATTTTGTAGTTTAGTCACCTACACAATGGAAGTAACTAAAGTTTTTTTTTTTTACTCTATTAATGTCCTTTTTTTATTTAGTTAATAATTCATGTGACTGAAGTGTAGGAGATAAATGGAAATACAGACTAGAGAATGCCTATCAATGTGCTCAGTTTGAATTGTTTGCTCAGCATGCTATAACTTTTGTGTTGGCAACACTCTGTTTGGGATGGTGGGAGGGGAGCCGAAGAACTTTTCATGATTATACAGTAGCTCATATGTATTTACTGTTGTTTTAGGCGTTCCAACTCCCAGTCCTGAAATTCTTCGGCATACCTTGAACATGCTTGTACGAGAGAGGAAAATATATCCAACTCCAGATGGCTATTTCATCGTGACCCCACAGACTTATTTTATAACCCCATCCCTCATAAGAACTAATAGTAAATGGTACCATTTGGATGAGAGGATACCTGACAGGTCTCAGTGTACCTCTCCACAGCAAGGAACTATAACTCCTTCCACCTCAGGCTGCGTCAGGGACCGAACTTTACCCAAAAACCACTGCGACTCTTGCCATTGTTGCAGAGAAGACATGCATAGCATGCATGCATCCACCCTACAGAGGAAATCCACAAAAGACTGTAAAGACTCATATTGCCCTCCTTCTCTATGTCAGGTACCACCCACTGAAAAAAGTAAAAGTACTGTAAATTTTTCTTATAAAGCAGAGACTCTCTCAAAGCCTAAAGATGTAGAAAAGCAGTCTAAAAAATTTGGACTAAAATTGTTTCGGCTAAGCTTTAAAAAGGACAAGGCAAAACAGCTGGCCAATTTCTCTGGCCAGTTTCCTCCTGAGGAATGGCCCTTGAGAGATGAAGACACCCCTACCACTATACCTAGGGAGGTAGAAATGGAGATTATTAGGCGCATTAACCCAGACTTGACTGTGGAAAATGTAATGAGGCATACTGCACTAATGAAGAAACTTGAAGAAGAAAAAGCTCAAAGAAGCAAAGCTGGATCTTCAGCTCACCATAGTGGGCGAAGCAAAAAGGGTAGGAATCACAGAAAGCCTCATGGAAAATCTCGGTCACACAGCAAGACCCGGGTGTCCAAAGGAGACCCTTCAGATGGTTCCCATTTGGATATACCAGGTGAAAGAGAGTATGAGTTCTATGATCCCCTTACTAGGTCCCCACGGGAAGGCTGTTTCATAATAGAACACAAAGGAGATAATTTTATCATGCACAGCAATCCTAGCGTGATTGAATCTCACTTTCCCATGACACCAGAATGGGATGTATCTGGTGAACTGGCCAAAAGAAGAACTGAGATGCCTTTTCCTGAACCTTCAAGGGGAAGCTCCCACTCCAAGGTCCATCGAAGCCACAGCCATACACAAGATAGAAGGTCAAGGAACGAGAGGTCTAACAAAGCCAAGGAAAGGTCTAGGTCGATGGACAACTCTAAAGGACCTCTGGGTTCTGCTACTTTAGGTACACCTGAAGACGTAGCTGAAGGGTGTAGCCCCGATGACCCAACAACTAGCCAAGCATATATGGATGACAGTACCTTAAGGCCTTCACAGTCACTCAGTCATCAAAGGGCTCTGATTTCATCTGCAAACTATAAAGATGTGTGTGTACCCGAAATAGTTAGTGGCAATGTAGAAACCCCCAATTCCTGTAGCTTATTGGAACAAATCAAGCCTACAGAGAATTTACCATCTTATAGTGAGCTCAACTCCTGCACAACAAAATCAGCAACTGATGATTATTTTCAATGCAACACTTCGAGTGAGACTGTACTTACTGCTCCGTCACCACTGGGGAAAAATAAAGAGGACCATGACACGGTGACTTTAACAGAAGGAATAAAAAAACTTTCTCCCTCAGAAAGACAGTCCCAACACATAACCAGAGAACCTGGGGTACACAAAGAGGAGTCCCCTAATGGGCCAAGTAGTGGTCCAGGTGTTGCTGGCCAGAACCCTGAGGTGATCGCAAATGGGCGACTGGTTCAACACCATAACACTGAATCAAGCAGCCTGGACAAAAGGAAAGAAATATTTAGCAAAGATACACTTTTTAAACCTCTACACAATACACTCTCTGTGAATAGCTATCACAAGTCCAGTGCACCCCTACTAAAACCCCATCAAAAGACACCCTCTGACACACTGCCAATCAGATGTGAGAAACTTGAACAAGCTATAGTAACCTCAGTTACACAAGTTTTACCCGTTTCACAGAGACAGCAAGAACCAGCTGGGAACCAGGAAGCCACCTTTGATTATTACAATGTTTCTGATGATGATGACTCAGAGGAAGGAACAAACAAAAATGCTGAGGAAGAAAAAAACAGGGATGATGTGGGCACTATGCAGTGGCTGCTGGAGCGGGAAAAAGAAAGGGATCTGCAAAGAAAGTTTGAGAAGAATCTCACTCTTCTCACCCCCAAAGAAACTGAAAACAGCAGCAGCCAGAGAGCCACCCATTCAGCTCGATTGGACAGCATGGACAGCAGCAGCATTACTGTAGACAGCGGGTTCAATTCTCCACGGTAGGACTGTAAAATTAATTATAAGGACCATTCTAGAATGCTCTGTTTTCAGTTATTACTGTGTTATATATATGGGTGAACAATTGTGGGACTGTGTTAAACTGTTTGACATTCTTTTAGACAAAATTTTTAGGCAGCCTCAGAAAGCCTCTATCCAGACCGATGGCTTGGTTTCTTTCCCTCATATAGGCAACAGCAACAAATCTTACCACTGCCTTTTTGCCAAAGGTTCATTGTCCCTGCACCCCAAACTTTCTTGTATCACTTCTTCAGACTAATTTATGTTGTATTTAGAATTGGGGGGAGAGGGGGCTCAAAAATAACATCAGCAAGATTAACTGGAAGAACGGATACAGTGTAGTGGCAGAGTCTTTGGCTAAGATATTACAGATAGGTGATTAGGGGACATAGAGATACCACTTATACTTTTCTCTGGTATTTTTTAAATCCTCTTTCTGTAGCCATGTCTGTCACCAGTCCAAACTGGTAGGATTTGAAGAGCAGTCTCTTCTAGCTAGAAGAAGAGTGGAGAGAGGTTCAGGAAGGTACCACAGCCCTGAAGGTACTAAGGATGTTTGGTCTCTGAAAATGTCTAAACAGTGCACCAACTGAGGTGTCTAGCCTGTAATGTCTAGGAAAAAAGTGTAAGGATTCTATATGGTGTTAGAAGTTTTAGAAACATATGGGAAGAGACAGTTGCTGATATATGCCCACCCTGAAGATTTTACAGTATCATCTCCAGTTTAATAATCCTTCACTGAGGCTTCTCCTCTCTGGTCCCAGAGGAAGCTGTGGCCCTGGTAGACTGGGTCTTGAGTCTCATTGTTTATCCTAGAAACCAACCAATTAATCCAGACCAATGATTCTTAAGACAAAGTAACAATGTACAGGTGGTAGTTCTTTTGCAGTATCCTATTGTAGACTTAAGTTATTTATCATCTTCACTTTTACAACAAATAAGATCTGAATCTTGTTAGGTAAAAGGAAATTATATTTGTTTCTGTTTTAAAATTGATTTAGTTTTTCTAAATTGTTAATTTACAATAAATAAATAAATGTTGGTTGTGCGGGGCCTCAGAACGTATGCAAAGGAGTCCTGATCTCTACACACATGGCCAGATTCTCCTCTCAGTTAAAATGGTGTCAGTCTAGAGAAAACTCCCTTGGTTTTGGTAGTTAATCCAGAATGATGATGATGTAATTGAGAGCAGAGTTTGACCCAATGGCTCAGAATGAGAGTCATGTAGGTTGACTTTTAGGCTTCTACCTAGCCCTTTGTGCTGTGCTGCCTCTTGATCCCTCAGCATATCTTTGTCCCTCCTATTACTAAACAGTAGCAAGTGTTTCACAGCACAGCCTGTCAGGGAAAGCTGCCTTACTGTGGGAATGAAATGCAGTTTTGTTTCACATCTCCCCTGCTGCTCAATGGCTGAGGGTAACTCTTCTGTGACACTTTTATCCCTCCCTGGTTCAAGAATTTTTAGAGCTACTGCTTTGCCTCCAATTAGCTACATGCTGCACTATCCACCAAATCACTGGGGTAATTTATTTTTTTAAAAGACACATTAATGGGGATAATTATTTCTTGCAGTAAATTTAAAAATATAATTTTAAAGGAAGAAAGAGTAATTAAGGTTCTTCTGCAAGTAGATGCAGCAATGTATTCCACTTGGATGTGTGCGGTCCTGTACTCTGGAGCCAGAGTATTTTCCCAAGTAGAACCTGTAGACAGCAGTGCTCACCCCTTCTGGCCATAGCTTCTCCCCTTGCTATATGAGACAGCACTGCCCTATTCTCCACTTGGTTCCGTCTTACCACATGTTGCTGGAGGCAGAGTTCTGTGTAGTTTTCCTATTACAAACTTTTTATTTTTCCTGACATTTCTAGTAGTGTATAGTTAATTAGTACCCTTAGTACTTAGTGTTAGTTAGCGGTAGTTTAAGTATTTCTCTGGTGATGCCTTCACCGGGATTTAAACGTTGTCCATTGTGTGGGGGAGCAATCTGAAACAACGATCCCCACATGAAGTGCTTGCTGTGCCTAGGCAAAGTCACATCAGAGAACGGTGTTCTGTTTGCAGATTGTTCACCAAACGGACTAACGTGGCAAGGGATCTTTGTCTGAAGCAATGCCTGCTCAAGCAGGCCAGGAGGCCTGCTTCAGCACCGAGGCCCTCCTCAGATCAGAAGTTACCCTCTGGTTCTGAGAGTGCTGCCACTTCACATCCTGAAACTGACGCCTCTCTCAAGAGATGGAGGAGTTGTTTTCCCATCAAATATGCCAAGGAAAAGATAGCATAAGACTGAGCGAGCCTGCTCCAGGTCCCAGTGGGACTCATCTCCCTCTTCCAGAAGGAGTGTGGATCGGCACGGGGTGAATGCCAGTGTGTGGGATGGAGCAAGGCCATCAGCCGCTTCCCAGTACCATGCAAGGAGGTCAGAGACCCATACTGTTGACTCTGGGGCCCTGGGACATCCACTGAGTCCAACACCAATGAGGGTGATGCCAGCACGGACTCTTCCCGTGCTAGGAGCGTATCAGGCAGCAATGGATCTCTTCTGCCTTTCTGTCCTGAGCTCACCCTTGGTCCAGGACTTAGCTAATGCTGCATCTTTTATAGCCCCATAGGTTGAGCGGCCCACTGAACCTGGGAGTCTGTTGGCACTATACCCTGAGGTTTCCCTTTCATGATCAGAAGAATTAGGATCAGTACCAGACTCTACGCAATGGACCTCTCCAACCCTGTGAATTGTGACTGGCACTCGCTGCCCTCCATTTCAGCACCATCAGTTACTTTGGTATTACAGCTGATTTCAGGTCGACACCGCTTCCATCCCCAGAAACAACCTGTACTATTTCAGCCGTCGGCGCCAACTCCCTCGTCATTCTAGGCTATGGGTGAGTTGGACCGGTTGCTCACACCCTCGGGCTGGCGCCTCCTTTATCCCCTGAAGTCTGGGACTCTTTGGAATCCACGTCAGGATCTTCATCCTCTGACTGTGCCACCATCCGACCCACATCAGTGGCCATTCATGGAGCTCTCTGGGTACCAAGATTGGCATTTGTTTTACAGTTGGGACAGGGGCCTCTGGCCCAGTGCCTACTGTCACCAATGCCCTATCCATACCCGTGGGTCTCCATGGAATCCGTGGGATACTCCTCAGTCACATAGGTCCCAACCCTCATCTCGCTGACCAGGTCTGTGATGGGGACTGTCATTCTCCACAGGCCCAGGTATCAGTGATCCTTTCCCCTTGTGGAGCCTCCAGAGTCATTCTGCCCAGGCCCATCAGTTCTGGAGTAGGATCCAGCTCTGGCACAGTTAACTACTCCATCTTTGTCCCTTAGAGAATTCCACAGTGCCTGTCTCTTTCTCCCCTTCGGTACTAGAGGATTTCAAGGTGTACCAGGCACGTAGCTTTTGTGGCATGTAGCTGCTTCCCTAGATATCCATGTGGAGTTCCTGCAGTAGAACACCCACAAGTTAGTGGATATCCCACAGTCATCTGCCCCTCGGAGAGTTGCCCCCTCATTAACAATGAGCTACTTGGGCCTGCTAAGATCTTCTGGAGCACAACGGCTTCGATACACTTGCAGGGTAAGATTCAATCTCGACCTTTGTGGCCTCAACCAATATATCAGATACATGAGGTTCCAAATGATCACTCTTGTCAGCTATCCTCCTGTGTTGTTTCAAAATGAATGGCTTGCTACTCTTCACCCACTGGACAGATTGGTCTGTCGTCTTCACCTGGTCCTGGACTCCTTGCTGTGGTGGATGTCTCCAGAGAACGTTTGCCAGGACATTCCCTTCATCCAGCCTTTTCCAACCAGGTCTGTGGTCTCCGATGCCTCCCTGAAGGGTTTGGGAGTACATCTAGGGTTGCTGAAAGTTTGAGGTCTATGGTCAGAGCAGGAGTCCACATTGTATATCAACATGCTGGAGCTTCAAGCCATCTACAATGCATGTCACACTTTTTTGGACCGTATCAGGTGCTCAGTGGTTCACATATTTACCGACAATACAATCACAATGTATTATGTGACTAAGCAAAGAGGAACACACTTCAGGGTGCTTTGCCAAGAGGCAATCACGTTATGGCAGTTCTGCGTTGAGGAAAGCATTACTCAGATAGCTGACTATGTGCCTGGAGTCCAAAATCATCTCGCAAACCATCTCTGCAGGAATTTTTCCCTGTGTCACAAGTGGTCTCTGAAGACAAACATCCTCCAGGTCACCTTTGCAACTTGGGGCATTCTGATGATCTACCTATTTGCTACCAGAGATAACAGAAAATGTCACCTGTTCTGCTCTTGAGGGAGCCTCAGTCTGGGCTCCCTGTCTGACGCTTTCCTTCTCAGCTAGCAGTTGGCTGTCCTGTATGCTTTTCCTCAGATCATCTCAATCTGAAAGTGGATTGAGCCAAGCTCATTCTCATTGTCCCAGTCCATCTGAGACAGTGCTGGTTTTCCAACATTCTCGTGCTGTCAGTTCAGCCTCCCATACCCCTTCCTCTCCATCTTGACCAACCCTCTTAGAATTGTGGTCATGCATTGGATCCCATGCTCAGTTCCCTGCATCTCATGGACTGGTTGCTTTGTGGGTAAATGAGGAGGAATAGCAGTGTTTGGTGGCTGTATAACAGATCCTACTCAACAGTAGAAAGCCATCTACCAGCATAGCCTATGCAATGAAATGAAAACGGTTTTTGGTATGGTCATTGGCCTGCAGAATAAAACCAATGCTGGCCTCTATCCAGAACGTCTTGGTGAACTTGCTGCACCTTCAGTCGTTGGACTTATGCTCACTTCATTGGAAGTGGATTTGGCAGAGATATCGGCATTTCATTCCTGCCCCCTTCAGAGAAGATCAATCTTATCCAATGCCGTGGTAGCAAGATTCCTAAAATGGCTTCTTTGCCTCCAGTCGGAGAGCTGGTTCCTCTGTGGGACCTTACTACAGTCCTAGTGGCTTTAGTGGGACCTCCACTTGAACCCTTCACATCTTGTCCCTTTCCTCTTTTGTGTCATGAAACTGTGTTCCTAGCAAAAAGGGGGGGGAGCACAGAGGCCCCTGCCCTCCCAAGGCCCCACCCTTGCCCGGGGGGGGCAAAAGCAGCCCCCTGCCTGCGTCCTTGCCTCCTCCACCAAGGGGAGGTGCAGGGACCCAGGCTCCCCACAGCTGCCTGTGTGGCTCTGGCCAGGATGCAGGGCCTCGGAGCCACAACCCAGACATGATGAGAGCCACGTGGGAGCTGCAGCAGATTCTCCATCTGTCCATGGTGTTGGGGGGCCTGTTGAGAGTAGACCCCTAACCATGTCCCCGCCCAGGGAAGATGGAGGTTCTGTGGCTCCCCACATCTGCCTGTTAACATGGCCGAGTGGCAGCTCTGAGGTCCTCTCCTTTCCCGCTCCCACCCCCGCCACGATGGCAGGAGCCGGTTCGGGGAGAGCTGCGTGAGCAGCTGTGATAAGCTGGTGCAGAGTCGTGAACCCTCCATGTCCACCTGCCCTGGGCCAGGTGGAGAGCCGTGGTCGGGGGGGACGATGACATAGGACGGGGCTGCTCACAGTTCCCCCACATCATGGGCATCTGGGCTCTCTGGCCAGCCTCCATGCTGGCCTGGCCAGGAGGTGGGGCCTTGGTGGGGAAGGGCACCCCGGTGGAAAGTGAATGGGCCAGATGTGTCCACTTTCAAAAAGTGGGAGGCCTATGGCCCTGCTGGGCCCCCCTCACTACCCCCCATTCCCCTGTTCCGGAGTCACTGGTTCCGAGTAGCAATAACATCAACATCCACAAGGAGAGTCTGTGAGTTGTTGGCTCTGATGGCAGAGCCCCCTTATATACAGTTCTCTAAGGACAAAGTGACTTTACTACCTCACCCAAAATTTTTGTCTAAAGTAGTTTCTCAGTTTCATTTGAACCATGCAGTATATTTACCTGTGTTCTTTCCTAAGCCACATTAATTTCCAGAGAAGCAGAGTCTCCATTCGTTAGATGTCAAGTGACATCTTGCCAGCTATCTGGACAGGACTAAACTGTTTCATGCTTCACTTCATTTGTGTCGTATGCGAATAGTTTGAAGGGTCAAGCAGTCTCTTATCATAGAATCATAGAATATCAGGGTTGGAAGGGACCTCGGGAGGCCATCTAGTTCAACCCCCTGCTCAGAGCAGGACCAATCACCAACTAAATCATCCCAGACAGGGCTTTGTCAAGCCTGACCTTGAAAACCTCTTAGGAAGGAGATTCCACCATCTCCCTAGGTAACCCATTCCAGTGCTTCACCACCCTCCTAGTGAAAAAGTTTTTCCTAACATCCAACTTAAACCTCCTACACTTCAACTTGAGACCATTACTCCTTGTTCTGTCATCTGGTACCACTGAGAACAGTCTAGATCCATCCTCTTTGGAACCCCCTTCGGGAAGTTGAAAACAGCTATCAAATCCCCCCTCATTCTTCTCTTCTGCAGACTAAACAATCCCAGTTCCCTCAGCCTCTCCTCATAAGTCATGTGCTCCAGCCCCCTAATCATTTTTGTTGCCCTCCGCTGGACGCTTTCCAATTTTTCTACATCCTTCTTGTAGTGTGGGGCCCAAAACTGGACACAGTACTACAGATGAGGGCTCACCAATGTCAAATGATCACATCCCTCGATCTGCTGGCAATGCCCCTTCTTATACAACCCAAAATGCCGTTAGCCTTCTTGGCAACAAGGGCACACTGTCGACTCCTATCCAGCTTCTTGCCTACTGTAACCCCTAGGTCCTTTTCTGCAGAACTGCTGCCTAGCCATTCGGTCCCTAGTCTGTAGCAGTGCATGGGATTGTTGCATCCTAAGTGCAGGACTCTGCACTTGTCCTTATTGGCCCAATCCTCTAATTTGTCTAGGTCCCACTCTATCCTAGCCCTACCCTCCAGTGTATCTACCACTCCTCCCAGTTTAGTGTCATCTGCCAACTTGCTGAGGGTGCAGTCCATGCAATCCTCCAGATCATTAATGAAGATATTGAATAAAAGCGGCCCCAGGACCGACCCTTGGAGCACTCCGCTTGATACCGGCTGCCAACTAGACATGGAGCCATTGATCACTACCCGTTGGGCCCGATGATCTAGCCAGCTTTCTATCCACCTTATAGTCCATCCAGCCCTTACTACTTTAACTTGCTGGCAAGAATACTGTGGGAGACGGTATCAAAAGCTTTGCTAAAGTCAAGGAACAACACGTCCACTGCTTTCCCCTCATCCACAGAGCCAGTTATCTCATCATAGAAGGCAATTAGGTTAGTCAGGCATGACTTGCCCTTGGTGAATCCATACTGACTGTACCTGATCACTTTCCTCTCCTCTAAGTGCTTCAGAATTGATTCCTTGAGGACCTGCTCCATGATTTTTCCAGGGACTGGGGTGAGGCTGACTGGTCTATAGTTCCTCTTCACAGACTCTCTGTAAATGGATAACATCCTGTATTAAGACTGCATGTGAAATAACTTTGGCGACACCTCTTCAGCAGCGGTGATCTCATTCTACAAGAGCGCAAGCAATATCTATAGCTTTCCTCAATGATGTCTCCATATTGGACATTTGCAGGGCTGCTACATGATTGTCCACACATACATTTCCTAACAATTGTGTCATTATCACATCTTCCAGAGCAGATGCAAGTTTTGGTAGGGTGGTCCTGCAATCCTTGTATAGGCAGATTCTGAGCCCCTCCTCCTGGGGTGGGTACTGATTGTGAGTCACCTAAGTGGAATACACAACTGCATCTACTTGAAGAAGAAGAAACAACTGTGGTTATTTGATATATAGTTTCCTTGAAAAACTGTGGTTCTTTGAGATGTTATACCAAAGTGTTTTCCACGGCCCACCCTCATTCCCCTCTGCACTGGAGTCTGGTCTCTGGGTGTTTGGTGCTAAGGAACTGAAGGGGGAGGAGCTACGCCATGTAGTGCAAGCGCCACCCTCTATGTGTTCTGTTAGGCAAAATTCTCCAGCTCTGACATGCTGAGGTACACACACCTAAGTGGAATACATGTCTGCATCACATCTCAAAGAACCATAGTTACAGTAAGTGTCCATTTCTTTTACCTGTTGCAGCTCACCAAGGTCATATAACTTTGGAAGGTTTAGGAATTGATCCATTTTATTGATCACGTGTGTTATGCAGATGCTTAGCATCTTTGCACTATAACAGCAGTGTGTCTACTTGCATTGTATTCTTACAAATTAATCTTTTATTTTTTAAATGGAAGTACACTTCTGCTTATTCTTACTGTTGCCCATATAGCACTCTGCACCTCCCACCCAAACAATTTGATCTTATTTGGCATATAGAGCTTTTTTTTCTCTGGGTTGGTTGCATATGAGCCAGTTCTTACACTACTGTTTGGCTAGTTTACAGGATTCACGCATGTGATTGTGTACCTCAGATTTGCAGTTCAGTTAGTTCAAGGAGATTCTATCTGCCTTCATTCTTTGCACTGAAGCTGAAACCTCTATTTCTGTCCAGCGTAAAGTTTAACTAGCTTGACATTGACAGGTTTCAGAGTAGCAGTCGTGTTAGTCTGTATCCGCAAAAAGAAAAGGAGTACTCGTGGCACCTTAGAGACTAACAATGAAGTGGATTGGATGAAGTGAGCTGTAGCTCATGAAAGCTTATGCTCAAATAAATGTGTTAGTCTCTAAGGTGCCACAAGTACTCCTTTTCTTTTAGCTTGATAATGGAACAGATAAGTTTAGTGTATTGTATTGCTGTACTAGCTTTATATAAAGTCAAATGGGAAATAGAAATGACAGTTTTTAAAATTAGGTTTCTTGTATAATCCCTCTTTGTCTGCCTTTACTACCCACTTTTTAACATCTCTTTTTGGCAAGAGCCATTAAAATAAGCAAAGAGTAACATACAATGGTCAAGAAGCTATTTTTAAAGTCAGGATGTACTCTGGATATTTCAAGGGCTTTCATGTACCCAAGGAGTGAGTTTTATTGTGAGACGACTAAAATGGGTACTTTTGGTCAATTTCATACCCAGTGTAACTCCATTAAAGTAAATGGAGTTAAGAGTAAATGTGGCCCTTTAATTGTAATTAAAATACCATTATTCCCTTCCCACTTTACAATTAAAAAAATTCATTTTTGGAGTTCCTTTCTAGGAAGCAGGAGTGTTTAGTATACCTGAGTAACCAAAATTACCATTTCAGCACTATAAAAGGAAAATTATATTTTAAAAGGATGCCAAATTGGAAGAAAACACACTTAACAGGGTCTTGATAATGAAAGAATTCCTTCTAAAATCAAAAGGCACTGAAGGTATTTTATCTGTAGAATTCTTGAACACATCTGTATTGGAAAAACTTCTGTTAGACTCGCGTTACATTTTGCTGATGCAGCTATTGAAGTTGGCTCCGGGTGCCTTTTTTTTTTTTTTTTTTTTTTTAAAGAGAGGTCATGCAGTCCTGCTGCTTTTCCCTCCCCTGGAGTCATACCTAACCCTGCCGTCAATCTGCACACACAGCTCGCATTGCAGGATGATGGCAATCTCAGGATATACATGTCATGCTCGGTTTGTGACATCAAAATTGAAAATGATTGAAAATCTGGAAATGATGGTTACAAATTGAATATGACTTCATGTGAGAAATAAACAGCAGGAACTCATGAATTGTAAAAACAAAGGCTGTTTTTCAGTCATCTGTCCATCCCCAGCTAAAAGTTTAGGAAGAGAAGTCAGAAAATGAGAGGGGGGTATGTTTCTGCCTGTCATATGCTCCTTGAGTGGTATGTAAATTGTCCATTGAAGCAAATGGGTAATACTCAAGGCAGAAGAGGGCCAATGGTGAGTAGAACTGTACCTATTATAACAAGTTTTCCACAAGGCATCAGTGATTCTTAGTTGTTCTGTTTCTGTTTATTCCACACCTGAATTCATTCCTCTGTGTATGTTTTTGTATTCATCTCCACAGAAATAATTGTTGTTAACAAAGGATTATGGCTATAGGTGGAGAATAAATAGCAGGAGCAAATGATTCATTAAAAATAGTCTGTCTTCATCCAAAGGTCCTCACGGGTAGAACATAAAAGAAGAGGTATAATATAAAAGGAGTAGGAGTAGAACTCACTTTAAATACAATGACCACAATTTTCAAAAATTGGTGGCTCAAGTTTAGGCTTCTGTGTCCTTATTTAGATACCTCATTAAATGGCCTAATTTTCAGAAGGGCTGAGCACACAGCCACTTCCACAGATGAGCAATTTACTTGCATTAAAAGAACTTTCTGTATTAGATAAAGTGAAATTACAACACTAATGCTGTTTAAGGACCCAATTCTGCATCGTGATAGTCCTAATAGTGGAGGGCACTCAGAATCTCAAGGCTTGGATGCCAGCAACTAGAAAAAATTCCAAGAAATGTGTCATCATTGGAAGTATTACAGCTTTAATGAAAAATAGTGTCTTCAGTTTGGTTAGAACTACCCAAAATGTTCTGTGTGCAAACATATACAATAATGGAGAGGCATAAAAATACTGCCCAAAGGAGAATTCTCATAGCTCAGTTCAGCCACATGGCTGATTTAGTGAAACTATTCTGTGATTCTGTGCACCAGCCTGGAAAGAGAGGCGATTTATTTCACATGGAAGTTTTGCCTGAATGAAAAATCCAGATGTTTGATATTGGCTCAGACTTACAAAATTTGTGGAACAACTTCAGGTCTGTTTAGTACTATACCTGTGCAATAACCTGTTAACCAGTGAGTACATTTGCAGTCTCTTTTGGAGCAACATGTGAATAATCAATATGCTTCATTGATGTGACACTGCATGCAAACACAGGAGGCCCATTTTAAAACACCCCAGTCAGTTTTCCTCTTTGGTAGATATATGGGGGTTGGCGGTGTTTTGTTTTGTTTTGTTTATCTAATTTATTTTGCTTTATAGTACTCGTGAGAGCTTGGCTTCCAACACTTCAAGTATTGTTGAAAGTAACAGACGTCAGAACCCAGCCCTGAGTCCTGCACATGGTGGCGCAGGTCCAATGTTCAACTTCCGAGCAATTGCAGACCCTCCAACAAGTGAAGCTGAAAAACTGCAGAAACCTGCTAACTGCCTACAAGCTTCTGTTACTAGTGTTTGATAGTCATTCTGCCTCGGCTCTTCTGTCTCATCCTATACAGCAAAGTTTACGACACTGGGACTGATGTTTACATCTTTGGAAAAAAAGAGCATCTCATCCACAGTTTTGGTGTTTACTTAAACTGTGCTGCTATGTAGGGACAACAAAAATCTTTATTTCAAGGTATTGCTTTCCACATTTGCAGCTCTGTAGCAACAGAATAGCAGTAGGAATAATATGTACACCTTTGCTTCACTTAATTGTAGCTGAGCACATATATGAAAGTCTAGACACTGTAAGTGTAATCTGCATTTTCAATGTCCATGCAGTTGCCAACTCCATTTAAAAATGCCACAGATGCGTGATGCCCCCTGTGAGTGGTTAAACTCAGACAGAGTTGATCATTTTATTTCAAAAATTGAGCCACCACTAAAAAAATAAACAGCTAGGTCACCTTGAGGGAAAACAAAGCCAAACATGACTAGTAAAGACCTCAGCTCTATCTGTGAATTATTTATACATCAGTCATTTTCACTGTGAGTTTTCATGACACGATTTTGCAAGAATCTATAAAAGCAAGTCAAAAGAGGGCATGTTTTAAGTATGTGGGGTGGGTGAGGGAGAATTGCTGTATTTTATTTTTTTGTTTCAAAAGTATATGAGATGCTTGTCTAAAATTTACTATGTTAACCTTCCATAATTGCAAACAGAGTTGTAGGCCTTTGAATCCAGGTGAAAGGAGGGGAAGTCTAACTATGATTGAGGCAAAGCAAATAGTGACAGAAAAGGCATAACAGGTTTTTTTTAGTATAAATCAAATGTTTAAGGAAGGTGATCTCATTGGTGTGGCACGTCTGATGTTCCAACGTGCTGTTAATATAAAAATCAGAATAACAAATTTGTTTGAACAAAAGAGAAGTTCTTTGTGATACAAATGACAAGCATGGCCTGAAGAGCTGATTTCTTTCTAATGGAAGGACATAATTCTATTTTATATAGCTTTTAAGTAGAGTGCCTAAATTAGGCTGTTGAAAATAGTGTGCATTGTAGTGGTTATCAAAGGAGAAATTTAGAGAATTATAAACTTCAGGCCTTTTAGTCAATGGGCGTTATTTACAATTCAGCATTTTATGGACATGAATAGCTTTTAAAATTATATATGATTTGAAATTAAATGTGTTCATATGGTTGATCAAGAAATCCTAATTCTGCAGGTGTGGTGTATCTTATTTGTACTCCCTTAAATTGTTATTCCAAAGTAATTTATGCTAAATTGATTACTCCAGAGTAACTCTTACAGATAGGCAAACTCCACAAGTAATCTTTAGGAATACGGGGCCAAGTTCTGCTCTGTTACACATGCAAACATTTACTGCAGCAAACTGTCTCCAAAAGTGGCCACATTTGCTATTTTATGAGAACTGGAAGAAAAATGAAAACATTAAGAAGGATGTTCAGCAATGTAAATACTTACATTGCCTTTTATTGGTGTCCAAGATATAACACCCAACAGCACATATTAAAAACCAACATTTTCTTCAGTTTCTGGTGATATGTATAACTTGTATAAAGCATTTGAGCTTCACTCATGTTCTGTATTGTCATCAGAATTCTTTAGTAAAGATATAGCTGTATATTACACAGTTGGATATAGCTTACATACTTATGAAATGGCTTTATAACTCTGGACACAATTGGTTTCTGATTCTGACAGGTATATCATACAGAACCTATGTCTATAATGCACACATCTAACTGTTTTCCTTATTTTTATGCCTACATTCCATTTCATAAGAGCAATAAGACCTTTCAGTGCACATAAGGGAAATCATTGTGCTTCTTGGTTGGTTAAAGTCACTTGGCCCTTAGCCTCCTGCCTTATCATGCCTTCCAAGCCATGTTATCATGACCCAATCATGCCTGTCCCATCTTATTGCTTAAATATGTAACTTCAGGATTGCTTATTACATGCAGACTTGAGTCTTTTTTGTGAGGCTTCGTTATATATGATACAGTGGCTGACTGTGATTTTTGTTTCTGAGATATGCTCTGATGTTAGTAGTATGTATCAATTCAGTAAATAAAAATGTTTGAACAATATCTTAACTTATAGCTGATTATCTGAAAGTACAAATTGCAGTATTAAAATGTGAACAAAAAAGACAAACTTTACCTTTTTGGGGAAAACATTTTCTTTGTTATAAACTTACTAAAATTTATACAGGTAGTTGACTGTACAGAAGACATCTTTCCAGAGAAATAGCATAGTATCTACTTAAAAACTGTATAGTATGTGATTTCTGAAAGTTCCCATAGACCAGCAGACAACATAAAATATCATATTAATGTTAACATGGCATACTACTGGTATTAATGTGACTCTCAGAATATGGAATGTAAACAGAAGTTTCAAATAGAAACATTCTGGTCTTGAATTTAAAAAAAAAAAAAATTAACAGGGGAAATATAAAGAAATTCCGTCGTGAAGTTCTGGTGGTAAAACCATGGGAGTGGAGCTTGAGTGCTTTGTGTCACCTTACTCCTTCAATGAAATCATAGCCCTGTATTACATGGTTGCTTATCTCTCATTCTTACAATTTAAAGGTTTACAGAATTAGATTAGGTTGAATCTCTGTGTTGTGTCAACTTTAAAGGGTCAGCACAAATCTATTGGCATTTTGCACACTTTAATATGTATTATTATAATACAACATGTTACTTTTTTACATATATAACTACCTCCATGAATTTGATGAAATGCAGCAACATAAAAAAAGTATTTTGTAAAAAGCAAGGTTAAAAAAATTCGGAATCATTAGGTCATGGTGTTCTCTTGTGTGTCAGTGCTTGCAAATAAAGTCATTGTTTTCATTGCCATGATTTCCTTTTACTGTATTAAATTTGGCTTTCAGTTTAATAATTTGAGATTTTTATGAGGCCACATAATTTTGTTAATAGTGAACGGAAGCCTAATACCTTCTGTTGTCTTGCCATTATTGCTAAAGTTTTAATTGGTAGAAAGTCAAAACGATAGTTAAAACAATGAGGCGTTCTTGTGGCACCTTAGAGTCTTAGGCTTGTCTACATTACCTGCTGGATCGACGGGCAGCTATCGATCCAGTGGGGGTCGATGTATCGTATCTAGTTTAGATGCGATAAATCAACCGCCAAGCACTCCCCCGTTGATTGCGGTATTCCACCGGAGTGAGAGGTGCAGGCGGAGTCGATGGGGGAGCGTCAGCCATCAACTTACCACAGTGAAGACACTGCAGTAAGTAGACCTAAGTACGTCTACTTCAGCTATGTTATTCATGTAGCTGAAGTTGCGTAACTTAAATAGATTCCTTCTCCTCCCCCAGTGTAGACCAGGCCTTAGTCTCTAAGGTGTCACAAAGGACTCCTCATTGTTTTTGCTGATACAGACTAACACAGCTACCACTCTGAAAATGATAGTTGTAATTTAGCCAATTATTAACACCTACAGTATATGAAATATGATTGGCAGTTTGGAGTTTTACAGAAGACACACCAGGTATTTTTTTGCCAACCTTCAAACACTTTGGGCCCTGTTTTGCCTTCAGTTATGCCAAGATATCAAATCAGAACTTCTCTTAAATGGCAGGAGCTGTATGCTATCCAGCTCTCATTTAAATAATGCACACTTCATTTTCTAAATCCCATGCATCTCAGATGCTTGCTTCCATTGAAATTAATGATGAAACTTTAATTGATTTGATTGAGATTAGTATCAGGGTCCCTAAGTAAGGTGTATACAGAGGTGCCCATCCTGCAAAGAACCTGGGCAGACTTCCAGTAAAAAGGGGTTAGCTGTAGAGTAATAGCCAATTACAAGTTGCCTTTTTTAAAACTAGAATATTTTCAAAAACCAAGGAAAATAAGTGGAAGCTTCCCCTTGCAGCTCTAATTTATGTACAAACCCTGAATTTATTCAAGCATACAGTATCCCAATACCATTACTCAGATGTATATTAATATCGCTAGATGAGCCAATTTTCCTGTGTACATATTTTAATTTTTTTTTTAAAATGAGAATAGTACCCATTTGACTCAGCAGAGCAATGTAAACACCCACATTGTAGAAAGCAATCCTCACCCCCCATTCAAACAGTAAAATCTATTTGAAAACGAAGTTTTTGATGAAAACCTCAACCTTATTGCTGATGGTGGTAGTTTATTTTTCGAAAAAGTAGGATCATAAACAATATTTGGAGCCCATAATAAACTATAATAATATTTTGCACTTATATTTCATGCCTTTTACCTGAGGATCTCAAAGCAGTTTGCAAACCATTAATTAAGCCTCACAAGCTTATGAGGTAGGCAAATTTTGTTATCCCTATTTTACTCACTGACATATTGAAACATAGAAAGGTTAAGTGACATGTCCGAGATCACACAGAGTCAACAATGTGATTATCAAACAGTTTCTTTATCTCATTTGAGTCATGACAATAGGTTTAATGTTTTAATATGTAACCAAAGTGCTTAATGTTTATACTATAAAGATATTCTTCTGAGGTATTACAGTTATTAAAGTAGGAGAGAAACTACTTTATATTCCTGAACTGGACTTTGATATTGGAAGTGCCAAAAATGTTCACATTTCAGCATAGGGCTGCTGCCAGTAGTGGTTTCAGAAAAGTCAATTTTAACAAAAACTTGTTTTTCAAATACATTTTACAGGGCTTTCCCCAAGGTGATACTTCAAATTGCTATACTGAGTAAGAATCTTCTTTTAATCTAGTGGCACACAATAGTTTTTTTGTTTGTTTGTTTGTTTCTTTTGTTAGCAGCATTTCACATTTTTACTTCAGTTACATCTGAAATAACTTTACTGATTTACACTGAGGTAACTGAGCTCAAACTCAATTCTTAACTCCATTGAAGCTTTGTTCTGAGCTGAGGATTTTTGTTTCCCTTCCCTGGGTTAAATATGTAGAAGAGGCAGAAGGCCACTCACACTTGGATTTGAAAATAGGACTTTGGTTGAATAAACAGGTGTTTCTCTCATGACTATATACGAAATCTGTAGTGAAATGCACAGTCAGCAAACCTCCTGCCCCCCCAGCCTGGATGCTAATGCACAACCACCTGTTTTGCACAATGGAAGGGCAAATCTCTGTTCAGTATAATGCACTCATCGAACTGTACAGTGGATAAGAGCCACCCAAAGGATGCCCATGTGAAAGTATGAAAGGTCTAAACAGGGCTCTTAGAGTAATTGGCACAGATGTTACTTTTATACATAGAGGAGACTTATGTTTAAAGGGATCATAATTCTGCAGGTAACTTTCTGTGAGTGACTGAATGTGACCGTCACTTTAGGTTTAAATGAGTTAATAAATGCAAGTGGAACTTACTGTATGTTAGAAGGGAGTTTTGCAGCCAAGACTGCCTTGTATAAATGTGTTTGCACTGAAAATAAATTTTAAAAATTACTTGGTCTCTGGTTGCTGTAAAGGTCATCCAAGATGGATATTCTGTTTATATTGTATAGTATTTCATATGAAATAATTACAGTTCATAAAATGTCTTCCGTAATGTTACTGATTTATAACAGCACATTTGTAACATGGTTTTTATTGTGTCAGTGTACCATACTGTAAATGATGATTACTTGTCATGCTTAGTATAATAATTTAAAGGAGAAAAGGACAGGGATTTTTGTAAGTCTATATATTTGAAAGTCCCTCCACATGGTAATATTGTGTACATGTTGTTTACGTAGTGTTGTGTGAAATATCCATTTTGGATTGTGTTACTTTTTAAGATATTAAATAACATTTGGTTATATGTTTTCAGTGGGTTTTTTTGCACCTTCAAGGGATGTGGACGGCACATGTGATGAAATTTAAGAATACGTGTTTCTCGCCCTCATTTAGTAAAATGTGCATAACAAATTTGCCATCTCAAAAAACAAAGGTAATTGTAGCTTGATATTTTCATGGATGCTGAATGAAATCCCTATGAACATTTCTAGTAATAGAGAAGCAAGGTGAAAACTAAACATAAGTAAAGGATTTAAAACTCCCAATTTGAATTGGATATACAGGCTAATGCATCTACAGTGAACATATTTATAATTGAATTTACAAGCATATAGTTAAGGTGGATCAGACTTCTATGAAATGCAAAATCCTTTAAAGCATTGTAAAGTCAACTGGAGACAAATTTCAATTTTCCTTTTATTTCCCTTCGCCATCTGTGTGGGCCAGAGAAGGTCATGGTACACAGACAGTAGAGGGGAAGAATCACTAGCAAGGTAATTGTTTTGGTGAAGTGCAGATGACATTGTGGATGGAAACAGACTTGACAAATCATAAACAAGATTTACACATGCCATTTTCCTGCCTTCCCAGGAAAGGCAGGAGGAAGGGTTATGGAGAGATTCTGACCCCAAACGTTTTGGCTTGGCTCTGGAATCTTTGTCTTGACTACCAAAACAACCACCATTTGCCTGATGTAATGTTCATATATGCCCCAAGGTCAGGTATAATGCAATACGTATTAATGTTTTGGATATCAAGTAAGAGTTTCTATTTGAAATGGGTTCTGGCACCCAGTTCCTTGACTTGTCAATTCTCTGTGATTCATACAACAATAAACACTATAAATACTCTTTTCTATAGTGCCAGAAAAACTGCAACCTTTCACCTATCCATCTGTTCCCTATTGCTTTTCATAATCTCATCCCTAAGAATATTTTTAGACTAGGAAAAGTGGTCATATTTCAGCAGGGGTTGGCTGACACATTTTAATTAACCCTCATCTAATGCTGATCCTGTCTCCAAAAAAGGGTATATAGATATGCCCTACATTGAGCCATGTTCTGAGTGGCCTGTAGGCAAAGCAACCTCAGTAATCGCTCCACCAATCATCAGTCCTACAGTCTAGTTCTGGTAGCCCCATTACTGTTATGCAGCAGTAATTTGGCCCAGGTGTGCTGTGGGGTTGTTGGGTTTTTTTTGTTTTTTTCTGAAATACCTCTCTTCTGGTTTTTCTTTGGTTTGGTTTTTGTAGTGTTGGAGGACTTCATGGGATAGCTTTTCACCTCTTAATCTGTGATTTCACCTGCCATTGTCTAGGAGGAAACCTAAATTGTGTTCCCAGGCCCTTTATACACACACCCTAGAACTATATTTGGAAACCCGTGTTTGAACTTGCTTCATACCTGTTCAGGCTGAAGGTTCAGAAATCTGGAGACTTCATGCAAATATCTTCACATTTTAATTTGCATATGTTAATATGCTTTACCTTATAGATATGGTGGCCAGTGTCCCGATTACCAGAACTGTAAACCTGACAAGGATGCAGCATGGAATGAGCTTTAGAAGCAAAGGGATTGCTATGCTCTGCCATCTCCCTGGAGTGGTGGTGTGAGAACTTGGTGGCAGCTTGAGGCTCTGCCACTGGCTGCTGCTCCTGCTGGAGTGGGTGGAGGGATGCAGTTCAGTTGTCTTGCTGGCTGCTGCTTGGCCTGGACTGGAAGGGCCATCTGATAACTTCCTGCAATTTGATGGGGGCTGCTCTGGTTAGCCTGAAGCTGGGTGTCTAGCTCTGGCTGTTCCTTGCTTGGCTGCCCCTGCCTATTTGGAGCAAGGGGGCAGAGGGTGAGGCAAGTGTAGTGTTGTGGGGATAAAGAGGGTTCTGGCCATTGATCCCTGGTTATTGCCCATCCATGTGGCTATGCATAGATAGCCCAATGTCACTTTAACAATAGCTCCAAGCCTATGGGAATGGGTGGGCTGAGCCAACTATGTTCTCTTCTCTTTAATTGGAGCCCTGGACTCGTAAGCGTAGATTTCCTACCTGGGATGGCCCTTAGCATAGAGACGTAGCATTGAGTGTCTCCCAGCTCTCCATATCAGGAGATTACTTCTGCCTAGGAGCTTAAATGTGGACAGCAGCTAACGAGAGCAGACTCTGGCTGGCATCTCATCAAGAGACTTGGTCTCTGTCTAAACATGGTTTCAGTTAACCTGGTTCAGAATCAACTTATCTGGCCACAGTGGTTTCAACCCATTAACTTTTTTTAAATGTACAGTGTGCCCTTCCTTCTCTCCACGTGTCCCCCTGTATCTGAGTCTCTCTTCCTTTTTCAGTTTGAGTTTTCCTGCAAACTGATTTTTCAATAATGTATCTCTTCCATTTTTCCTCACTCTTCCAAATTATCTTCTGATTCTGCTTCCCTTTAGCATCTTATTTTCCCCATTAGTATTTTCTTTTATTACTTTTCTTTGACTCTAGATGTTCCCTACTTCCCCCTTTAAATTGAATTTTTTCTTCTTTGCCCTCTCTCAAAATCTCATTCTTTTTGTACAAATTTCCTCTTTCTTCAATCCCTTTATCTTTTTCACTCCTCCTGCTAATTTGAAATAGCTCAGTTGAGGTGAACTGAACAATAGCTTCAGGAAAGGAGCTTCTGCCATTAGGTATCTTGTGAAATACTGCTCAGGATTTGAGATTTAAAGAATGTGAAGGTGTCTAAATACTCCCAGCCTTTCATCAGCACTGTCATTTATATCCTCCCCCTCATTTCCCTCACTACCCTTTATTCCTGCAATACATTCTTCTGCCAAACTTCTCGGTGTGTATTTATACCTGAGTAACGATAACTAAAATCCCAGTCTCTGAAGAGCTTTGGGATATTTATACCACATTGCCTTTCTCTGTGCAATAGGGCAAGCCACCTGGCAGGAAGGTAAGTGAATTGTTTTGTTTAAGTCCAGTTGTGTTTCAAAAATTGCTACCTGGATGCTAATCTCTTTCCAAATTTTCTGAACTATGATATGGGGAGCTCACAATTCAGATCTACTTGCTTGGTACAACTGATAGCATCAAGATTCAGAAAGTCTTGCAGCAATTTCAATGATCCAGGCACTTCGGTGGTCAGGACCTTCATGCCAAGGTGAATAAGCTTTGGTTTGTATACACTCCTTTCTACATAGCTTCCAAATTCTCTGGTGAAATAAAAGAAAAACTGTGCTCTTGGCTTTCTACTGTATAGTAGTCAAAACTGCTCCTTCTGACAATGGGACCACCCTTTCCTCCATGGAGTCTGCTGGACCTACATTCAATCCTGGCAGTTCATTCTCCTCGGTAATTTCAAGGAACTTCACCTAAGTACTTGTTTTTCTTAAATATGGGCCCTTAATTGTTTAGGATTGTCAGAAAAACTCATTGGTACCGTGCTGAAGACCACAAGCAAAGTTAAATCAAATTAAAGAATTGAGATCAGAAAGAAAGAATGCCCTGAGGGAGGTCATATTGTTTTTTCTGGCTTGGTCTGAGTAGGAGTCACCAGTGATGACTTGTTTGTGCCCAGTTTCTTAGTAATTTTTTTAGGTCACTGTGAGATTCCCCTTTATTTCAAGTGATACATTTTCTTTTGGGACTTGAATATGGTTCTGAAGAGACTGTTTCTTGCCTATATATCCTTTCAATTCTATATTTTTGTTTGTTGATATTTGAAAATTACTACTTTCCTTTGTTATCACAGTGATAAAGTATGCCTAAGCGCAATACTTACTTTAGTTTCCGAAGCATTTTTTTAAGAATTCCAGAAAGAGTCGTATTTATTTCCAGCTACCTTTGGCTTCACATTTTTTTTTATCCAAAGAAAAATTATGACGTCTTGATGCTAATGATGGCAATCTTACTCTAAAGTGTAGTGTCTCTTGTCTATTCGACAAATCCTGCTTTCATTTACAACCACACAACTTGTCTTCCAGGGAGCTGCACAGATGTAATTGAGAGCAGAGTTTGGCTATATATTAAGGCTGTCAATTAATTGCATTTAACTCATGCTATTAACTGAAAAAAATTAATCCTGATTAAAAAAAAGTAATCACGAGTAATCACACTTATAACATTAGAATACCAATTGAAATTTATTAAATATTTTTGATGATTTTCTATGTTTTCAATATTGATTTCAATTACAACATAGAATACAAAATGCACAGTGCTCACTTTATATTGCTTTTTATTACAAACATGCACCGTAAAAATGATAAACAAAAGAAATAGTATTTTTCAATTCACCTCATACAAGTACTGAAGTGCAATCGCTTTATCGTTAAAGTGTAACTTACAAATGCAGATTTTTTTGGTTACATAACTGCACTCAAAAACAAAACAGTGTAATACATTAGAGCTTACAAGTCCACTCAGTCCTACTTCTTATTCTGCAGATCACTAAGACAAACAAGTATGATTACATTGACGGGAGATACTGCTGCCTGCTTCTTATTTACAATGTCACCTAAAAGTGAGAACAGGTGTTTTCATGGAACTTTTGTAGCCGGCATTGCAAGGTATTTACATGCGAGATATGCTAAACATTCATATGCTGCTTCATGCTTTGGCCACCATTCCAGAGGACATGCTTCCATGCTGATGATGCTCGTTATTTAAAAAAAAAAAAAGCATCAATTACATTTGTGACTGTACTCCTTGGGTGGAGAATTGTATGTCTCCTGCTCTGTTTTACCCCATTCTGCCATATATTTCATGTTATAGCAATCTGGATGATGATCCAGCTCATGTTGTTTGTTTTAAGAACACTTTCACAGCAGATCTGACAAAATGCACAGAAGGTACCGATGTGAGATTTCTAAAAATAGCTACAGCACTCGACCCAAGGTTTAAGAATCTGAAGTGCCGTCCAAAATCTGAAAGGGTCGAAGTGTGGAGCATGCTTTCAGAAGTCTTAAAAGAGCAACACTCTGATGCAGAAACTACAGAACCCAAACCACCAAAACCTTCTGCTGGTGGCATCTGACTCCAATGAAGAAAATGAATATGTGTCAGTCCACACGGCTTTGGATCGTTCTCAAGAAGAACCCATCGTCAGCATGGAAGCATGTCCTCTGGAATGGTGGTTGAAGCATGAAGTGACATATGAATCTTTAGTGCATCTGGCACCTAAATATCTTGCAACGCCAGCTATAACAGTGCCCTGCGAACACCTGTTCTCACTTTCAGGTGACATTGTAGACAAAAAGCAGGCAGCATTATCTCCTGCACATTGTAACCAACCTTGTTTGTCTAAGTGACTGGCTGACCAAGAAGTGGGACTGAGTGGACTTGTAGGTTCTAAAGTTTTACATTGTTTTATTTTTAAATGAGTTTTTTTGTACATAATTCTACATTTGTAAGTTCCACTTTCATGACAAAGAGTACTTGTATGAGGTGAACTGAAAAATACAATTTTTTTGTTTTTTACGGTGCTAATATTTGTAATTAAAAAGTGAGCATTGTACACTTTGTATTCTGTGTTGTAATAGAAATTAATATATTTGAAAATGTAGTAAACATCCAAAAATATTTAAAATAAATGCTATTCTATGGTTATTTAACAGCGCGATTAAGCATGATTGATTTTTTTAATTGCTTGACAATCCTATATACTATAAATGCATATATACATAAATACATCACTTTGCCCAACATTGGGGTGAAGATACCAGGTGAGTGAAACATGGTAATTGTTTAACACTGCACAGCAACACTACACAAGTTTATTTAGAAACAAAAGAGAATTCATGTTTGAGTTTTTAAGATTTAAATTCACCAGAAGCAAAAGATTAAGGCAGATTCATAATTTTTCATTTTAAAAGTTAACAAAGACTGAAGCCAACAGTCTTGTCCTGGCAGAGGGATGGGCTAGAAGAAATAAGATGCTGCATAAAAACACAATATGATAAATCTGAAAAATACTTCATGAATATCATTTTCTAATATTAAGCAGGTATGACATATTAATCTAGTCTTCTGTAGACAGATCCCATTCTGTTCCCCAGTTTAATCCTATCTCTACTTCTGTGATATGTTGAGCCCCATCTACTGTAGCCTGGTGGATTTCAGACGTGATGATTGTAACAAGCAATTGGTTGTAGAATGACTCCTGTGCCCTCTATGTGAAGTGTAAAAGGTATTTTTTTTTTTTGCAGGAGAGTTTGGAAGCAATGCAGAGGCTCCAACTTGTGCAACACACCCATCTCCTGAATGAGTTGTTCCTCCATGAGCACATCACTCCTGTGTGCTGTCTACCGGTTCCCGATCATAGCCTTGGTCTTGATCAAGACACAGCTACATCAGTGATCACATTTCCATCTGTAATCCATCCAGGCAAGTGTGCTCCTTGGGGACATAGCAGGTTACAAAGCCCAGGGTGAAGTGCATAAGACCTAAAGATAAAGCATTCTTGAATTTAGGGTGTTCATTGGTGGAACTAACTTCCAGAGGAGCCTAGGCTAAGCCATAGTCTGACCACCATCATTTCAAGACCATCCTCTTTGGCCAAGCACGTAGGGCTGAGGTATCAA
The DNA here is from genome assembly GCF_009764565.3 of Dermochelys coriacea. Taxonomy (NCBI): domain Eukaryota; kingdom Metazoa; phylum Chordata; order Testudines; family Dermochelyidae; genus Dermochelys; species Dermochelys coriacea. The sequence goes on from NC_050071.1 coordinate 81,865,312, forward strand.
ATGAGTTCTACACACACATTGCCTTACCTAAACTTAATCTCTCTAGCCATCTCTCAGGTCTATCTTATTCCCCATTTCTGAGTTGGTAAAAACAGCCTACACTGCTTTGCACCATGCTCCCTCTCTTGCTAAGTGAGTCTCCCCAGCCTGTCAGCTTTTTCACTGACATAGCAGGTAGCATCTCCCAGTTCACCCAAACCCCCTCTCTTTCCTAGGGTCTTTAAGGTGTTAGAATTCCCTTTGATCCCAGGCTTAGTCTTGGGAAAGAGTACCCCATGGTAGCCTGGATGGAGTCAGATAGGTAACTTCTTTGCCCCAATCCTTGTTATCTTAACTCCTTTGAAGCTGTGTATTTGAAAGGCTGGCTTATGTCATTGTTTTACCTCTCCTGCTCAGTTCTTTAACAACCCCTTTACAACCTCCTCTGATTTATGCTATACGTTCAGGCAGGCTGCAATACAAAACTGAACCAGGAAACCACGTCACATTTAAAAATAGACATTTTCTTTGTTCGACACAGAGGCCTGTGAGTATACTTTTCACTCCCTCAGCAGGCTCCCAATGACATACACAATGCTCAATCTCATCTGCCTGTGATGCTATCCCAATAACCATGACTGTAACTCCTTGGTCTGGGCTTTGTTGGGACTATGATTAAAATGTTTGTGTTGGACCTGGGGCTGTAGCCTAGCTTTCACCTGTGGGGCTGAATATGTTAGTTGATTTCAGTTCTTCAGGGGCTACAGTACTGTGCTCAGATACTTGTCTTCCCCTTATCTCTTGCAAACATGTGCTGGACTCTGTTTCTGTTACCTTCACTCACCAACAGGGATTTCCCTACACACACACCCAGTGGGGGTGTAAACCCTGCCTGAATTTCCCCAGTACACCTGAGTGGTCAACTAGTAGTTACGCAGTGTTGCCAATTTAGTCACTGGTTGGAAATTTGAATTGAAATTGAAATATTAATACACACTTTAAAAGCATATACAGTGATTGATAAAATACTTGTACTTGAAAAAGTATAATAGGGTTTGAAAAGTATGAACAAAGACAAGCGTCTTCACACAGCTCTTGTTTTTTCTTTGCATAATCACAGGTTTCAGAGTAGCAGCCGTGTTAGTCTGTATTCGCAAAAAGAAAAGGAGTACTTGTGGCACCTTAGAGACTAACAAATTTATTAGAGCATAAGCTTTCGTGAGCTACAGCTCACTTCATCGGATGCATCCGATGAAGTGAGCTGTAGCTCACGAAGCTTATGCTCTAATAAATTTGTTAGTCTCTAAGGTGCCACAAGTACTCCTTTTCTTGTTTTTTCTGGCAATGTTGGTGCATTCATTTTGGCAATGTTGGCCAACTTTATAATTTCAAATTATGATTTATAAGCAGGGCTGAATGAGCTCTCTCCTGACAGCTAATGATGAGCCAGGGGTGGGGGGAAAGGCTTCAGGACCAGACTGTATTTACATGAACACACCTACTCTGCCTCGGTATCCAGCAGACAGAGCTGTGCTGCGCAAGTGATCAATTTTGGCTGGTATTGGATTACAAATCATTTTAGTATTGAATGCGGGGGGGTCAAGCAATGTTGTAATCCTTATTGTGTGAGTAAAGGGCAGCGGAACTGTACTTAGCCTGCCTGAATGAGTGGGTCACCCTCAATGCTAAATTTTTGCCAGGGCTTGGCAGTTCATAGCCCCGGGACATCTGGGTTTGCCACGTCAGTTATGAAAATAAAAAACTTGCTTGAGTCCCAGTACCTCTTTCATTACAAATTAAGCACTGGTCACCCTCAACTGAACTGCATTCGCTAAGCAAGGGGTTTGGATGGCAGATCCCAGTGGAGAGGAGTGGGGGGAGCGGGGGATGGACAGGGGCTTTGCTTGGTGGTGTGGGCTGTGCCTAAGAATCACAGGCACTATTTGACTTGCCCCCACTCTCCTATTTAAAGATAGAGCTTATTAGGCTCCATAGAGAGTCTTTTGTTTTATTAAGTGACCACTAGAGCTGAAATCACTAATAATCAGGTCTAAGTGCTTAGACCTGCTTCAGGACAGCATTTCTGTGGAAGAGACAGCCCAGCCTGCACTCGCTGTGAGGTTCCCCCACTGAGATCTGAAATCACTGAGACCTGGGTGGAACCTCAAGAAACCGACCCACAGAGGTAACAGTGGCAGGTGACAGCAGAAGGTGATGGCACAGGGCCATCGGCAATAGAGTGGTGGAGTGAACGGTGGCACAACAAACAGCAGCAGCCAGAGTGAGCGGTTGGAGCAAGTGGCGAGCAGCTGGAGGAACGAGCAAGGTGACTTCTCCCCCACACTCCCCAGGGTGGGAGGTGAACTCAGGCAAAAGCACCTCTGAACTCTGGGTCTTCACTGACCAAGGACAACAACTGAGTGGGGTGCGGTAGAGAGAGAAGGCAGGGACACGTTAAAGGAACATTTGTTTGTTGGACTGTGTTTTAGTGACTTTGCTCCAGAATGCTAGATTTGTGACAAGGAAACTTATATAAATATGCATTTCCTAGTAGAACAAGATTATTTTTTTAAACGCATTATTTGCCAAGATCATTATCTCACATTTTTGCTATCTCAAGAGGTGGTTATCTTGGGGAGTTTCTGTACTAAACTTTTTTATTATATTATCATTAATTTTTACATGAGAACAGCCATATTGGGTTAGACCGATGGTCCATCTAGCCCAGTACCCTGTCTTCTGACAGTGGCCAATGCCAGGTGCTTCAAAGGGAATTAACAGAACAGGGAAATTATAAAGTGATCCATCCCCTACTGTCCACCGCCTGCTTCTGACAAGCAGAGGTTCTCAGAGTACAGTGTTGCATCCATGCCCATCATGGCTAATAGCCATTGATGGACATATCTCCATGAACTTCTCATTCTTTTTTGAACCCTGTTATAGTTTTGCCTTCACAACACCCCCTGGCAAAAAGTTCCACAGGTTGACTATGTGTTGTGTGAAGTACTTCCTTTTGTTTGTTTTTAAACCTGCTGCCTATTAATTTCACTGGGTGACTCCTAGTTCTTGTGTAATGTGAAGGAGCTTATTCACTTTCTCCATACCAGTCAAGATTTTATAGACCTGTATCATATCCCCTCTTAGTCCTCTCTTTCCAAGCTGAAAAGTCTCTCTTTTTAATCTCTCCTCATATGGAAGATGTTCTATACCTCTAATCATTTTAGTTGCCCTTCTCTGTACCTTTTCCAACTCCAGTATATCTTTTTTTGAGATGGGGTGACTAGAACTACACACAGTATTTGAGATGTGAGCATACCATAGATTTATATAATAAAAGTGGAGGAGCTTGGTTTGCCAGACCAATCAGCAAAGCCAATGTTGGCAAACTATGCAAAACGGCTGCAAAACACCAATCCTCTGGGCTTCATGGACATGCAGAAAGCCTTATTAGCCAGTCATTGTCAAACCCAATTTTAGAAGTACTTAATGAGGCTGTTAAAAATGCTGGAGACACAGTTTATTCAACAAACATGGCTATCACATCATACTTTCTCTTTAAGCAAGACACACCACACACTACACTGGAGGCCAATGTGAAGTGCATTGTCATTTGTTAATCCTGAAGTTGGGCACTAGTTCCGAGCAAGGCCAACAAATATTCACTATCTTTCTGTAATAAACTCAACTGATTGGTTAGAAGCATGCGGTGCAACAGTGAAAGTCTCAGCAGTTGAAAAAGTGAAGAACTCTCTCACCACATTCAGAAAGATGTGCATACATGGCTGACGAATGAACTGATGCAAATGGGTGTCAAGTATTAAGTCACTGTGTACATTATCGATGTCAGTGGTAGGCCAGTAGATGAATTTCTAGATGTTCACGTTATAGAAGACATATCAATGGCATCTCTGATAACCCATGTCTTAGAAGAGTCAAATGCTTGTAAACTGAACCCCAAAGAGATGGCTGCTTGTGCATCTGATGAAGCTGCAAACCCCTCTGGAAGACATAGTAGAGTACAAGCTTTGCTCAGAGAAAAGTGTAACTAATTTCTTCTATACACACTGCAGATGCCATCTACTCCAACTAGTGCTAGTACGAGCTGCAGAATCTTCAGAGGCCATTTAAAAAGCCATAAATTTAATGTCTTCATTATACTCTGTGGTTTTTTTTCCAACAAGAGTCCAAAAGGACTGAACATCTTGGAAAATATAGAAGATACACTGGGACTGAAGTTCACATTAGTCCAACCTGGGAAAACCCACTGGCTTTCTCATAAGTGATCCTTGGCTATTGTCTTAAAATTACTGCAACCATTATTATTGGCCTTGGAAAGTATCTACCGAGATGGGACGGATCTAAGTAGTGAGGCTGGTGGACTACTTTTGCTACTAAGTTCAGAGAAGACAATCACCATTCTCTCTTGTAAGTCTACTGTTGAAACTACTTGGGTCATTAAACAATGCCATCCGGGCATCTGCTACAACAATAGTAGATCTCTGTCTAGCAATGGAAGCTACACTTGGATCAATCAGAGAGGTATCCATTGAAAACGTACTGGAAGACGCAAAGACTTCAGTTCAGAAGTTGACTAATTAGGGCACTTGTATTGACTCCTTAAATGAAGAGGACAAAAAGTTTTGTTAAGCCAGCTGAAAAAGTAATGTACACAGACTTGATTCTTACATCTCTACAACACCAACTTTCGGATTCTGTCAACCTCTACGGAACTTTTACAGATGCCTGTCTTATAAAACACCAATAGTTGAGTGGAGTGAGGCACTACCAGCAATGGGGCTGCCATGTGATCAGGACAGAATAGAGAATTTGAACACAGAGTGGAATATCATATGATGAACAAATGAAGATTTGACTTCAACTTCTTTATCATCACTTGTGGTTTGACCCAATTTTTGTGCTGTTTCCTGGGATGAAAGAGGTAGGAATTCATCTCTTTCAGGCCCCAGTCACAACAGCTACAGTTGAGCATTCTTTTTCCTCATTGAATAGAATTTTGTGTTCTGAAAGAAGTCACCTTCTGCGTGATCATGAACATATCATGAAGGACTGGAAGTACCGGACACATGAGAAGTCACCAAAAATGAATGCACTGCATTGGAGAAGTTCATTAACAGAGTTGTGCAAAATTACTAGAAACTAAGAAGAATGTAGATATAGTGCTTCATAATAGGCTTGTGTAGCCAACTTAAATTTGTGTGATGATTTAAATCTAATAAAATGGTCGTGAAACATTTTTCAGTTTTTACTATGGTGACATACAGCCCATCTTTGCCCTAATGGTCTCACCCCTCATCGGTCCTCACCCCACCCCTGTATTTTTGAACACCCCTTACCCCCTCTTATTTCATTTCCTGGGGAAAACACTGCAAAGGAGCAAGTGCAGGCCTTTTTGTTCAACAGGAGCTTCTTTTCATCTTCTGTCACTGTGTGGGGTTCTTCTCTCACCAGCCCCATTTCTTAGAGGCAGGTTTCTCTAAGATTCCTACCTTGGCTCAGGGTTCATCATCAGGAACTTCTGTACAGCTGTCAATGGTGGGGTGGGGCTAATTACTTCCTTCCCTAGCTTTCTCCTCAGTGTCAGGTTTCCCTCAATTTTCTTTTGTGCCTTTTTCTAGTCTGTCTCTCTTCACAGCAGAGGTCTCTACATCTCAATAGCCTGCTACCACTTTCACTTTTAGTTGCTGTGTCTGTGGGTCTCCAATGTTGCAGCACCATAAAGACTTCTCAGGGCTCCTAACATCCTCCCTGGTGTCAATGCTAGTCAGCCTGCTAAGGCCCAAATGTGGGACAAAAGCCCACAAGGGGCATGCAAATTAGTCATGAAGAAATTTAAAATGCTGTGTGGTTCATTCCTTAAGTGTCAATCACTCTGCATAAACTGAATTTCATGATTCTTTATTTCTTCATTTTCTTAAATAACTGTGAGGGGACATTAAATTAGTGTGGTATGTAGGGAACCTTGGGACAAATGAGTGCTATCCCTCAAACTTGATTACATTTGATGAGTGTGCTGGTGCCCTTTAGTGCCTGCCTGGTGCCTGCTGAATTGCTCTTGGAAAGAACTGGCTGCCCAGCCTCACTTATGTTCCGACTCCCTCCTACACAGACAGCTTCTCAGCCTATGAGACTCATAAATCTAGTTTCTAAGCCTCCTGTTCCTTCTGTGCCTTCTGGGTCCTATTAGCCAGCTTGTTGGGAAATATGATCCAGTGTATCTGAACCTGCAAGGCTACCAATGAATAGAAGGATCTTGTATCTGAAGCAGCTCCCTGAATACCTGGGATCATTAATTGCTAGGCTGTAGGTTGCAACAATGTCTCTCGTGTACTACACACACACACACACACATTATGTTTAAAAAAACATGATTGAAATTGCAAAGTCAAGACCCCAAAAGTTTGGAAAAGTCTGAATTAAGGTTGCCTAAGTAACCCCTGTGTGGATATGCATTATGAGATTGTCTTTGATTACAGTACAGGCATGCAGTGCTTGTTGTGTCTGTCCCAGGATATTAGGGAGATAAGCTACGTGAGATAATATCTTTTATTGAGCCAAATTCACTGGTTGTGAGAGAGACAAACTTTTGAGTTTACACAGAGCTGCTCTTCAGGTTTGGGAAAGTTGATCCAATAAAAGATATTACCTCACCCAGCTTGTCTCTCTAATTACATGATCACACTGTTTTTTCCACAGGACCCCTACCTCATTCCACACAAACAATAGACAGTGCTCACTTAATGAGCAGCTGTTCAATATTTTGTTTTCAGCTTGTTGTTTATTTTGTGTTCTGATACTTTATTTACTGCATACGACTCAAATTCTGCTCTGAAGGTAGAATTATTAATTTCCTCATAAGCTTTTCTATGGTGCTCATCACTATATTGTACGAGTACTTCACAAACATCAATTTGTTTTCACAACATCCTGTAAGGCTTCCATTTTACAGATGGAGAATGGAGGCACAAAGAGAGTAAGGACAAAAGTATCCACTAATTCTTTGGCTGCCTAATTTGAGATACCCAGGTCCCAATTTTTCAAAGTACTTAGTAATATATAGCACTTCATATATTTAAAGAATAGCTTCTTTTAGCTTCAGTTGCCATTATGTGTGCTCAGCACTTCTGCAAATCAGACCAGAGGATCTCAAATCAGATATCCAGAAAATGAGGATCACACAGTTAGTGACCACCTGTAAAAAGGTTAGTTTAAGTGACATGCCCAGCATCATACATGAACTCTGTGGCAGAGGCAGGGATAGGATCCACTTCTCCAGAATGGCATTCAGTTACCTTAACCATGAGATCCTCCTTTCCCTTCCAGCAATCCTCTGCCTTATTCACTACACACCTTCTAGCTTCTGCAACAAATAAGGTGGAAGCACTACAGACAACAGCCTCCTTTACTACACAGCATCTCCTGAGCAAATCCATCTTGAACAAGACAGGGGTCCTGTGGAGAAAAAGATTTGTAATCATGTCACTGACTTAAGGTTGCATGGGCAATTTTAATCCTGTCATTCCCTAACATTTTGAGAGCTTGACTTTGCAACCTTAATGATGTTCTTTTAATCTAGTTTTTTCAATATAATCTCCTAATTAAAAAATGTGCTGGCCCTGGCTGATAAAAAGGATATTTAATTAAATTGAAAAAAGAATATTTCTAACAAGTGGAACCATATAGACTCTTGATATGTGTCATCAGCATGGTTGGGATCTTCAGCTCCATAGTAAGTCCAGTTCCACTTGAGTTAATGAAGTAACTGATAGAAGATAACTCTCTTCTACTGCTATGTGGATCCGGCACTAGCAAGGGATGGAGAAACAATCTTTGCCAGTGGGTTTCAAAGCTGCTTGCCAGAAAGCAAAAGTATGCTGAAACTCAGGACTAGTGGGTTTAATTCCAGTTTCTAGGAGTGGGGTGGTGGGGGGAGTATTCTCTAGTGGTTACAAATCTGGCTTGTCCAAAGGCTAAAAATAAGGTTCTGCTCCATCCCCTAGCAGTTTCATGTCTCCTTCTGCTCTGATACATCCTCCCCAGCTCCTGCTTGTCACCACCCTGCCTAACTCCTGCACCCTGTCCCCTCCCTCTGCTCCTGCTTCTGTCTCCAGCTCCCTCCCCACTGTTCTCTGCTCCTAAATTCCCCTACCCCCAGGCCCTGCTTATCTCTCCCCTCCCTCTTGTTCTTACTCTTACTCCTCTCTGCCTTCTGACCCCTTCTGTTCTTAACTCCAGGTTCCTAACTACTTTCCCTCCCAAGCCTCTGTCCTGCATCACTTCCCCAGCCCCTGTTCCTCACCCTTCTGCATTCCATTCAGGGAGCTGCTTCCTCCTTCACAGTGCCCGGGCTTCAAAGCATTTGGAAGAAACGGTCTCCCCTGACCTTTTCTGTGGCCAGTACCGGAGCAGCAATTACTAGAAAGTCCTGTTCAGCCCCTGCAACCTCAGGCTGGAGCATGCTTAATGTAAGACAGAATCTTCTAAGAATTCAAATGCCCAATTCTAACAAGCCTCTACTGAGCATGTGCAGATTTTCAGGTGCTCTTACCTTGACTAGATTTTCACAGGAATGGCAAAAAACCCTGAGGAGACCCTCCCTACTCCCCGTTCCCTGACTCCCTCTCCTCGCCAAATTTCAAGTCCCTACTCCAACTTATAGAAGTGCTAGAGCTTCTCATCAAAACAGTTGAAAGATTTTTTTTTAAATTGGCAACACAGTGTATTTCTCCCTAATATTTTAAGAAAGAGCTGAACCATTTCAGCTGAAACTTTGCCAAAAAAATTTTCATCCTCAAGCAGACAACTGGCACGGAAAAGTTCAGCCCAAATAGTTTGTTTGCAAAGTTATAAGCAATTGAAAACTATAGACAGCTCCACTTCTGCAGCCTAAAATACAAATGCAATGGAACACATTTTGAATATATCCCTCTCCCACCCCTCCATATGTTACTTGTCCTTACATCGTAGTCTCCGGGGAGAAACTGTGTGTGTACGCGCGCGTGCGTGTGCATGTGTGTGTGCGCGTGTGGACATGCACATGCTTGTATAACATCTAGCCCAGTCAAGCCCCATTCCTGACCTCAGTCTTTGGGTGCTAACATAATGCTAATAATGATGTTTGTACTAAATTAAATTCACTTCACTCTCACAAAGGCAAAGTAATTGGGCTTTTTCCAAGTGAAGTGTGGGGGAAGGCAAACATCACTTGAAACTGGTGTCCTGTGCTGTAGCCCACCTTCAGCCCATGTCCCACAGACATTACCTCCTTTTTGTCACCTGTTGGTGGGGCCACGGGTGTAACTGGGTTCTCTTCTCTTTCCCATGTGTTCCACACCAGCCTATATTCACAGATTTGTCCCAAAGTTGTCCTATTGGCCGCTCTCCTCACACAGCTGCAAGGCAGAACTTAACTGGGGAAGTGAGCCTTGTGGACTGTGCACCAGAGTGAGTTACATCCACTATGTTTTGTAAGATCCTTCCGCCAACACACAGCATTCACTTTCCTTCTCTTTTTTTTTTTTTTTTTTTAACTAGTGTCTTTCAGCTGCTTGAGTGTCCCTTTAAACTAGGCTCTGGGGGACTCAGATTTATTATTCATTTTTAATGAAGAAACCTAAGAACCCTAATGTAACTTAATATATTTGCCATCTCTTTCTTCTGCAATTGTTTTACTATTACCAATAACCTGGTATGTAGGAAAAAAATGTTCTCGTACATCAGTGATATGCAGCAGATAGCAGCTGCACCAAATCACAAATTGTTCAAAAATGCCTTTATGAAAAGGAGAGGCTCTACTTTCTGTGGTAGAAGTAAGAGCCAACAGAGAACTAAAGCCTTGTAGAATGATAAATAGTTTCAAAAGTATTTCTCCTCTGTTTTTAAAGTGTTCTCCTGTAGTGAAATATACTTTCATTGAACCAGAAATTGTAATAAAAGGGTATCAGGTAAAACTGCTTAGACCATTGCTGAATTTTAGACATAAGGAATGTCCTGATTTAGCAGGGACAGGTTAACTATTCAGATACCCCATGTGGGTCAAAGCAACAATAAAACCAGATTCTTTTTGGTAATTGATCTCTGATGAACAGCTGTAACTTGGATATAGAACTTTATTTATTTATTTAAAAGCTTGCAACATTAAAATTGACAAAATAAGCCCCAAACATACTAGACATAAATATATCTTTGCTATATTTTAATGCATGTTTGTCTTCCTAAAAATGAAATATTTGTTTCCTGGGAAGTTGAAGATGAGAAGCATGCCTTCTGAGATCAGACTGATAGCTACAGGTACCAACTGAGCAGCAGGGTAAACCCAAGATGAAGTGGAGCTCTTCAGTTTGTTAGTTCAAAATGTCAGGCTGATTATTAGTTGGACTGTGGGGATAACATTTATAAAAAGGAGAAATAAAAATTGCCAGCCATGCTTTACTTTGAAGGAATTACGGTCCTCTTTGGCTTTGGTTCACCTTGATCTGGAACGTTTTGTCATTCTGAACGTTGTAGCCTGGAACTAGTCCCAGCTTGCAAAAGCAATGAAAAGTTTGGAGCTCTCAACATTCTTCCCCTCTGCAAGTGAAAATTGTTCCCTCTAACCCTTTTTTCCCCTGCAAACACATGGGATTTATATTCATCAAGTTCTGGAATCCCTGAGGACTCTCATTTCATCCAGGAATGAAAACTTTCTAAACTCCTACAGTACATGTAAAAACATGCTATTTGTTCCCTTTTAAAATCTGCAGGGTGCCCCCATGTTAGTTTAGTATCCAGAAAACTTCTCTTCTGCAGCAGAAGATACGTGATGAATTCCAGATGTCTGCACATGGCAGCAATCCCCAGACATAATAGATTACATCAAGAAGACAAATGATAAGAAAGCAAGCTCTTTCCCCCCACCATCCTTTTCTCCTTAAGGGTACAGCAGGTTTTGAGGTTGAGTTTATTTACTGAGTTGATATATGAAACCTTTGCTTCACATTTAAGTGGCAGTCATTACCATCAGTCATAGAAGCCAGCAGCAATTGGGGAAAATTTTGGTTTTCACAGGGAACTCAGGATCACAGGAGTTTCTGGTGAGACTGGAAAACAGAAAACTTTCAAGCTGGTATACAAGATTTACAGAAACACTTTCCTCTTCAGATATTTACAATCAGGTGCAAACTGACCTTTTATGACCTCATCTGCAATACATGGAAGGGCAAGGACAGGGCAGTTAGAAATGCTCTAGTATCAGAGGTGTTACTCCTACACTCTCTCTATATATATATGTAAAGAGAGAGAGAGAGAAAGAGATATTTCCTCTGATAAATGTACATGGGATCTAAAATAGAAAAGGTGGTTGTCACGAGTCCAGTACTGCAACCCTCATTCACTGATGGCAGTGGGACTGTTCCTGCAAAAGAAGGCTACTTTCATGAGTAAAGGCTTGTACTATCTTCCCACACACACACACACACACACACACACACACACACACACACACACACACACACACACACACACACACACACACACACACACACACACACACACACACACACACACACACACACACAAAAACAAAGAAAGAGGTGTGGATTTTGGAAGAAATACTGTATCAATATTTAGAAACTACAACACAGTTTGTATTTTCAAAAGCTCTACAGACATTAACTGGTGAATTCTCATACACAGTGCTTTTGCCAATGAAGTCCTGGCTTGGAAGGCCTGAAGGGTCTTATTGAAAAAAATAAGGCAAACTAGGGGAGAAATTAATACTAATGCAAATGAATAAGGACCTCATCCTACAAGCCATTCGGGTATGAATAGTTCCCTTGACTTCAGTGGTACGACTTGTGTGAGTAAGAACTACTAACATGACTTAATAAGGATTTGCAGGAGCAGGCCCGAAGTCCTTGTGATAGCTGAGCTCTCTAAAACACTTTCAGTGTCCAGATATGTTTTGTTCTTAGACTCAAATTATGGAGAGGAATTCATGAGACCAGTGGAGTCTGTTGGGGAAGCTTGATATGGAAGGGAGACCTAAAGGCCCTGGAAATAATGTGGAGTGGGATAACCAGATGATGGGATGGAAGAAGGACTGGGAGACACCAGATGATACAGTCCTAAAATACGGAGAACTTTACAAGCTTCAGCTAAGAGGAGTGAAGAGTATTACATGTTATCATAGCTACAGATTTATTGCCATTGTTAGTATTTGGTGATTATTTAACTATTTTATAGCTTAGGAAACTATTAAATGTATATGATACGAGGCAAGTAAAGGGAGGGGGACAGAATGTAGGAGGCCCAGATCCACAAAGGTACTTAGGCACCTAAACTTCAGACTTAGATACCTAAACCTCGAGTTTAAGCACCTAAATCCCAATTCTGATTCCACCGTGACCCACAAAACTGCTGAACCTGGTGCCTATGTTTTCAGGGTAAAAGTCCTCTGGGTGCCTCAGGAGAGTCTGCTGCCTGCCTCTAGGCATCTGGATGTGTATCTGCCACCTAACCCCCAGAGCAATTCATGAACTGGGGCAACACAGGTGTTTGGGGCACCTAAATCATATGTGGGGCCTGATCTGGTAGGCAGCCTCTGAGCAACCCTACTGGATTGGGTCCCATTCAAAATCAAGCAGGCAGAAGAGGTACTGCCTCTGCCCACCTTCTAACTTGAATCCTAGTGGTTAGAGCACGCACATGATCTAGGGGAGACCAGGTTCAATTCCCCACTCTCTGTCAGAGGAGGAGAAAGGGTTTGAATAAGCACTTGCCACCTCTCAGGAGTGAGCTGCTACATATTTAACCACAGTAGTACAGTCATTGGGCCAGAGGGATCGGGAGAATGACTGTTGCGGGGCTTAGAACACCCAACTGGAAGTGGGAGACCCAGGGTCCCTGCTCCAGTCACTCTTTCATTTGTTATCCACAGTGGAGCAGCTTCCGCAGGAGAGACTGAGGGAGCCCCACATCACAGTTGGTTAAACATGGCTGAGAGATGAGAGACTCTGTGTTACCATAAGAATCCTTCAATGCCGACTGGCAAATGGTTCACTGTTCTATAACAAAAAGAAAAGGAGTACTTGTGGCACCTTAGAGACTAACAAATTTATTAGAGCATAAGCTTTCGTGAGCTACAGCTCACTTCATCGGATGCATTTGGTGGAAAAAACAGAGGAGAGATTTATATACGCACACAGAGAACATGAAACAATGGGTTTATCATACATGCTGTAAGGAGCCACTAGCCATCACCTTCAGCCCCCAACTAAAACCTCTCCAATGCATCATCAAGGATCTACAACCTATCCTGAAGGACGACCCATCACTCTCACAGATCTTGGGAGACAAGCCAGTCCTTGCTTACAGACAGCCCCCCAATCTGAAGCAAATACTCACCAGCAACCACACACCACACAACAGAACCACTAACCCAGGAACCTATCCTTGCAACAAAGCCCGTTGCCAACTCTGTCCACATATCTATTCAGGGGATACCATCATAGGGCCTAATCACATCAGCCACACTATCAGAGGCTCCTTCACCTGCGCATCTACCAATGTGATATATGCCATCATGTGCCAGCAATGCCCCTCTGCCATGTACATTGGCCAAACTGGACAGTCTCTACGTAAAAGAATGAATGGACACAAATCAGACGTCAAGAATTATAACATTCAAAAACCAGTTGGAGAACACTTCAATCTCTCTGGTCACTCGATCACAGACCTAAGAGTGGCTATACTTCAACAAAAAAGCTTCAAAAACAGACTCCAACGAGAAACTGCTGAATTGGAATTAATTTGCAAACTGGATACAATTAACTTAGGCTTGAATAGAGACTGGGAATGGATAAGTCATTACACAAAGTAAAACTATTTCCCCATGTTATGTCTCCCCCCCTCCCCACCCCCCACTGTTCCTCTGATATTCTTGTTAACTGCTGGAATTAGCCTACCTTGCTTGTCACCATGAAAGGTTTTCCTCCTTTCCCCTCCGCCCCCCCCCCCCCGCTGCTGGTGATGGCTTATCTTAAGTGATCACTCTCCTTACAGTGTGTATGATAAACCCATTGTTTCATGTTCTCTGTGTGTGTGTATATAAATCTCTCCTCTGTTTTTTCCACCAAATGCATCCGATGAAGTGAGCTGTAGCTCACGAAAGCTTATGCTCTAATAAATTTGTTAGTCTCTAAGGTGCCACAAGTACTCCTTTTCTTTTTGCGAATACAGACTAACACGGCTGCTACTCTGAAACCTGTTCTATAACAGCAAGTCCTGTCAGGCCTGACAAACTCACTGTATCTAACATGCAGTTTTCAGACTATTTAGCCAAAAAGAATTATGTGAGGTGTCTTACCATAGTCATCCTCATAATCACTGCAAGATGTATGTGTGGGTGAGGTTTAAGAAGTTGTATGCATGTATTGAAAATATGTTTTAGAATGTGTGTCCCAGGCAGGCTGATTTTGCCAGATAGGGGGATGTGGAATTGCCTGCCTTGGTTCAGACATAAATTAAGCATTGTAAATCCAACATAAAGTAAGCCCCATTTAACTGTGAAAGTAACAGGTCGACAGGGGGATGTGAAACAAACAGGAATATGGGAAGACACCTTGGAGTCAGAACCCCAGACAGGAAACCACAGGGAGTCATCCTGACTCCAGGGACAAAAACATCAAAATATCAGAGAAAGGCACAAGGACCCTTTGTTTATTCTGCACATGCAGGGGTAACTAGGCAGTAGTTTTATCGATGAAAATTAGATCTGAACCAAACTCAGATGAAACGCTGCAAAGGAAGGCTTAGGGTGAGAAATTGCTTTAGATAAGGATAGCCTGTTAAAGGTAATTCTTAGTCTAGTAGAACTGTGTTATAGTTCTGTTTAATTTGTAACCTGTTCTTACAGTGCCTTGCTCACTATCTCTTAAGTCTTCAACTTTGTTGTTAAACTTGTATTTGTTTTCACTATAAATAGGTTCCAGTGCTGCATTGTTATATTGGCACGGATACTCAGTTGAATCAGACATGTTGGTGTGTGTATACTATTTCCTGGGGAGAAGCAAATTTGGTAACTACTGTGAGTGATCAGTGATGGGCTGGACACTACAGGGAGACGCTTCTGAGCAGTTTGGGGACTGGCATCAACCAAGTGTTTACCTGCAAGACAAAGTACAGGCTGGCAGAGCTCAGAGGAGAGTGCTTGTGTGGCCCAAGGGCTGGCTGGTGCTACACCCAGCTATCACAAGAAAGATTCCCACTTGCTGACATGCAGGGCAATACAATGTGACTCTCAGTCTTGGACATCCTGAGAAAGTGTCATGCCCTCTTCAAATCTTAACTCCCCACTCTGCTTGATGGCAGAATTGAACCTCAGTCTCCCACATTCCAGGGAAGTGCTTTACCCACTGGGGTGCCACTTATAATGTGGGCAGTGGCAGCAGCTCCTCCTCCTTCTTTGGCCAAAACACAGTGTAAAGTGAGGCAGGCGTCTTACTCATCCATGCAAAGAATGCCTTAGCACCTGACTCCAAGTGGCTGGCTGGTTCCCATTTGTGGATCAGTAAGCAAAGATAGGCCCCTCCCTGCAGCCAAGACTTAGGTGTCTGACTCTGTAAGAGGGGTATGGCTTAGCACACGCTCCTCTGGTTGGCATCACCAATTGACTAGCTTAGGCATCTCCTTGCCTAGTATGTTGGCTATTAGGATCATATTCTAGGGCTCCTCTCTCTCTCTATAGTCAAGGTACCTAACTCAGCTTTGTGGATTGCAGTGTTGTTCCTATGGTTTTCTAGATCCTTAAAAGTTAGGCACAATCAGGCTCAATTTTGCATTCAAATGTCCCTTCATGGACCACCCCTGTGTGACAACAGAATGTCCTAGGATCTGACCCCTTTCCCCGCACTGAAGACTTTTACCTGGTCTGGCAGCAGGCCCTATCACTGCCTGTTTCCCCTTCTTCCATGGGTGGTGAGTATCATAGGCTGGGGGAGGCTGTACCTCCAAAAACAGCCAGGCGTGATCCCGCCTACCCACCCCCCAGCCTCCACCCCCCGCTTCCTACTCGGCGAGGCTCCATTCTTCCTGTGGGATAACCTTGGCTCTGGCTGCCATGCCACCCATCTTCTCAGGGCGGGGGAGGCTGGGGCCATGCCATCCGCTCTCCCTTCGCTCTGGGCCTGGGAGGGCTGTGGCCATGCTGCCCACACTCTTGGTAATCTGAGGCTGGGGGGGAGCTATGGCCATGATCCCCGCTCTGCTGGTGCTCCAGGGCTGGGGAAGGTAGCTGGTTGCGGGAAGAGGGAGCTCTGGCCTCCGGCAGGGGCTGCAGAAGGGATGGGGCCTCAGGCGGAAGGGGCAGGGCTGGAGGCTTGTTTCGCCCATGCCTTCTTCCCTAGTTAATCTCACTTCCCCCTCTGAATGTAGTCTCAGTTAGTCTTTGCTTTTGGGAGTGTAAAGTTTAAAACAAGCTGGCTCACAAGCTGGCTCACACCCTTGGGTTCTTTGTCCTGCCCTTGCTGAGGTTTTCCTCCAGCAGGCTCGGTCCCAACATTCCAGCCTCCTAGCTGGCTCCTGCTTCCTGCAGGCTTGCGCTCTAGGTCTACAAACAGGCCTGGTTTTGAATCATATGTTCCCATCACGTGACCCCTGGAGTTACTGCCTTCCCTGAGGAGGCAGGTTACACCTGATACAACCTTCTAAAAGGGCCAGATCATCCTGTTTCAGGGCCCTAGACGCTAAACTCTTTAGAGCAGGGACCATCTCTTACTACATGTTTGTATGTCTTTGATCATGGCTGGAGCCTATAGGCACTACTGAAATAGGAATAAAACAATCTATTTTCATCAACTGGGCACTTAATTCACTCCATGTAGTTTGTGCAACTTAAATTGGAAAGTGTGGTACATGAATTTGTCTAATTTGCATGAAATTCAAGCTTACACATTGCCTAAAAGTTGATGAAATTGTCCCATAAAACTGAACCTTTTCTATCCCTTCTATGGGGAGGGGGAGAAGGTTCATTCTAAGAGACAGGTGGCTTTAAAACTTATAGTTTGATTGGGAGTGCCATGGAATATATACAACTGGCCAGCTGTTCACCAGAAAACTTTTCTAACATACTTTTGATTTCTAAATAACTTTAACTGGGACACTGTCCTATGGCAGCTGTATCTTTAAGGGCTTATCTTCACTACCAGGGAGATCAATGCAACTGAAATTGATGCAGCAGATGTCCATTTATTGGGTCTATTGAAGACTCGCTAAATCGATAGCAGAGAGCTCTCCGGTTGACCCCGATACTTCATCTCGCTGAGAAGAGTAAAGTAAGTTGACTAGAGAGCATTTCCCATCAACACAGTGCAGTGAAGACACCAGGGTACATCGACTGAAGCTACGTCGACTCCAGCCACATAGCTGGAGTACCGTAACTTAGGTTGATTTACCCCAGTAGTGAAGACAAGCCCCGTGGCATCTTTAAGTTAGTTGTCATGTTTCTCAACTATCTAGGAAAGTTCTATAATGAAAGCTAACTTCAATAGAAGCAATGGATCCTGGTCAATAAGGAAACAAACAAAAGCATTATAACTAATTTATATCAATTTTTGCAGAGAACTTTCCTAACAAAAAATGTCTATATATGACATGGTGAGAGAAGGATCTGGTTAGACAAGTTACCCAACCTACATGGGCTGTGATCTGTAAGAGGACCAGCAACTTTGGTATGTAGCACAATAAAAAAAAAATATCTTCCAGATACTGTTACAATGTTACCTCATACCAGTCAGGTTACTAAAAAAATATAGATCAGTTGAATGGGGATAAATGGTGGTGAAAGGGGAGATTTAATGATTGTTACACTCGATGTTTCTCTAACCAAAATAAGTTCAGTGTTCTAATGATTGATGTATATAAGCCAGTGGTTTGTATACCTGTTAAAAGTTCCTAAATAAATAATTATAAAAACCCCTTCAGAATTTGACATTTGAACTTTTGCACATACTTTCAATGGACAAATCACCATTTCCTTGAACGTTGCAGACTAGAGAAATTTGAAGACTGTGAGATCACCAGAAACAGCAAAAACTGTCATATGAAACTTCATGGGAAATTGTTCATTGTTTTTGAACTGATCCTCAGAGCTCATCCTAGGGAGCTCGGCATTAATACCGACCCATAGCCTTTTTGAACAGGAGTTATTTTTGGAAGTGTGATGTCTAATAGTGCCATTGATTTCATCCCCATTTCAGCTTCTGCAAAGAAACGCTGCTCAACCTCTCTGATGGTGCATCCAGATAGACTTGAGTACTGTGAAAAAGAAACTGAAAAAGGGAGTTGTTTTCCATTCAATCTTCATTTTGGCCTCTACAATGCAAGGTGCACAGCAACTCTTGGAGTTGTTGAGCTCTGTCAGTTCCTACAGTGGGAGTTGAGGCAGTTCAGCCCTTTGCAGGTTGAGCCCTTTATCCAGTATGTTGTTCCTCCCATCTCTCAGAAAAGACAGGGTCTGGTTAATTCATTTCCGATCCTATGGCTTTCTCTTCCATCTTCCTCCTCCTTATTATTGTTTAAGTTTCTCTAGCTATCATGTATGAACACTTACCAAGTGGTTCATTATTAGGATCCCTCCAAAAAACTTAGCCATGAGCCACATCTGTCAGTATAATAGGCCTTACTGTCACTGTCTAAACAAGAGCAATTGGCATTTAAAATTCAGCATTTATAATTGACTATTTTATTTCTTAAAGTGTGATTAATCGCTGGCCGTTTTCAATTTGTGCTCAGCAGTTACCACTTAGAATAGATTCTTGTTCTTCTTTCTCAACCTCCCTTCCTCCAGTATTCTCCAGATAATAGGTACTAAATATGTCCTCTTTAGTGAGGTATTTGTGGTATTTGTTTATCCAGTCTGCATTCTGGCATTTCATCAACAAAAGGAGACTGCATGAAAATCAGACATAAAGCATAATTGATCTCTGAATTTTATCTTGTTTGCAGAGAAAATAATTTTGTCCTTTAAAAGAACTCTGCTAATAAATTTACGTTCATTTCCTTTAACATACAAATAATTTTTCTCTTAAATCAGTGTCATCAGTGTTTCATGGGTGGGGGATGTTTTTTTTTGGGGGGGGGCAGTGGTTGGCCTCTCAAGGTATTTTGTACTGTTGTTACTTATTATGAATGGTGCATTTCTGTTGCAGTACCCAAGGGGCCCCAACCACCCATTCCATTGTGTTAGTTAAACATAGAATAAAAGATGGTCTCTGCACTGAAGAGCTTACAGTCTAAAGCCTCGTCTACACTACACAGGTTGATGTAAGCTGCCATGCATCGACCTACCTGTGGAAGTGTCTTCACTTAAATTTGGCTCCCACCAAAGTGTGTTTTGCTCTACGCCGATTTAGTAACATCACCTCCCCAAGTGGTAAAAAGTCACAGTTGATGTAATTAGTTTGATGCAGTGTCCATGTAGACACTGTGTTGCTTGTACCAAAAGTTACTGGCTTTCAGGAGCTGTCCCACAATGCTCCATACTGACAATACAGAGGTGTTGAGGGGACAGAGTTAAGGAGGTTAGGGAGTAACGAATGAAGTGAGGAAAGGAAAGAGAGGGGCATGGAGAGTAGTTGGAATACAAAGCAAATTTCTCCTGAATTTCCTTGTATTCTGTTTTAATTGTGAAAACAGTTAGTTTTTGTGTCTGTGGCACTTTGCCATTTTATACACTTCCCCACTGAATTGTGACTTTTCCTCAGCCAGCTTTGAACAATAAGTCTGCTTTTGTCTGGACTTGCATCTAGGTGATCTCAGTTACATACCTGTAACAGTCTTGGCGTACTAATGTACTTCTAATGCAAATGTGAGAGCACCAGAAGACAGTCTGACATCTTCAATGTGCTGGGCACTTTTGCAGTGTTGGATGCCAAGGTAGTAATTATTTCTGTTTTATGACAGGCCAAATTGTTTTCACATAGTCTGAAGCAGTTACTGTTGTGGAAAGAAATACTGGCTTAGATCCTGAGCTGGTGTGAATCAATGCACTACTGATTTACAGCAGCAGAGAATCTGGCCCATCAACCATAATATTTCAGGGTGAATTTAGCACTTTCTATGGTTTTCTTTTCATTTATTTCTATGTAATTCTGTTTAAAGATCTTGGTGCTGTATAGATTTTTTTTTTTTATTAGATCAGTATCCTGAAAGACACATCCCAACTCTTATTGTTTATTATTTCTCTTGCGTATGCATCCAGGGGCCCAATCAGGATTGCACCTCAGTGTGTAACATAATACACAAAAATAGAGGAAGACTAGCCAATCCATCCAGACTAGGATTGTGACTGGCTTACCTTCCCTCAAACATCCTCATCCTCTACCATTAAGATTTTCCCACCTGCTCAGGGAAAGTCTGTGGAACTAGATGTGCTCCCATTGCAGCATAAAATACTGTGATAATTGAAAAGTACACGAAGTGTGGTTAAAGTACAGAAGTGTGGTTAAATTACAGAAATTAAAAATAAAAATTATGGAATTATTATTGAGAGGCAAAAGGGAGGTGATTATGAGAAATGTCATTGCCCAATGCATGAAGCATTTAGACAAAATAAGAAATTGAAATCAGCAACAAGGTAAAGGTAAAGGTAAGCCACCTTTATCTGCTGAGTCAGCAACCCACTCCCAGTGCTCAATATTAGCACTTCTGCAGAATGATTTACCACATCTGTAGGGCCCAGTCCTTTGAGGTGCTGAGTGTCCCCATGCACCCCTGATCTGCCCTTAATTAACAAAACTTAATGAAGACGATTGATGGTCTGATATGTGCTCTTCTCAGCAAAAGGGATAGTGTACCTGGTACATACCTGGTACAATGTCAGTGAAATCCTGACCCCATGGAAATTTCACCATTGTCTTTCAGGGGGTCAGCATTTCACCAGGGGTATTCAGTGTCTTGGAAGGCACTGTAGATTCACACATCAAATAAACTTGCAGCCAGGAACAAGCTTAGGTTTATCTTCATTGGATGTTCAGAGCTCCCTGCGTTCACATGAGATGGAACAAACTATACTTCTTTGATTTTGTAAGATGTATTTAAACAAAAAGTGATAAAACTGCCAATTGGGTGCTTCCCTTGGAACACCGGCTCCAACCATACAGCGCCCATGGTGTCACTGTAGTCAGGTGTCAGTTGCCACATAGTTGTACATTCAGATTTTGAGGGATTAATTATTTATTTTTACTTATTATTGAGTTGTCTATAATATCACAGTGTGTCTGGGCATCCTACAGATAATAAGACAAGGTTCCTGCCCCCCCCACAAATTATAATTTAAAGAGACAACATTCAGATAAAGGGTAGGGAATTGGATGCAAGGCAACAGAAAATGGAATGAGTGAGCAGTGAAGTTTGCATCTATCTATAGTGAGTGAGTAGCATTCCACAGTTTTTGTGTGGTTTTGTACAGAATTAATATTATCTATCCCCTATCTCTGTAACACTTATTTAAGGGGACACTAAGGCTAATAGACTTCCTGGAAGAAGTGTCTGAAGGGATTTATAACACGTTTTGTTTGGTTGCAAATTGGCACATTGCATGATCTCAGCCTGCTTCCAGATATAAATTTGAAAACAGTCTATCCTACATCTCAAGCTTCAGCTTGCTATCCATTCTCTCTTCGTGTGTGCGTGCGTGCGCGTGCGTGCGTGCATGCGTGCGTGTGTGTATGGGCAGTAATGCTGTTTGCCATTAATATACAAAACAAACTAGTTTGGTTTCAGTTCTTCTTTGGAATGGTTATTCTAGAATAGAATATTCTGAGACATTTGTTCTTGCTGATTTCTTGTAGATGACTTCCATTAGCATTAGTGCACTTGCATCTAGCAGATGACATTACCGCAAAAAGCCCATGCAGTGAACTGGAGGTGGGGAGAGAGCTTGCTCTGAGTGCTAAACTGGGAACCAGAGACTGCTGAGTTTTAAGTCTTGCTCTGGCTCTGGCCTATGTATGAGGTCTTGGCTAAGCCACTGAGCCTCTCTTCCTCTTGTTATCTGTACAATGGAAAGAAACATTTACCTCACAAGCTCATTGTGAGGACAAATTAATATTCACAAAGAGATGTATGTATGTATTTGCTGAGTAATATATTATTTTCTTAAGAGCAACAGAAGGCCTCTCAAGAGCCATCAGTGCCCACTCCTGCAATCTCATGTGGGATACACCCACCTAATCCCAGCGGAGGTTGGTGACATTTAAAAGCTAGTAGGCAAAACTGACACACAAATGTATGATCAGAGCCAGCTAACAGCAGCACCACAGTACATTAAAAAGTACATTTTTTATGTACATAGTACATAAAAAAGGGAAGGAGAATCCAGGGAACTACAAACGGGTCAGCCTCACCTCAGTCGCTGGAAAAATCATGGAGCAGGTTCTCAAGGAATCCATTTTGAAGCATTTGGAGGAGAGGAAAGTGATCAGAAACAGTCAACATGGACTCACCAAGGGCAAATCATGACCAACCTGATTGCCTTCTATGATGAGATAACTGGCTCTGTGGATATGGAGAAAGCAGTAGACATGACGTATCTTGACTTTAGCAAAGCTTTTGACACGGTCTCCCACAGTATTCTTGCCAGCAAGTTAAAAAAGTATGGGCTAGCTGAATGGACTATAAGGTGGATAGAAAGCTGGCTAGATTGACGGGCTCGATGGGTAGTGATCAATGGCTTGATGTCTAGTTGGCAGATGGTATCAATCGGAGTGCCCTGGGGGTCTGTCCTGGGCTGATATTCTTCAACATATTCCTTACCTCCTTCAGTTCTGCCACGGAAATGTCTTCACTTCTTCTACCCAAACCCACTCTCTCCTCCCCATCCAAACACTCCAATTTTTCTCCCCAACCCATATGTTTTCTTTCTGATAAAACTGAAGAAGGATGAGGGGCTGGAGGGAGGAGGTATCTTCCCCTTCCCCACCCCGAGGGAGTAGAACAGGGACTAACTGCTCATACCATCCCGTTCTGTCACACCCACTTCCTGCCTTTAAATCACTGGCAGGAGCGTTAGTTTTTATTCGCTACATCAATGTGAACCCTGCCCATTGCAGGGGAGGGGAGCTGGAAGCCACTGCTCCTTCAGTGAGCACTTTAATATTGTTCTGTGCAGGAATGAAAGTAACTTAAGGGACTTATGGGTACACAGGGTGGCCCAGATCGTGGGCAATGGGGGGGGCAGCTCTGGGGCCCTGGAAGGGGCGGGGTTGGGGCCAGACCCACCCGGCGCTGCTTGGCCTGCACCGCCCTGGGCTCCGGCAGTGATTTAAAGGGCCTGGGGCTTTGGTCACTGGTGTGGTAGCAGCAGCGGTGGCTGGAAGCTCCGGGACCTTTAATTTGTCACTGGAGCCTGGGGTAGCATCGGCAGCCAGGAGCCCCAGGGTTCCAGCGGTGATTTAAAGGGCCAGGGGCTCCAGCCGCTGCCAGGAGCCCCTGACCCTTTTAAATCGCTGAGCCCTGGGGCAGCTGCCATTTCCCCTCTCCTCTCCCCATCAGCAGCCCTGCCAGTAGGGTCAGCTGTGTACAGGCCATACTGGCTTACTTTCACCTCTGGTTCTGTGTAAATTTTAGGAAGGGTGAAGGTTGTCAGCTGCTGTTGACAGATGAAGCTATAGAACATCATAATATGTACTCAAATAAAGTTCCTTGTTCAGTATAAGAAGATTGTGACTTTGTAAGTCATTACCATTTTCACAGAACATATAGCAACTTTTATGCCAAAGTATTTTGCGAACTATTTCTCTTATAGCCAATCAGCGAAAAAATAACACCAATCTCAAATCATGATTTCAATAAGCGGAGGAATACTTGCTGTGAACAGTTTTCAAGTGAGACATGGGCTGAGGTATGTTTGCACCTGAAATATTAGTGGAATTAATGTGAACAACAGCAAATGCATTTGTCAAATTAGCGATCTTTTTGCACTTTACAAATTTAATAAGCGCTAAGTATGATAAATTGTTCACTGCTGATAGTTTCCTCAGCTCAGAGAATAGGAAAGAAGGAACACTGAGGAGTGGTATATTTCCTTTTTTTTTTTTTTTATTCCTCTTTGACTTCTGATGTCTCCGGCTCTCTCTCCATCTATATTGCCTGGACCCTCTATACATCACACAACCCTTTAAAAACAGTTAAATTACATCTACAGCTGGAAGCTCTGACCCTCACCCAGAAAGAGCTTTGCCACAACAAGGGCCGAATAAATGGAGAAAATATGTGACCCAGGGGGTTATGTGAGCGTCTGAGAGGACTTCCCAATGGGAACGAAAAGTCCATATGACACACTGAACAGTTGCTTTACACATTGAACTAACATAAAAGCAACAAAAATCATCTCTTGAAAAATTGTCATTTTCCTCTCTGATTTCAGTAGCATTTGGATTTTGTTCTGATTCATTATGTATGCTGCTCCATTCTAATTGAGATTCAGTAAATCATCTCTTCTCCCTCACTTGTAATTAGATGGGAGGGGGTGATACACAGTTATGAAACTGCTTCCTAGACAACCAGGAGCATCTTTTCAACTATACCTCAAAGTGTATTCCTAATGTCTAGTCTCATTATCATCATGTACTCGATGTTCCATTCTTTTGTATTTTTGAAGGATCTAAATTATTAGAGATAAACCTGAATCAAAACACCGAGTTCTGGGAGGGGAGGGGGGTGGATCTGAAAGTGATTCAGATCAGAATGAAATTTCACTCTTATGCTTTCTCTAAAACAAGTTCTCTGAAATAATATCCTGGATCTGAAAGTTGTGTCCTTTGTTACCAGCTCCTTAAAACAAGTCAGTCCATAGAGAAATCATGGAGCAGGTCCTCAAGGAATCCATTTTGAAGCACTTGGAGGAGAGGAAGGTGATCAGGAACAGTCAACATGGACTCACCAAGGGCAAATCATGACCAACCTGATTGCCTTCTATGATAAGATAACTGGCTCTGTGGATATGGGAAAAGTGGTGGACGTGATATACCTTGATTTTAGCAGAGCTTTTGATATGGTCTCCCACAGTATTCTTGCCAGCAAATTAAAGTATGGATTGGATGAATGAACTATAAGATGGATAGAATGCAGGCTAGATCATTGGTGTCAATGGATAATGATTGACAGCTCGATATCTAGTTGGCAGCTGGTATCAAGTGGAGTGCCCCGGGGGTCTGTCCTGGGCTGGTATTGTTCAACATATTTATTTAATGATCTGGATGATGGGATGGATTGCACCCTCAGCAAGTTCATGGCTGATGCTAAACTGGGGGAGAGAGGTAGATATGCTGGAGGTTAGGGATAGGGTCCGGAGTGACCTATACAAATTGGAGGATTGGGCTAAAAGAAATCTGATGAGGTTCAACAAGGACAAGTGCAAAGTCCTGCACTTAGGACAGAAGAATCCCATGCACTGCTCCAGGCTGGGGACCGACTGGCTAAGTAGCAATTCTCTAGAAAAAGACCTGGGGATTACAGTGGACGAGAAGCTGGATATGTGTCAATAGTGTGCCCTTGTTGCCAAGAAGGCTAATGGCATATTGAGCTGCATTAGTAGGAGCATTATCAGGAGAATGAGGGAAGTGATTCTATTCGGCACTGGTGAGTCCACATCTGGAGTACTGCATCCAGTTTCCCCCCCACCCCCCGCCCACTACAGAAAGGATATGGAAAAACTGGAGAGAGTCCAGCGGAGGCCAACAAAAATTATTAGGGGGCTAGGGCACATGACTTATGAGAGGAGAGGTTGAGGGAACTGGGCTTATTTAGTCAGCAGAAGAGAAGAGTGTGGGGGGATTTAATAGCATAGGATTTAACCCCCCCTTAAGGAGGGTTCCAAGTGGTGGCAGATGACAGAACAAGGAGCAATGGTCTCAAGTTGCAGTGGAGGAGGTCTAGTTAGAATATTAGGAAAAACTATTTCGCTAGGAGGGTGGTGAAGCACTAGAATGGGTTACCTAGGGAGATGGTGGAATCTCCTTCCTTAGAGGTTTTTAAAGCTCAGCTTGACAAAGCCTTGCTGGGATGATTTAGTTGGTGTTGGTCCTGCTTTGAGCAGGGGGTTGGACTAGATGACCTTTTGAGGTCTCTTCCAACCCTAATCTTCTATGATTCTATATTGAAACTGGATAGTCTTTCCATGGACTTTAGTGGGTTTTAGATCACACCCCAAAAATCCTAATGTCTTATGCCATTCCTGGACTGGGCAAAATCTAAAATGGGGGTAATCTCTGGTGGTTCCAATTTCCTGGTAAAGAACGGGTGGGGAACAGCCTTTGGACATCCCAGTGAACACCCCTGAGCTCTGAAGGGTTTCAAGTCTGGATCTGTATCGGAATTTTGTGGTGTGGGTCTATCTTCCTAGAATATTCAGAAATATATTCCAAAACTTGTAGAGTGTACATCAAAGCAGCTTCCCCCGCTTCAGCCCACTTTGTCATTACCACTGCATTAATGCTCTGAATGATAGTACAGTATGTTACAGAGTGTGCTTTCTTGGATCATTTCATACTTTCAGTTTCGTGCACTATAACACACACCAGCCAATTTTTCCTTTTTATCTCTTTCTCTCCATTCTCCTACAAATCACCAGCACATTTTGGAAGGCAATTTATAAATACCTCCAGTTTTGTCTACTTGGGTAGGTGTCAGACTGTTGCACTCTGCCATGATTTCTGTTACCCTTAATTTTCAGCAAAGATGTTTCTTTTCTAGCAAACTCTTAATGTGCTGCTGGGTTTATATTGAAGTAGAAGGGCAACCCTATGTGAAGCCAGAAGAGGGAGCTCTGAGTCAGGTAATAACGGGGATGTAGTGATGTATCATTAAATACAGAAGTCTCTTCCTTTGCCTTTGTCCTCTACCAATACAGTGTGACCCCTCCACAATTTTTTTTTTAAATTTGCATATGAGCTTCCTCATTATTCTTTATCTTATAAGGTGAAAATTAAAATCAAACCAAAACCCTGCTCAGCACAAAAAATAAATAAGGGGTGAGGGAATGGGATTGGTAAAGCGTTACAACACCTTTTGCTACTAGATCACCAGTTCAAATCTACTCTCGGGCAGGAGTAGCTGTTACCAGCTGATGGCAGTTCAGTGGAGTATGAGAAATTAACTGGTGGTCTCAGTCTAGTTTGCTGAGGTCACGTGACCCCATCACCAATAGCACATGACAAAATTGCCACTATTTGGCTTTGTCACACTCAGCCAGAGGGCAATGGTGCGATGAAAATGGAAACAGAGCTATCCTCTCACTCCCTCCAGCCCTGGTTTGAGGTACACTGTCAGAGCAACGTAGAGAAGCTTACAGTGTCAGTGCTTCTGTAGCTATCATTAGAGGACTTCAATTTCCAGGGCTGTCAAGCTGACATCCTTCACTAGCGCAATATGAGCTCAAAAAAGAGAGAGAGAACAGACAAGGAGATACGTTAGATCCATAGAATTCACAAAAACAACATGGAAGCCTTTTTTATGTTTAGACTTTTTAAATAAATTCCAAGTGGAAATGGCACTTAATGGGGCAGAGGGGAGTAAAACAAAGTCACGGCTTGTATGTCAAATAAAAACCTATGAAAGCTTCACAAACCCATTAGGCAGAAAGGAAGCTCTAGTATTTCTGCCAGCCTGACTACACTTTTATTTGACATGCCAATGTTTATTCATTGTATTATTTTATATCGCGTACTTAATTTTCTTCATCTCATAGAAGATACTGGTTTAATATAACATACTGCTAGAACTTCAGTGGTTGATTATATTTTGTCTTTAAAACAGACCAGTCAATTTTCTTGAAGATTTACTGGTGATTGATTTACAGTTTGTATATACCTTTCCTACTTTGTTTTTTCAGCTGTGGCTCTGTAATTTATGAGGTTGTACTCTTTGTAGCCGCTTGATATCCTAGCTATTAATATACAAAAAGGAAAGTGATGCCACAAAGGTACTGAGAGGTTCCTACTTCCAGATTCTTTATACCCTTGCAGCACTGTTCAGGTTACTTTTTATTTATTTATTTATTTATTTATGGAACCAACAGAAGAATTCAGAACTAATGGAAAAAAATAATTCTTTCTGTACTGGTTTTGATTTACTTCTCTATTTTATGAGGCTTTAAGCAGAGGACTTTATCTGTATGCTGGTAATTATCAACAAAATATCCTGTCCTGTCAGGAAATCTGTAAAAATATTATTAAAAACTGTTGTATTTGTATGCCTTTGGGGCATTCACTGCTATACTCAAGGCACGACTAACCAGCATTCTAGACATTTACTACCAAGAGTTTGAAATGTGCTGTTTATGGCCTGTGCTAAGTCGCTGATTATTTGGACAGTAAGAAACCATGACATATCTAATACATTTGCCAGTTTTGGTTTAACCGCCTCTGTATGAGAATATATTAATATTTCACATTTCTATAGTGGCTATCATCTCAGAATTACAAAGTACTACACATATATTAGCTAAGCCTCATGACATCACTGCGTAATAGGGAAAAGGTGTGTTGCGGGATATACACACCCCATCCCCCTTTTGGGGTGGGGAAGGGTTGTGATACCACCACCGTCACAGTCTTCCTGACCGTCTTTAGGACAGAAGCAGCATGGCCCAGAGGCTGGAGACTGTATAGTGGCCCTTGGGGTCAGGGCAGCTCAATCTAGTGGCCAGAGTCAATGCCAGCAGACCTTGTATTCAGGGCAGCACAACCTAGTGGTTATAGTCAATTACAGATGGCCTTGCGCTCATGGCAGCCTGACTTAGTAGCTAGTAGTCTAGTGGCTAGAGTCAATACAACATGACCTAATGGCTAGGGTCCGTCTAACAGCCCTCTGGTACAGGGTAGATGAGCCTAATGGCCAGAGTAAATATCACAGTCCCTAGGTGCAGGGCAGTGTGGCCCAATGGCCCAAGTCAAAATAGCAGCTCCTAGGATCAGGAGGCCCAGGTCCATCTGACTCCACCGGGCCTCAAGCCAGGGCCCTGGCAGTGGCAGAGCAGTCCATCTCTGAGTCAGTGGGGACTCCCACTGAAACATGCTGACCTCATTTGGGTGGGAGGTATCACTCATGCACCCTCCCTGGGTCACTTCCTACCATGCTTCCAGATGCTGTAGTCTATTGAGCATCAGGGTATCCAGGCTCCTTAACGTGGGTGTTTCCCTGCGGCTCTGTCAGCTGCAACCCTCCAGTCTGGCTCTCAGGGTCTCCAGTTCCCACAGGCAAAGGCTGTGATGGCTCTTCAGCTGGAACCTCCACCCAAGGTGTTTCCCCTCCAGTGGTCATCCCAGAATGAGCCAGACTGCTCCCTTTTATACTGAGCCAGTAGTTGGAGCATACCCAGCACGGTCTCAGAGGGTGGGACTTCTGCTGCCCAAAGTGTGGGGTTAACCCTCTCTCATCCAGTGCAGGAAATACACACCCTGTCACAGGATGTAAAATACATCTGAGTAAAAATAATGTGTTCATTTCCAGCCCACTCCCCCCCCCCAATTAAAATATAGTTATTGACAAATTGGGAAGAGATCAAAAAAGATAAACAAAAATACTCAGGAGGAAGAATAGTGAGATGGATTGACTGACCCATAGATGAGTAAAGAGATTAAAAGAGCTTGCCTTTTTTCCACAAGAAAAATATTTGTGGAATCATGTCATAACACATAGCTATAATGGGGAAGAATTAAGATTGCACAGAGAACTTTTATTATGGAACTTCCCATCTTTTGAGTGCTTGACTTTGCCACCTTAATAACATTCTTTGAATATATTTTTTTTCATGTAATTCTGTTTCAGTGGAGTACTCTTTCAGTGCAGCTATTAAAGGAATGTTGTCATAAAATATGGTTTTTCACACTTTTTTACACTGTGGACCCATATTCATTCACCTCCCTTCTCATTTGTAGTCATGTCACACCTCTGTTGCCACTACAGCAGTTGTTTACAGGGAAAAGTAATATTAGGAAAGTGTGTATTTTTAACTCTTTAATGTAATTTAGCAGTGAGAAACATGGTGGAGAGTTAGCCCTATATGACCAGCCAGCTCTCCATGACCACTAAAAGGTGCTCCATCATTGTTGTCCACAGATCACAGGTTGGGATGAATCTGCTACCGTGTAGGTGGCTATTTCTGTTCCCTTTAGTTGAGCATACTAGGAAATATTCTACTTCGTGCTGTGGTCAGTCCATGATGTCAAATGCTTGTCTCATTCCAAGACAAGAGGAGGAGTTCAGACCAGGCAGGTGGGACACAGTATGCCTTCTATAGTAGGAAATTAATCTATTGTTGGCAACGTTTGGCAACTGAACCAACACTGAAAACTTTGTTTGCTAGAGTAGATGGGATAAAACCATCTGTCATCTTGCACTCCATATGTTTATGGAAATATGCTTATGAGTGTAAATATAATGGAACTGGAATATGTGTTATGCAAAAGGTCTCTTGTAAGGTATCATTACAAAAGCTTATGATCTACTGCGTGTGTTCATCCCATTTGTTTGCATGCATTATTTCTATGTCAGGAGAATAAGATATAAACTTGTATTACTAAGGTAAATATGTTAAGTGGAAGCCATTATTACTTGAAACCACTTAAATCCTACTTTTTATACTTAATAAAATCACTTTTGTTTATTAATTAACCCAGAGTAAGTGATTAATACCTGGGGGAGCAAACAGCTGTGCATATCTCTCTATCAGTGTTATAGAGGGCAGACAATTTATGAGTTCACCCTATATAAGCTTTATACTGAGTAAAACAGATTTATTTGGGGTTTGGATCCCATTGGGAACTGGAAGTCTGGGTGCTGGAGACAGGAGAACTTCTTAAGCTGTTTTAAGTTAAGTCTGCAGTTTTAGGGCATGGTTCAGCCCCTGGGTCTGTGTTGCAGCAGGCTTGCATGTCTGGCTCAACAAGGCAGGGTTCTGGAGGCCCAAACTGGCAGAGAAAATGGTCTCAGAGGTAATCTCAGCACATCAGGTGACAGTCCCAAGCGGGTCTCTGTGACTGAACCCATCACATCATCTTCAACATGCTTCCAGAAAATATGACTGAGACTTGATTCCACAGTCAGCCACTCATTAATATCCTAGTGTAGATGGGGCTTCTCACCATCTGCCTGATTTATGTGGATTAGGGACATGGTCCTGAATCTCCTGTGGGAGGAGTTTGTGACATGTTACCAGGTTAGAAGGGATATCACACAATGGACAGTATTGTAGAACATTCACTCTGAATATTTCTGGCAATTGATTTAGGAGTTTCATTTGTGGACCGGACTGTAGGCACGGTCTTCTTTATTTTTCATTTAATGTAGTCCCTTATTTTCTATGTTGGTTTCCTACACTTTGGTCCCTGGCTGTTCAGTTAATTGCATCTCAGAAAAACAAGAGAAATTCCATTAACAGAAAAGAAAGTCAATAAATGTTTTGTTTAAAAAGGGAGGGTTATGAATATAGAGATGGAGATCTGGTGGAATAAAAGAAAATCTACGCTGAAGGACTTATCTGAACTCATACGCTGGACCAGCACTTCTCTATTGGTTTTATAAATTTCTGCAAACTGTGACCATCTTTTTTAAATATACATTTCTAGCATAGCACATTTCCTTATGTTTGCAGAAAAAACCTCAATGCTGTACTATATGATAAAGGTTGAAGAGAGGAACAGAGACAGAAACAGTAGCTCTGAGCGATGTGAATTGGCCAGTTCATATCAGTGGAGTGTTAAACAGGAAACTTGATGTAACCATTTAAATATAAAAAATCTTAAAACTATAAGAAGTGAAATTGATATCAGAAACACACAGCTACTTTGGGATTCTGGACAAAAATTAAGGAGAACATCACTGTTTTATTGCACCCCCCCCTTGTCACCTGTCTATCTCTATCTATTTTTCAATCAACAAGTGAATCAGTCAGCCCAATTCTGCCAAATCGGAAAGGACTATTGTAAAGCTTAACTGGGTTTTGTAAAGCGCTTTGAGAACCTGAGATGAAGGTGTTAGATAAGTGCAAAGTATTGTTATTCATTGCATAGCGCATTCTAGATGATGATGAACTGGGCAAAAAAATGTCCGGATATGTCTATACATGAAATACTTGGATTGCAACATGCAATTCAGATGGCTTGAATAATAGTCACATGATGTTATGTTATCTATATCATTCAGTAGTTACTGTGTCACTCCAATCAATAGTGTAAACAATGCTGAGTGTTGAAATCACAGTTCTTGCCTTCAGCTCTGTGTTTAAATCACTGGGGGAATCTATAGGTTTTTTTGTACCTTTGTACCATTGCTTGTACATTTAGTGTTCATGAAAGTAAAGGTCTAATTGCACTAGCCAAAGCCAGATTTGGTGGAGGTAGATATAGTGCACACAGTTATCTTGAATGACTGAAGCTCCTGGCTATTCCAGTCTCTGGTTTGTAGTGAATTTGAGACTTTGCTTTAATAACCAAGAGTAGATCACTAACACCCATGATGAAACCTTCAGGAGGAGGAAAGCTTCACAAGTTGGTTCTTCCAGTTTTCCACAAAAAGAAAAGGAGTACTTGTGGCACCTTAGAGACTAACAAATTTATTTGAGCATAAGCTTTTGTGAGCTACAGCTCACTTCATCGGATGCATTCGGTGGAAAATACAGTGGGGAGATTTATATACACACACACAGAGAACATGAAACAATGGGTTTTGTCATACACACTGTAAGGAGAGTGATCACTTAAGATGAGCTATTACCAGCAGGAAGGGGGGATGGGGAAGGAGGAAAACCTTTTGTAGTGATAATCAAGGTGGGCCATTTCCAGCAGTTAACAAGAAGGTCTGAGGAACAGTGGGGGGTGGGGTGAGAAATAACATGGGGAAATAGTTTTACTTTGTGTAATGACCCATCCACTCCCAGTCTCTATTCAAGCCTAAGTTAATTGTATCCAGTTTTCAAATTAATTCCAATTCAGCAGTCTCTCGTTGGAGTCTGTTTTTTACCTGCGCATCTACCAATGGGATATATGCCATCATGTGCCAGCAATGCCCCTCTGCCATGTACATTGGCCAAACTGGACAGTCTCTATGTAAAAGAATAAATGGATACAAATCAGACGTCAAGTATTATAACATTCAAAAACCAGTCGGAGAACACTCAATCTCTTTGGTCACTTGATTACAGACGTAAAAGTGGCAATTCTTCAACAAAAAAAATTCAGAAACAGACTCCAATGAGAGACTGCTGAATTGGAATTAATTTGCAAACTGGATACAATTAACTTAGGCTTGAATAAAGACTGGGAGTGGATGGGTCATTACACAAAGTAAAACTATTTCCCCATGTTATTTCTCCCCCCCCCCCACTCTTCCTCAGATTTTCTTGTTAACTGCTGGAAATGGCCCACCTTGATTATCACCACAAAAGGTTTTCCTCCTTTCCCCCTCCCCCTTCCTGCTGGTAATAGCTTATCTTAAGTGATCACTCTCCTTACAGTGTGTATGATAAAACCCATTGTTCCATGTTCTCTGTGTGTGTGTGTATATAAATCTCCCCACTGTATTTTCCACTGAATGCATCCGATGAAGTGATCTGTAGCTCACGAAAACTTATGCTCAAATAAATTTGTTAGTCTCTAAGGTGCCACAAGTTCTCCTTTTCTTTTTTCAAATACAGACTAACATGGCTGCTACTCTGAAACCAGTTTTCCACAGTTATTCTGTCAGGCGAGTGGGGCTTGTTTCCCAATGGAATGAGCTGAGTGTCTGTGCCCCTACCCTCCTAGATCTTGATAAAGGCACTATGCTTCTGTGCCTGCCTTGTGCTTCCACGTCTACTTCTCCAAGATCCTCATCCCAGTTCTATGGTACTATGGCTCCTGGTCAAGGCTGCTCTTGCTGCCTTCATTTAAAGGGGTTCCACAGTGTGTAGAGACTGCATGTAAAAGATAACACTGCCTAGAGTGTATTACCTTTCCATTTGGAAAATCCATGGGGTCTGGTCTGGAGGAGGAACAACTTGCATCTTTCTGGCCTGCCCCAGCTGGCTCCTACCCAACACAGGCCTTTCTGTCCCTAACCTCTCCAGTCCAGGTTCTCTCCTGCTCCCAATTGCCAAGAACAGATCAATGGACTTTGAGCTGTATTTTTTAAATTACTCTTCAAGAGTGAGTGGTAACGCACTGCTCACAAGTGGTAGATGAATACTTGAAACTACCAATCAAAAACTAAATCTGATAAATGAAGTTGCAGCCATCTGAAATGCTATCCACCAACGATCCTATTTAAGAGGGATAAACAATTTTTATGTCATTATTATCTGTTTTTTTGTCTATGCTAAGCTGTTTCAAACTTTTGTATATAGTGTATGTGCAGCTGCCTGGCACTAGGTGATATATCTGAGTAAATAGTCAGTCTGGCCAGACAAGGGGCTGTTAGCAACGTGGTTCCCAGAGTGAACTACAGAATAGCCTGAAAGTATGATTGGAAAAATCATCAAGTGATAAATAGTGAAGGGATCTGGAGAAGAGAAGGGCTTATTGACAGAGGTGAAAGTAAGCCAGTACGCAAGAGCCGGTGCACCATATTGGGGCAGCCCAACTTCCCCAGGGGACAATTTAAAGGATCTGGGGCTCCCAGCAGTGGCTGGAGCCCCAGGCCCTTAAATTGCCTCCTGAGCCCCCCTGCTGGAGCCCTGGGGTAGCAGCTGCAGGGCTCTGGTGGCTATTTAAAGGGCCCAGGGCTCCCCTGCTTCTACTGCCCAGGCCCTTTAAATAGTCACTGGAGCCCCACTGCCGCTACTCCAGGGCTCCGGCGGCTATTTAAAGGACCGGGGCGGTAGAAGAGGGGAGCCCTGGGCCCTTTAAATTGCTTCCTGAGCCAGGCTGCTGGAGCCCTGGGGTAGCAGCTGCAGGGCTCTGGCAGCTATGTAAAGGACCTGGGGCTCCCCTCCTTGTACCACCTGGGCCCTTTCAATAGCCCCTGGAGCCCCACCGCTGCTACTCCAGGGCTCCGGCAGCTATTTAAAGGACTGGGGCGGTAGAAGCAGGGAAGCCGCGAGCCCTTTAAATAGCCCCCCGAGCCCTGGGATAGCGGGGGCTCCAGCTGCCACTGCCACCCCAGTCCTTTAAATAGCCGCTGGAGCCTCGCCGCTTCCCCAGGGCTCCGGCGGCTTTTAAAGGGCCAGGGCGGTAGAAGAGGGGAGTCCCGGGCCCTTTAAATAGCCCCCGGAGCCCTGGGCTGCTGCTGCTACCCTGGTGGGGGGGGCACTTACCTTACGGGGGGGCTGGGGCTGGCTCTGACCCCCTCAACCCTGCCCCTTCCACCCTAGGTCCCACCTCTTCCGGGGGCCTAGAGGCCCCAGAGTGCCGGTAAGTCACTTGACTTACTTTCACCCCTGCTTATTGGCCACAGTGGGAGGTAGGAAAGTTAGTAAATCAATCCCACTGGCCAAGCAGGTTTGATGGATGAGTCACTTGCATGTGTGGGAGGTTGGAATCAACATCCATGCAGGCCAGAGGCAGAATAGATTGATAGAAAAGGGGCTCTCGGGGGAACAGGACTGGGGAGAGGCATGTGAGCGGGAAGTTGAGACCAGAGGAAAGTTAACTAGATGGAAAGGCAGGGTCATGACTTTTCCTCCTTAATCTTTACTTGTAACTCAGGGGAGCCTTTTCTGCCTGCCTCGTGAGGTTTGTGATAGCCTTTGACTTTGGTATGAAGTGTTGTGATTTATTTCCATTGATCCTGTCTCTCTTTTCCATGAAAGTAAACTTTGGTTTATTTAAGCTAGAATGGTGTTATTGGCTGTATGTGGTAATTGCTGAGAGCCATCCTGAGAGGAGGCTTTGACCTCTGAAGACAGGCAAAATGAGTGTTGAGGTCTGAAGTGGGAGTTTGCAGCCTAAGGGTCAGACCAGCAGACCTTATACCATAAGGTGATGGTGGTGCTCTGGCTGATGTCAGACCAAAATGTGGGAAAGGACCAAAGACAAAGTGGGAGATTGTAGAGCTTAGGGGCACAGGTGACTGATGTGTTTAATGGCTAAGCTCTGTATAACAATTTATATCACACTACTGTTCTCAATAATGATTAATGATTCATGATCCTTGACTGCCACCCAAAAGTGTGCGTGATTGGTGCTGCACCATGATCCTTTCCCACTTTCTTACAGCCTACTTATCTGGGTCCAGCACTGCATTGAGGGAGACTCTGTGCTGCAGTAATTGCTACTTCTGGGTGTACTCCCCAGCAGCTCTGGAGGTAGCTGGAGCACACAATTTCTCTGCTGACAGAATGCCTCCAGTTGTTGTCTTTGGTACAGTACCTCTCTGCCTCCCCCAAGCTTGGCAGTGGTTTCTACTCATTCACCTGCACATCTACCAATGTGATATATGCCATTATGTGCCAGCAATGCCCCTCTGCCATGTACATTGGCCAAACTGGACAGTCTCTACGTAAAAGAATAAATGGACACAAATCGGACATCAAGAATTATAACATTCAAAAACCAGTCGGAGAACACTTCAATCTCTTTGGTCACTTGATTACAGACATAAAAGTGGCAATTCTTCAACAAAAAAGCTTCAGAAACAGACTCCAACGAGAGACTGCTGAATTGGAATTAATTTGCAAGCTGGATACAATTAACTTAGGCTTGAATAAAGACTGGGAGTGGATGGGTCATTACACAAAGTAAAACTATTTCCCCATGTTTATTCCCCCCTACTGCTGTTCCTCAGATGTTCTTGTTAACTGCTGGAAATGGCCCACCTTGATTATCACTACAAAAGGTTCCTCCCTGCCCCCCGCTCTCCTGCTGGTAATAACTCACCTGATCACTCTCGTTACAGTGTGTATGGTAATAACCATTGTTTCATGTTCTCTGTGTGTGTATATAAATCTCCCCACTGTATTTTCCACTGAATGCATCCGAAGAAGTGAGCTGTAGCTCACGAAAGCTTATGCTCAAATAAATTTGTTAGTTTCTAAGGTGCGACAAGTACTCCTTTTCTGTTTACAGGCACAGATAACCCTGCATCTCAGTCATTAATTTGCTGACTTTTAGTTTCTATGTTCACTGCTTCAGCACCTTGAAAAGCAATGTGTGAAAAGAGGACCGCACCCTCTTTCCACAATTACTCCTGTCACCCTGGAAAGAGCACATGGTGCTAGAAGCATTCTATGCTGCAGTTCTTGGACAGGGAGAAGAGCTCTGACAGGAGTGAGAGCGGTGGTGTTTCATTTCCTTCTGTTTCTGTGGGGTTTAAAAATCACTTTATTTTAACAATCTTTCTGTGAATTTACTGCTCATGAGAGGCACCAGGCTAGTATCCCTAGAGGTGGCAGCTCTGTATTTATCTACAGATCAGAGGCAACAGTGCAAACTGCCCTACTTTCTCCATTAGGCCTCAATTTTGTTCTGCTCTGATCATTTCTCGAGTTGAAAGGGTCATTCTGCCTTTTCTGAAGGATGCTAATAAATATAGTGCCAGTTGTGATGGTGTATGTGATGTGTGCACCCATCCACTGGTAAATGAACCCTAACATTTTACTTTATATGGGCCGCATAAGAGTGATAATAAATTCTGATCTCTACTACAGATGCTTTCATCTGGGCTGACAGAATTGCTCCATGTCAATTTTCAGCTTGCAGCAGAATTGTTTGCAAGGTAGTTAGTGGGACTACTCATGATGGTCACCACTACATCGATTATTATTATTATTTATTATTTGTCTCACTGTAGGAGCTAGGTGCCCCAGTCAAGGACCAGGGCCCTATATGATCGGTGTTTACCACACTAGCCCTGAAGGTGTTAAGGTAGTCTAGATGGGCCAATTAACGAGAGAGGCTTCATCTGGAAGGGAGCCAGGGATCAATAACTCTTAATTAAGGATGATGTTAACCTGGACAGGAACAGGCAGGGTTTCTATAAAGCTAAGAAGCTGAGACCAGAAGGGGACTGCAAGGAGAAGTAGTCTGCAATCACTCCCTTACAGGAGGGAGGTGTGTTGGAGATTACTGGGTCTGGCGAGAAGCCATAGGGGGAAGTAGCTCTGGGAAGTGGAGGAAGCTTGGACAGTTGGTAAACCCAGAGGATAGAAGGAAGGAGTAGAACAGAGCCCAGAGAAGTAGCAAACAGGTCTGGGAGTAAGTAGCCCATAGTTACGGCACATAGGGTCCTTGGGCTGGAACCCCAGCGTAGAGGCTGGGCCCGGGTTCTCCTACCAGCCACTGGGGAAGTGGCACAGCCCTGGACAGACAATGGAAGATTTCCTGGAACAGCAGAGGTGCATCTTGTCCAGAGAGACTTTGAGAGACTCCAAAAGGGGAGGACTATAGTGATTGGCCAGAGGGCCAAGTCACAAAGAAGGAGCAGCCAAATCACGAAGAAGATTACTCAGAGTTCTGGAAGGTGAGATTGAGATGACTGGGTGAACGACCACAGGAAGGGGGATCCAACCAGTGGTGAGCTAATCCCCTGATGAGCCACAAGGAGGCACACCAGTGGTGAGTAGCAAAATCTGTTGCACCTCATTATGCTAGGTGCTGTACACATACAAAACAAAAAGACATCCCTGCCCCCAGGGAATTTACAAATTGAATTAGAAATGTTTACAGATATGTCCCTAGTTGACATAGAGATACCAATGGACAGTGCTGTTGTTTAATACCGCTATGTTTATATATGCAGTTAGAAGGGAAAAAAACCAAACAGATTTAAAAGGTTAACTTTATTATAATACCCCTGGAAAAATTATCCAACATGCAAGCCACATTATCTTATGCAATTTATTTAATATCTAATTTACATGCATATTTTGAGGACTTTACCATTTTTAAACAATGTTATCATTCATCCCACTGGTGATTAGTCAGTATAAGCTTCAAACACTGTTTACACTGCAGTATCTCTATTTTTGTAAGTGAGAAGTGGACCAACATGACTACACTTTGATATAACAATCAACCAGGAAAGACAAGGTGTTCTAGGATTTTTTTTAAAATCTTACATTATTTACAAAAATGTATACCATTTTTAACAGAAATCATGCAGTGTTCTTATAATTATTCACCCATTTACAATCAATCATTGTTGGAAAGCATCACTTAGAATCCAGGTTTAAAAATACATTCACCTCAGTTATTTGTTACACAGATAAGGAAGCTACAGGCAAAATGCTCTGATTTTTGAACCAGAGCATGAATCAATATAGTGGTACAAAAATACCAAAAAAGCAAGATGCACTTCTAAAACATACCCGATTCTCAGTTCTCTTGGAGATGACCAACTTGATGTAAATCTATTACAGAATTTCCTTTTCACAGATTGAACACATTTTGAAGTGCTTTATCATAGGATGTTTTCCCTAAACCCCATGAGATTCTCATACATTTTGAAAATGTACTTTGCAATATTTGCAAACGCTCAGAATTTTTGAATATGGACATTTGCTTTTCTAATTGTTCCCCACATGCAGTAGTGAGGCAATGTTGATCTCATTTACTGATCTAAATGTGGAATAACTCAATTGAACAGTTATTTCTGATTTACACCAGTGTAATTGACATCAGAATCTGGCCCTGTGCCGCTTTTAAGCTCTTTTTTTCTCTGTAAGAGAATATTGAAACCTTTTTATTATAGAATTTAAGACTCCAGAATGGCAAGGGATTAGTGTGTGTTTTATGTATCCTATTGCTTTTCAAACAAAACTTTGTAATTTAGTCATTTGGTTATCTTTTATACCGATAATTCTCTCACTTTTAAAAAAAATGTGCTCCAATGAATTCATTAAGCCTGGTCCATTAAAGAGCAACGGGGAACTTTGAACAATAGATGCTTCTTTCACAGCCACTGCAAATGCTTAGAAAGCCCTAAATTGCCTTTTATACTCAACAGCCTGATAACAAAGGCTGATTTTCTTTCTTTTCCCCCCCAATTGATTTGATGGTTCACTTGACCTTTAAAAATACATTACATAAATCTTTACCGCTATTACAGAAGTCTTTTGTCAAGTTTAATTTGATTTTTTTTCATGCTGTAATCATTTATCCTTAAATTAACTGTACCAAACCAACCCAAAATGTGCTTTACTCTGGGTTTGTATGCTCATTAATTTTTAGAGGTTTATTTTATCCAGGAAGGACCCTAATCTTTCCACAGGAGTTCATTCTGCCAATGTGCTGAGCCCCTCCTTTGAGGTAAAGGTGAGTGCCCTCTACTCCCATCAGCATTGCGAGGAGTTAAGGGTTCTTGGGGTCCTTGCAGGACCAAACCCTAAATGTCTCTTTTCTAGATGTGGTGGGTTTTTTTACAGTGAAAACATTTAAAAAATAAAATTATGTAAAGATGTGTAAATCTCTTATTACTAACATTTTAAAATGCATGTACATTATTATTTAACATCTTTCAACCCCATATTTAACATCAAGCAGTACAGCAGCAAAATGTTTTAACAACTAAGCAAAATTAATCTTCTGAAATAAATAAAATAGCTATTGGTTGAGGCCAGATTCTACCATTTTATGTTGACTAGAACCTAAATCTAGAGATATAGTTTCAATGTAAAATTGACATAATCAGGTTCTTAGTTGGGATTTGCTATCTCTGCCTCCCTGTTTTTGTTCAGGTTTACCTTAATCTTGGGACTTTAACCTCTGAGATGGATTACCATCCAGGGTATGTCTGCACTCTAGCTGAAGGTGTAATTTCCATCTGGGATTGTCATACCCTGCTGGCTCTGATCAACCTAGAGTGCTAAAACTAGTAGCATACTGCGACTACAGGGGCAGGAGGATGGGCTATCTGTTCTGAATTCAATCCTATCTGAGACCCTAAGTATGCACTCAGCTAGCCCATCCCACTGCCCATGTAGCCACGACTATTTTTGGCATGGTATATCTATCAGTCATATCTACCCAAACTGGAAATTACGCCTTTCAGCTCCAGTGTAGATACGACACTGCAAGAGTCTATCCCTATCTAACTTTACCAATACAATTTAGGACTGGGTTTGAAGTCCCTGTGATGAAATATTCATTCCGTATAATTTTTGGTCCTCATCCTGTCATCCTTTTTGTATGAGAAATGGCTTTGAATGTCAAACCTGGATATCTCCTGTGAGCTCCTCCTCTCACTACTGTAGCACTGGTTAAAGGATAAAAAGTCTTTTGAAAGTCCACCAGTATAAACATGTCTCCCTGCTGCAGAAATCAGCTTCTGAAGGGAAAAGAGCCACGTATATTGCATGCTCCATTGCTTGAATTGGAATCTCTTAAAACCATGCTCTTCCCTGATGCTGCTGGTAGAAAAGCAATAGATGCTGAAAACTCTCAAGAGTTCAGCTGATGTATTGGACCACCGAGAGCATGTGGTGTTATGTTTCGCTACTTCATCCGGAAAGGCACAGAGAAGAGGCCAGTTGTGTTACAAACTGTTTTATTATACTTGTCACTGGCATATTTTGAGTTATAGCTAAGGCCCTCTGCAGCATGGTTACACCTCATTTCTTCACTTATGCACTTTGAATTTATTGTGGTTCTATCTTTCTCTTTCGCCTTCTTTGTTGAGTGCATGTGATTGAGTAGTACAAATACCATTCCATGGAGTTAGAAGGGCCAGGCCTTCCTGTTAGTCATACAGCTATTCAGATACCCCACTGCTCAGTGCAGAATAAGTTTCTAGACATTTTGACAGTGACACGTCATCAGAGCTAATTGCCATTGAAATAATTTCAGATTTTGAGTGCCTCAGCATGGGAGGGATGGCCTAGCTGACCTCTTGAGGTCCCTTCTAGCCTTACATTTCTATGGTAGACAGAAACCTGGTAGAATTTTGGCAAATGGAAATGAGTTTTCTCCTTGAAGATTTATAGACGAGACCTCAGTAAACTGGGCCTCAATTAGAAAGGCCCTGTATTCTGCAGCAGACTGGAAATTTGGTGGCCATTTCATTTAGATGTAACTGGGAGGTTTTTAATGAATTAAGCAGAAAATGAAGATTGCAATTACCAGAATAGTCCCCGTTTTGTTTATTCTGATATGAAATGCAGTTTATTTTCTGTCATCTCTCTGATTTCAGTTGTCAACATCCATGGAGGTTTTTGCATTGACAGTGCATGCTGGAATCACAGAACTTGTGGGGAGGCTGGAAGTTTTGGCAGCTGGGACAGTTGGGGCTTTTGCCACAGTGTGGCCTTTTGGGACTAAAACATATTTGCCTGCATTTTTCTCCTAAAATGATCAGTAGTGAAATAGTTAATATTTAAACTGTCATCTTTTGGTTTCAGAGTCAATGTCCTAGTAAGAAGAACAAGACAGTTCATATCTCCCAGAGCTACTGTATCAGTAGACACTTGATTCACATTTTCAAGGTTTTATTCTCAAGCTTAAAGGCTAAAAATGTTCTGGTTTTGTTTTTTTTCCTAATGAATCTTAGATTCCGAGGTAAAAATATGGTAGCAAATTTGGTGGCCTTAGAATTGTGAAATAAATGGTGCCCTCTATATAGGCAGGTGGTACGTTAAATTTAAAAATCACCAATGGGCTGTTCTAATAAACTGCCACATGGATGACCTGAGTTCAGGTT
The DNA here is from genome assembly GCF_009764565.3 of Dermochelys coriacea. NCBI lineage: Eukaryota > Metazoa > Chordata > Testudines > Dermochelyidae > Dermochelys > Dermochelys coriacea. Next base: position 81,907,891 of record NC_050071.1, read on the forward strand.
TGGCCTCATTATGGAACCCTCACTCTCCGCTTCCTCTCAAACTCATTCAAGTCCATGGTAAAACTCTTCTGACTTGAATGGGTACAGGAATGGCCTCTATATTCGACGGTTGAGAACAACTAATCCTGCATCTTGGCAGAGGGTTAGACTTGGATGACCCTTGTGGTCCCTTCTAACCCTAGGTTTCTATGTTCTATGAGCTAATGGAGTACTGAGGGGGCTGATGCTCTTAAGAGAGAAGGAAAGACAAAGTGTGGGGAAAGAAGGATTCTATGGTTCTTGAATGCTCCCATTCCTACTTTTTCTTAGGGTTGTGTTTATTGTAGCTTAGTGGAGAGAGGCTGTTTTTTTCCTGTTTACAGCAATGGGGCAGTGTACACTATGCATGTAACTGCTTTGTGAGAAGAGGGCAGGGCTGTAGCAGAGAAAAAAAAATAATCCAGAATAAAACAATCTGGTAAAATTACAAAGGACTATATCCAGTCTTGAGCCCCTAACTAAGCAGAGGTGAAAGCGTCTCCGTAGTTAGATATGGTAGTATGAGAGGGAATTCATTCTCTATCTCCTGGAGTATCTCACTCACTCTCACAATGGGCTACATTCTGCTGTCATTGACACTGCTGTATATATTTACAACAGTGTAAATGAAAGCAATATTTGGCTTTGCATTTGTTATAACCACAGTGATTTATCCCCTTTGTAACTTGAGGGATGAATTTGGGTGAATAGGTGCAATTTACCCAGACAGTATTCTGTTACTGAAGCCATTATTCAGATAAAGAATTCTAAACTAACAAACAAAAATCAAGTTACTGGTCACAGTGACCAATATTGTTTTGGGGCCAGAGTAACGAGATCTGTTATACAAACAATAAAAGTAGAATTAATGCCAGCACACAGCTGCTCCACTGGAATAACTGTGCCAAACTGGCATTATTTTTTAGCATACACTCCACTCTGGACCAGGATCCATTGTTCGATAGTGGCTTTATTCCTGCAATATTGCACATGATGTTGTAAACATCGACCGATCTGATTGGAGGCGCCTTGAAGTTAGATTTGAAATCTGAAACAAAGAAATGCAAAGATATGTTTTAGGGTCTGAATGGCAGGGAGGCTTTAACGTTGGATAATTTTTTTTGCTTGAGGTTTTGACTTGCAGGAACATCCAATAAACTAGGAATCAGGTGGGATAGGGACCTTATGTCTTTCCAGAGAGACTAATAGAAAGTCTTGTGAGTAGGATACAAAATTATCTGTTAAAATTAATTGGGCAAATAAGAAAAGAGAGTGGAACTATTAAACACAGGAGCTATTTAAATGTTTAAGTGTTTGTGCATTTAAACATTGCCCTGCTGCCTTTTCAGCAGACAGTTTTGCTTTGCAATGATTGTGTGAAAGATTCTGATTCTATTTTTTTCCCCTCATCTGTGAAGAGCATGCACTATTCAATATTTAAAGGGTCTGACCAACTGGGACACAGAAATTCTCTATGTAATGATGCAGCAGTTGTACAATATAAGTAATAACCACATGGATGCTATCAAAGGGGCTACTCTGCCTTCATGAGCCCTTTGCCAAGACTAAAAAAGGATACCTATATTTCATATAGAATTAAAAGATCTCAAGCCTAGCTGAGAAGAGCAATGTTCAATAGATTGGACACTCTTTCGGGAATTAGGAGATTTCCTGTGTAGCCCTGGGCAAATCACTTGATGTCGTTGTGCGTAGTTTCCCCATCTGTAAAATGGGGATAATGATACACACCTCCAGAGTGTGTTCAGATCTGCAGATGAAATCCTGTGCACTCTGTATATTAGTAGTAGTATAAAAATAGCATAATATACATCACACAGAGATCAGGGTCTGAGACTCCACTTCATCCCAGATAATTACAAGTTGGTTGGGAAGTCCATGATAGTGTGAATGTCATGGAAGTGTACATAGCAATACATCATGAGTTGCCAGGGCCTGGAATAGAAGTGGCCAATGTGCCAAAGAACACTGAAGGATTTAAACAATTGAGGATCCCAAACAATACAGGACCTATTGATGTGCCCATGTGTGAGCCTTGGAGTACGTTAACAGGAAGGGGTACTCAATGCTGATCCAAGGCTTGGGTGATCTAGTGGTAGTGACCTAGTGGTAGGTTCCTGTACACCTACATTAGGCAGCCATACAAAGTGCATGATGTCTGAACAGCAAAGCAAATGTAATCATTGTTTCTTCCCCAGTTTCACATAAGATCTAGAGGCTAAAAGGAGAGCAAGCTTGTTCTACTTTCCTATGGGCTGTGGTGGACAGGCTCCATGTACAGAATTAACTTCTACATCAACACTCCACCCAAAACAGTGCAGCACTGTGGATCTGCCTTTTCTCTGAAGCTATTGTAGAGGCGGGGTGGGGTAGGGAGTTTGTGGTTATCTGATCATTCATTTGGCCTACCTGGCCCATATGCGAGGAAGAATCCCCTCATATTCATGAGCTCATTGTCATAGCCATGCCACCCATTCTGCCAGGCCTTCTTTGTCCCTGTGCCATTCTCCCAAAATGGAAGTTTCTCTTTACTCTGGGGAAGAAAAACAAAACACAGGTTAGCATATAAATGCTATAAGAGGGAGCCTTTAAATAATGAAAGAACTGGGTAATTAATAATGTATCAGGTTTCAGAGTAGCAGCCGTGTTAGTCTGTATTCGCAAAAAGAAAAGGAGTACTTGTGGCACCTTAGAGACTAACAAATTTATTTGAGCATAAGATTTCGTGAGCTACAGCTCACTTCATCGGATGCATTCATAGGATAGTCGTAGGATCATAGTAGTCAGAGATGGAAAAGACTTATTAGATCATCAAGTCCAACCCCCTGAAAGGGCAGGATATAGTCACCAATACGAGACACAGCAAGTATACTGAAACGGCACATGATTCATTACAATAGAATACAAACATAAAAGGAAGGCACATAAGAATATTCTTGTATTTTTATTACCTTCAGTTGTATACAATGCCAGAACTTCAGGCCCTGAGCCTGAGGGTAGCTAACGGGGAAGATAACCTTTTCAATTTCTATTCCCTTCTTCTCTGAATGTTTCTGGTGTGTGAATATAGATACAGAGCTAGTCCATAACACTGAGTTCTTCTATGGCTGCTTCCTAACAATGCCGCTTTCTGACCAATTTCTGTTGTTCAATTCAGTGGAATAATTTACATGTAATTTTGTCCTTTGCCCTCATTACCAATGTCAAAAAAGCCAGAAAAGGAAAAGATCTGTTAAATAAGTTGGTCCATTTCATCCAGTCAATCCAATCAACATAGGACTCTTCACTACAAGAAATTCTCAAATGTTTTGTCTTGTTTGCTTGTTTTATTATTGAAGCAATGAGGCTTCCTTTAGGAGACTATTCCCAGACCTGATTTAGAAAGTTTTTGCTGAGGACATTCTTCAGACACTTGTACACAGTTATCGTATCTCCAGTTTGTTTTCACTTAACCATGTTACACAGAAATAGTACTTTTAAACATTTCTCTGGAATCAGTCTCTCCAGCTCCACAGTAACAACTACTTAACAAACATTCATAGTAGTATTTTTAATCTAGGAGGCTCCTAGAGGTCTTAACAAACTGACATACAAACAATATTGGAGGTTATTTCCTCCATCACTGGATTGCATCCTCCCTGGAATGAAATGTTGCAGCTGTTGAACACCACACAAATATTTTAGGGCATGAAATAAAGAAGACAACGTAGTTGTCTGAAACTGCAGAGGGAATTTATGAAGGCCATAATGTAATTATCAGAGTTGGAATTTTGCCAGAACCCTGGAGTTAACACACCTACTGTTTTTAAAAGGACCATGAGTCCTGAATGAACACAAGTGGTCAGGAATCAGGATCTCACTTTTACATCCAAAAAATGGCATGTTTAGCAGTGCCTACTAACACCATGCCAGGGCACCAGATCAGAACTAGAGCTGGGTGATCAGTGAGAAATAATTGCAATCTCTTCAGTGACTTCTAAATAGTATTTCACTTCATCAACTAATAATATGTTTAAATTCTCCTGACTGATGAGTGACAGTGGCACTGAGTGGCCAGGCCAAAGACTAGAAAGATAGTGTGTGTACCTCTCTCCAACGCATCATCAAGGATCTACAACCTATCCTGAAGGACGAGCCATCGCTCTCTCAGATCTTGGGAGATAGACCAGTCCTTGCTTACAGACAGCCCCCCAATCTGAAGCAAATACTCACCAGCAACCACACACCACACAACAGAACCACTAACCCAGGAACCTATCCTTGCAACAAAGCCCGTTGCCAACTCTGTCCACATATCTATTCAGGGGATACCATCATAGGGCCTAATCACATCAGCCACACTATCAGAGGCTCGTTCACCTGCGCATCTACCAATGTGATATATGCCATCATGTGCCAGCAATGCCCCTCTGCCATGTACATTGGCCAAACTGGACAGTCTCTACGTAAAAGAATGAATGGACACAAATCAGACGTCAAGAATTATAACATTCAAAAACCAGTTGGAGAACACTTCAATCTCTCTGGTCACTCGATCACAGACCTAAGAGTGGCTATCCTTCAACAAAAAAGCTTCAAAAACAGACTCCAATGAGAGACTGCTGAATTGGAATTAATTTGCAAACTGGATACAATTAACTTAGGCTTGAATAGAGACTGGGAATGGATGAGTCATTACACAAAGTAAAACTATTTCCCCATGGTATTTCTCCCCCCCACCCCACCCCCCACTGTTCCTCTGATATTCTTGTTAACTGCTGGAATTAGCCTACCTGCTTGTCACCATGGAAGGTTTTCCTCCTTTCCCCCCCCTGCTGTGGGTGATGGCTTATCTTAAGTGATCACTCTCCTTACAGTGTGTATGATAAACCCATTGTTTCATGTTCTCTGTGTGTGTGTATATAAATCTCTCCTCTGTTTTTTCCACCAGATGCATCCGATGAAGTGAGCTGTAGCTCACGAAAGCTTATGCTCTAATAAATTTGTTAGTCTCTAAGGTGCCACAAGTACTCCTTTTCTTTTTGTGTGTACCTTGTATCCATAGCTCCAGTAAACTCGGATCAGTGATGAGACAGACTGACTTAAGATCCATTTCCATGTTATTTATATTTATTATCTGATTTTATTCTCTCTTCTTCTCCCTCCCAAACAATTGACCATGGATAGAAACTATGGGATCTATACAAAATTTTATTATAAAGTGTAGATCTTTAGACTGCTAACTGCAGGAACCCCTTGAGTATCCATGCATTCCTTTGTATATAACAGTCATCAGACGTTCAAGATAATTGACAAATTAAATCTGTTGCCTTGTCTCCATCGATTTCACTGACAGCACTCAGAGCAAGCAGAGGAGAAAATGGACTCAGTCTGCTTTTTTGTATACGCAAAAAGAAAAGGAGTACTTGTGGCACCTTAGAGACCAACAAATTTATTAGAGCATAAGCTTTCGTGAGCTACAGCTCACTTCATCGGATGCATTTGGTGGAAAAAACAGAGGAGAGATTTATATACACACACACAGAGAACATGAAACAATGGGTTTATCATACACACTGTAAGGAGAGTGATCACTTAAGATAAGCCATCACCAACAGCAGGGGGGGGAAAGGAGGAAAACCTTCCATGGTGACAAGCAGGTAGGCTAATTCCAGCAGTTAACAAGAATATCAGAGGAACAGTGGGGGGTGGGGTGGGGGGAGAAATACCATGGGGAAATAGTTTTACTTTGTGTAATGACTCATCCATTCCCAGTCTCTATTCAAGCCTAAGTTAATTGTATCCAGTTTGCAAATTAATTCCAATTCAGCAGTCTCTCGTTGGAGTCTGTTTTTGAAGCTTTTTTGTTGAAGGATAGCCACTCTTAGGTCTGTGATCGAGTGACCAGAGAGATTGAAGTGTTCTCCAACTGGTTTTTGAATGTTATAATTCTTGACGTCTGATTTGTGTCCATTCATTCTTTTACGTAGAGACTGTCCAGTTTGGCCAATGTACATGGCAGAGGGGCATTGCTGGCACATGATGGCATATATCACATTGGTAGATGCGCAGGTGAACGAGCCTCTGATAGTGTGGCTGATGTGATTAGGCCCTATGATGGTATCCCCTGAATAGATATGTGGACAGAGTTGGCAACGGGCTTTGTTGCAAGGATAGGTTCCTGGGTTAGTGGTTCTGTTGTGTGGTGTGTGGTTGCTGGTGAGTATTTGCTTCAGATTGGGGGGCTGTCTGTAAGCAAGGACTGGTCTGTCTCCCAAGATCTGAGAGAGCGATGGCTCGTCCTTCAGGATAGGTTGTAGATCCTTGATGATGCGTTGGAGGGGTTTTAGTTGGGGGCTGAAGGTGATGGCTAGTGGCGTTCTGTTGTTTTCTTTGTTGGGCCTGTCCTGTAGTAGGTGACTTCTGGGTACTCTTCTGGCTCTGTCAATCTGTTTCTTCACTTCAGCAGGTGGGTACTGTAGTTGTAGGAATGCATGATAGAGATCTTGTAGGTGTTTGTCTCTTTCCGATATAGGGTGGTGTTTATGTGACCATCGCTTATTAGCACCGTAGTGTCCAGGAAGTGGATCTCTTGTGTGGACTGGTCCAGGCTGAGGTTGATGGTGGGATGGAAATTGTTGAAATCATGGTGGAATTCCTCAAGAGCTTCTTTTCCATGGGTCCATATGATGAAGATGTCATCAATGTAGCGCAAGTAGAGTAGGGGCATTAGGGAACGAGAGCTGAGGAAGCGTTGTTCTAAGTCAGCCATAAAAATGTTGGCATACTGTGGGGCCATGCGGGTACCCATCGCAGTGCCGCTGATTTGAAGGTATACATTGTCACCAAATGTGAAATAGTTATGGGTCAGGACAAAGTCACAAAGTTCTGCCACCAGGTTAGCCGTGACAGTATCGGGGATACTGTTCCTGACGGCTTGTAGTCCATCTTTGTGTGGAATGTTGGTGTAGAGGGCTTCTACATCCATAGTGGCTAGGATGGTGTTTTTAGGAAGATCACCAATGGACTGTAGTTTCCTCAGGAAATCGGTGGTGTCTCGAAGATAGCTGGGAGTGCTGGTAACGAAGGGCCTGAGGAGGGAGTCTACATAGCCAGACAATCCTGCTGTCAGGGTGCCAATGCCTGAGATGATGGGGCGTCCAGGATTTCCAGGTTTATGGATCTTGGGTAGCAGATAGAATACCCCAGGTCCTGGCTCCAGGGGTGTGTCTGTGCGGATTTGTTCTTGTGCTTTTTCTATCATGCATTCCTACAACTACAGTACCCACCTGCTGAAGTGAAGAAACAGATTGACAGAGCCAGAAGAGTACCCAGAAGTCACCTACTACAGGACAGGCCCAACAAAGAAAACAACAGAACGCCACTAGCCATCACCTTCAGCCCCCAACTAAAACCCCTCCAACGCATCATCAAGGATCTACAACCTATCCTGAAGGACGAGCCATCGCTCTCTCAGATCTTGGGAGACAGACCAGTCCTTGCTTACAGACAGCCCCCCAATCTGAAGCAAATACTCACCAGCAACCACACACCACACAACAGAACCACTAACCCAGGAACCTATCCTTGCAACAAAGCCCGTTGCCAACTCTGTCCACATATCTATTCAGGGGATACCATCATAGGGCCTAATCACATCAGCCACACTATCAGAGGCTCGTTCACCTGCGCATCTACCAATGTGATATATGCCATCATGTGCCAGCAATGCCCCTCTGCCATGTACATTGGCCAAACTGGACAGTCTCTACGTAAAAGAATGAATGGACACAAATCAGACGTCAAGAATTATAACATTCAAAAACCAGTTGGAGAACACTTCAATCTCTCTGGTCACTCGATCACAGACCTAAGAGTGGCTATCCTTCAACAAAAAAGCTTCAAAAACAGACTCCAACGAGAGACTGCTGAATTGGAATTAATTTGCAAACTGGATACAATTAACTTAGGCTTGAATAGAGACTGGGAATGGATGAGTCATTACACAAAGTAAAACTATTTCCCCATGGTATTTCTCCCTCCCACCCCACCCCCCACTGTTCCTCTGATATTCTTGTTAACTGCTGGAATTAGCCTACCTGCTTGTCACCATGGAAGGTTTTCCTCCTTTCCCCCCCCTGCTGTTGGTGATGGCTTATCTTAAGTGATCACTCTCCTTACAGTGTGTATGATAAACCCATTGTTTCATGTTCTCTGTGTGTGTGTATATAAATCTCTCCTCTGTTTTTTCCACCAAATGCATCCGATGAAGTGAGCTGTAGCTCACGAAAGCTTATGCTCTAATAAATTTGTTAGTCTCTAAGGTGCCACAAGTACTCCTTTTCTTTTTGCGAATACAGACTAACACGGCTGCTACTCTGAAACCTTTTTTGTATAGTCTCCTACTATAGTGCCTGCCTACACCACTATTCTGCTTAATGGAGTTCCAGGAAACTAATCGGCTGCTCACCGTAGGATAAGTTGTACAGCATTTGTGGGCATCCACTCAAGTCATGCCAAGTCTTATCTAAGTTGCAAAGTTTCTCTAGAGATATCATGATGACATGGCTGAAGTTATTCCCTTTAAAAACACTGCCAGATGTTATGGACTCAGCTGTTTCCCGAGTAATGCCATACTCAGGAAACAGAATGCCCTTCTATCACCAGCCCAAGAGTACAAAGAGAATAGTACCTTACTGCAGCTGTGAAATGAAGTCAGAAACATAGCAACTTTTATCTCATTTGCTGGTATTTGGATCAGAAAACCTGTTACATTCTTTTACATTGGCAAATAGTTGCATAGGGTCATTAATAGCACTGGCTTCAGGCAAGCAGAGTATGGGCAGGTGCTATGCCAGCTTCCCAACATAGTGTTCCCGGGACACCACACTCCTAACTCACAACCCAGTCCTGGGCTTCTGCTGAGAAGAGAGTACCAGTAGCTCAGAACTGTGCCAGCATGTGCAGTGATTTTGTGATGTGCACAAATGGGAGCAAGGATGAGAGCTGACAAACCTGTTTCTCATATCTAACTTAAACCAAGACTGAACATTGATCTCTAACAGTGAACCGCTAATGTACAAGGCCATGCAATTCCCTAGCCCTCCTGACATTCTAAAGTTCTCCTACATACTTATGTTTATCTGTAACTACAAATTCAGCTTGTTTAAACTGCAGAAAGTACAGTAGTAGAGGTACATAACATATACAGGCCAGCAAGCAAAGCATTAAATATAGAGGTACGGAACCACAAATATTTTATATGGAAAATTAAATTGGGGTAAAGAATGAGTAATGGTTCAGGAGGAACAAAATAGTATCAACACCCAAACCAACAGAACTTAAAAAAAAAAAGGTCGGGGCGGGGGAGTATTGAGCTTTGGATACTGAAATGCAAAAGTGAAGTCTGGAACGTATGGAGAGGGTAGAATTCCCGAGACATGCCCCCTTTCTGCTCAAAAATAATGCCAATAGTGCTCAGAGAGTACTACTAACAATGGAAAGTATTTTAAAAAAAAATGTAAAAGGTGAACACAATAGGAAAGAGCTTGGCAAACTTTTTTCAGTGGTTTGGGTAGAAAAATAATTGAAATCTCAATTATTACTTTAAAAATATGACGCAGCTTCTTTTTCAAATCTGAGTGTCTGGTCATGAAAATACACCTGGGCTGTGGAAGAATTGACGGAATGAATGAGAGGGCATTCTTGAAAATCAGAAACAATAGGGAGGAATGGGCAAAAAGGCAGAAATAATTTTGTAGTAAGCAATGTTTTCGACTGTTATGAAGGGATTGTCAAATTTCCATTATTTAAATTTTTTTCAGTATACATAAGTGTTCTGAATGTTAAGCTGGTACTGTACAAAAGGTTTTAGTTACACCTTTTTCTAAAATCAATTAAAGAAAATGGTTTCAGATACTTTTTTTTATATACTCTTGAAACTCAACAGTGGCATTTAGATTTTTAAACTGAAAATGTGCAGCTCACCAATCCATATTCAAGAATGATTTTTTTAAAGGAGGCATTGAAACTCACCATCACAAACTAGAGCTGTTATGTTGGAAATGTAGCAGTCAGATAACAATATGACGGGCATAAAAGGAGCTGTTCTCTTTAGCTATGTTAATTTGTGAGGCAAGTGTGGTATAATTATTAGAAAGACTGGGAGCCAGTACTCCTAGGTTCTATTTCCAACTCTGTTATTGACTTATGTCACTACTAGGTGACTTTGGACAAATCACTTAACATAGTGGTGTCTTCATTTACCCCTCTATAAAATGCGTATAACTATAGTTGCCTAACCTCAGCATTGTGAGGCTTAAGTAACGTTTGTTGTTAAAGCTGCTCGAGAATTTTTTGAGGAAAATTTTTTTGCCAAAAAGTTATTTGTGGGAAGAGTTTTGATAAATTTCCCAACTTAAAAAAAAAAGTTGGAAAAGAAGTTTTGAAAATGTTGATATGTCATCTTTTGACATTTTTGAAACCAAAATGTTTTGGATTTTTGGTTCAAAACACTTTTAGTTTCAATTTTTTTTTCAGGATTTTGATTTTTTTTGCCCCAATTTGAGATGGGAAAACTTTTCAAAATCTTGAAAACTCTCATGGGATGGGAAAACTATTTCCTGTACAACCCTATATGCAATGCACTTTGAAAGACTTGGATGAAATATAAATACTAAATAATAGGAGTAATATTTTATAATAATGAAAACTGGTATGAAAGTCTCTATAACAAATTCCACTTTTTTTAAAAAAAATGCTTCGATGTTAAACGCTGTATACTAACTGAGTTCTCTAATATTTAATTAACAGTTTGCCTACTAAAATTCATCCTTGCAGTTTCAATTGGATAAGGTATTCTTCATTTCCTGTCTTCAGACTGTGGTTGCTTCTGTATGCACTGCAAGATGAGTGCCTCCCAGGAGCATTTAACACCTTTGTGGAAGGCACTCTGAAATAGCCGTTGTATTCCACCCCAGAAGTGATTGCATTTCAGTGGTGGTTTAACTGAGTCCTATGGATAGAAATCAGTGTTCTTGATTATGCATGCAAACATAGTTGTGCTTATGGCAGATAACAAAATGCTCATCTTCAACCACTTGTAATCATTCACTTACATACCTAAAACAGTTACTCTCTTGAGTAAATGCTGTATTTTATATCACCTTTGGGCATGGGTTCCTTATGAATAAGTTTTTTTTCTATAACAAAAAAACCCACCCCCTTTGAATTAAATAGAGGGTGGGGAAATTACCAGAAGCAAAGGAATTATCGAAAATTGAAGTAATGTAGAGCTTAGTGGTGGGGAGATGGTAGTAAATAATTGGAAATGAGGGGAAGTCAAGAGAGCGGATAGTATTTTTAAGGGACAATAGGATGTCAGAAAAGTACCCAGGGAACCAAGTTGAGGGTACTGTGGTGGAGAAAACATTGTCATACATTAGGATAATCTTAGGTTGCAAAAGAAAGTAATCCCTGAACCTAACCAGAGGAAGGCTGAAAGGAAAGAGTAAACTGGATGAAGAGGAAAAATAATTATATGCAAAAGGGAATAAGTTTCAACTCTTGTTATTCCACAACAGGACAAAGGATCAATCTTAACTTAGATTCGATGTAGTTGTCACAACATTAGTTTCATTTAAACATACATTTCTAGTATTTAAATGTGAGGCAGTAGAATTTATCCCAGCTAAACTCTGAGTCAGTAGTATAACTTACCATTAATCTTATAATTTTCTGTCTTTTTTCTTATTCATTTTATATATTATATTTTTTTAACCAGACTGGTAAATCAATAATTTGTTTATACACTTTACCTCTGCTATGAACCATCCTTCCTCAGCCACAAGAGTTAAAGGAGACACAAATTTCCCTTTTTTGTAATAGAATCTGTCTGGAATTTCCTCTATGCTATAAACATTCATGTGTTGCACAGCTTTCAGTTTATTATGCACCTGTAAAAGAAACAAACATTATAAAACCATCTGCCTGTAAAAATTGCATGTGCATCTGTGGTGAGGAGAAACTTCTGCATTTTTAAACCAGATAGCTTATCTTTGTAAGTGTCCAGTTGTGTATACAAATACTCATTAATGCATACAAATATGAGACTTTGCAGGTGCAAATGGGTGTTAATGCAAATTTGGTAGGTGTATTTTAGGAGGCTCCTTTGAAAATTTGCCACACATGCAAATGCAATTTGTGTGTATACACACACATGTGCACAGATGCACACTGAGCTACAGCACTGGAAACAATTATGGAGACCCTGAATTAAACAGTGAAAACAAGTGTGCTCTAGTAGGCAGAGCAACCTGGGGCTGGGGTGGGGAGGGAGAGGATTTGAGGGGCAGTTGCCCTGGGCCCCTGTTTGAGGTAATAGCACTCATCTGTCTCATAAGGATGCTGTGATATTAATTCATCAATGTTTTATTGGAGCTTTGAAGATGCTCAGCACTATGTAAGTTCAACTATCTTATTAATATTATCCTATTGTCTAGAATTTCAGCATAAAAATGTAACCCAAATTATTCAGCAGAAATACTTAGAGAACATACTGTGGAGAAGGGTCATTTTTTAACTTGAGGGTATAAATCTCTCTTCTCCACACTTTTCATTGTTATAACCTACATGGAAGGATAGATGCATTAATTGTGTGGTAATGTTCCTAGCCTTTAAGTGAAGTGAGGCCAATGGCCTGAATATTTAAGTGATAGTTTCAGATGCGTGCAGGATGGATTTGCTTTGTTTAACTTCCCCTGCCAAATATATACCTCACGTGGAAACGCTCCACAATTACAGTCGCCATCAAGAAACAATGCACCAGTGTCTAAGAACTGGACTCACTGGGTCAAATCCTGCCACTCTTACGTTGAGTTGAACCTTAATTCATGAATAGTCCTGTTGTTTTAAAATTGAATTGGACTACTCAAAAGTATCATGCTTGTAATACTTCACATGAGTTAAGAGTGGGAGAGTCTGGCTTGCAGGGAAAAAGCTGTACTTACTGAACTTACTGGAGTCTGTCCACACTGATAGCTTTGAGACGGTTACTTCTGGTGCTGTTAAAGTAACTGCCTCCTAGGGCCATGTCTACACTTAAAATGCTACAGCGGCACAGCTACAGTACTGCAGCTGCACCTCTGAAGAGCTTCAGTGTGGACACTCACTACAGCGGCAGAAGGAGTTCTCCCATCACTCTAGATAATCCTACAGGTGGTAGCTAGGTTGATGGAAGACTACTTCCATTTACCTAGCACTGTCTACACTGGGGGTTAGGTCAGCTTAACTAAGTCTCAGGGGGGGTAGGGGGGATTTCCACACCCCCTGAGCGACATGGCTATTCTGATGTAACTTTTCAGTATAGAGTAGTCCTAAATGATCAGCTGCAAACTCAAATGCACTCTTGAGGGCTTGGCCACACTTGCAGATGTGGAGAGCTGGGAGTTAAACCAGCCTTTGGAGACTGCAGCAGGGAAAACGCTGCTGTGTGTTTACACTGTCAGCTGCAAGCGCAGTGGCGTGGCCACATTAGCAGCTCATGCAACACCACAGAGAGCAGTGCATTGTGGTAGCTATCCCAGTGTGCAAGTGGCTGCAGCATGCTTTTCAAATGGGGGGGTGGGAATGTGACAGGGAGTGTGTTGTGTGTATGTGGGGGAGAGACAGTGTGTTTTGGGGGGCAGAGAGTGTGTCAGCATGCTGTCTTGTAAGTTCAGGCAGCAGCAGACCCCCCTTCCCACTGCCTGTCCCTCTCACACACACTCAGCATTCCACAGAGCGGAGAAGCAGCCGGATGTCAGAAATGGAGCTTTGAAAGGGAATATCCGCATGCCTGCAGCTGAGTTCAAAACAATGACCAGAGTGGTCACTTGACGTCAGGGGATTATGGGATGTTTCCGGAGACCAATCACAGCGCAGTAATGCAACTCGTCATCCACACTGACACCCGGGTGTTTCAACCAGAGCACAGCAAGCTTTATGCTTCTTGTGGAGGTGGATTACCAGGAGTGCTCCAGCTGCAGAGTCCAGGTGCTTTAACTCCCTTGCCAGTGTGGACACCTCAAGAGTTAGGCGCCCGGGGCTGATTTAATGCACTCTAACTTTCAAGTGTAGCCAAGCCCTTAGATAATGGGAAGGTTAGGGAGGACAGCCCGCTCTGGGCAGTAGCATTCCTAGGAAAAGATGATAAATTTCATTTCCTTAAAAAAAGCCCCCAAAACTCCTATTAGGGAAGTGAAATAGGTACTACTGATTACTCTGTACTCTGGAGTCCTGAAGAAAAATCCATCAGAAAAAAGTCCCCATGCAGCAACACCCTGTATTCCATCACTGCACAGGGATATAGAGTCATTTAATGGAAGTTAAGCAGGTGTTTTGTTGAATGGGGGTATGAGCTCTGTCAATGTGAGTAGCAAGCATTACAGGTGGCTGGTGGTTTGCAGATCCAGCCAAAAAATATAGAGGCCTCTGACATGAGAATGAGGTAGGTCAGCCTCCAGAGAGAGGGCATTATGAGTATTTTAATAACTGTGTGAGCCCTACATGAAAGCTCTGGCACTCCTCTGAGACCACTTTAAACTCTAGCACTGGCTTCAAATGGTCAGACCATCAAGTCAGTACAATACCAGCTCTGTTTCCTAAAGTGGCTGTTTTTGTGCAGAAATTTACAGACTTTGCCCTCTCCTATAATCATTTAATCTACAATGTTCAAGTGAGTTATGAAACTCACCAGAAGATGAATTGTAGGAAACAATTTTGCACTGGCAGGTACCTGGACTGTAAATCACTTAATATGTCTACTTTCTCTGATTCTATGGAAAACAGTAATAGTTTTTCAAGAGTGTGTTTTTTAGTTAACTGTCAATGGGACATTCTTATTTGTTAACCATATTGCACTTTAAGAAAGTTAGTCTAGAACTTCACTTGGTTTCCATAATTTTATTTCCAACAGTCTCAAAACCAGCAGTTTTGGGCTTTTATCATTTATTGAATCAAAAATGCTAATGCTTCAAAATTGTTGGAAAGAGATTGCCATTGTCGTGTAAAAAAAAAAAAAGCCAGAATTTTCAAATGAGCCTAATTAAGTTAGATGCCCAAATGCCATTGAAATTCAGTGGAATTAGGGCACTTAACTCCCTCAAACTTCTTTGAAAATCCCAGCCTGGATGCTGAAAGTTAGGGTTCTATATAGGTGCCTAAAAATGGATGTAGAACTGACTTGATTTTGAGACATGCTACACTCCTCTTGATCTCGGTGGAAGCTTAGGTCCCCTTGAACATTTATTTATGGATTAATGTTAGTCTAATTAAGTCTAGTGTCAGGCACCAGGTTGGAAAATGTTGGCAGAGTGTTTTACAGTATTAAACAAAAAAAGTAGAAAACAAGTCTACCTCTCTGCCTAAAGCAAATAGATGTTGCTAATATGGGACGGGTGTGTGTATTTGCATAAAGAATATAATTCAGAGAAAAATTATAGTTTTTGATTTGCATGATGTGAATTTTACACAAAAATGTTTTGCACTTTATCATCCATCATTAGGTGAAACCTGAATCACAGGACCAAATTCTGCCTTCTGATTTGCAACTCTGCAACTGAGAGCAGAATTGGACTCCTGGGACTCAAACTAAAGCTGAGAAATGATTGGAATAAAACAGAAGAAATAACAAGGTGATTCTTTTGCTTGCCTCAGTCTGCTTCTCCTTAGTTGGCCACAGGCTCACAACAGGGCCTCGGTCCTTTATTTGGATAATATCAGTCATATTTATATAGTTCTTCAACTCAATCACTTTGTCCAACCAGGAAATGTCAGTCATCCCATGATCCGAGAAAAAAATGACATTCAGGTCATTCTGAAGGCCCTTGTCCTGTCAAATTAGTGAAGACCGCAATTACAGTTTGAAAAGAATACAGTGTGTTCCTGAGTCAAATTTCTGTGCTAGGTGGCTGAATTCATTCTTGCCTAAATTCTGCTGCAATCAGTGGAGTTACAGTGAAGATGGGTTTTGCCTGGGATACTTTACAGTAAATTACAACAACAAAAAGTCTGGTCTTGGTCTGTTCAGACTGATCTCATGAGATTTTCCATTATTTTGGCCTGAGATTTTTCAAATGCTGGTCACAAGAATTTAGCACTATCTCATTTGAATCCAAATCTTACTATTGGTTCAAATTTAAACCTGACCATCAAACCCTATCTCGATCCTAATCCTCATCTGGATAAGTGCCATCAAACTTCCTGGCACTGTCTCTAGTTATAGGTAGCATTTCATTCCTATGCATTTGTTGTTAATGAACATTTCATACAAACGGCTATGCACCAAATCCCAATCTCATCTAAGTGAATGGGAGTTCACTGGGACCAGGATCTGATCTAATCTCTTTTTCTGTTTAGTCCAAATAGACTGAGAAAAACTTTCCCATTTCCATCTGTGTGGGTAGGTCATTTCCCTCAAATATAAAACTGGTGCTCTTATAGTTTATTGAGATATTTTTCACTCCCTTCCTCATATTACTCATTGCTGAGGACATTAATACCTCAAGGTATATTTACCACTGTGGACAGTTATCAATAGCATTTCATGCTTCCTGGTAGCAGAGAAATTCACAGAACTGGCTTTTACACAGCAGCCTGATGTGCTCATTCCCCACTATAAAATCAGTTGGATAATTTTTAAAGCAAAGTTGCAAGAGACCCCATAAATCTGCCATAAAAGGTAATTGTCTGATTCTACAGCCTTTATAAGAATGAGTAATCTTTACTCATCTCCCTAGTGTAAATTCCAGTTGACAACTCTGTTTCTGAAAAGAGCAATGTCCCTGCTGGTTTACAGCTTCCTGGGGCTAGTGATATTGCCATGCAAACCACCAGAGACCATACAGGGTGTCTACTGAAATTAAATTAAGGGCAGCAGTATCATGCCTTAAATTGCTAGCAAAATCAATAACCTCTGTTATTGCAGAAATGCAATCTTAACTGCCATTATATGGGTATGAACAGAACTTGAATTCTCAAAGAGTAATTCCCAGAGCCCCCTTTGGAGGCACTGGGGTTTGGGGCATCAGCCCTGTGGATTTAAAAATATTTACCGGAACTCCGCTCTGGACAGCTCCGGCGGAATTTAACTCCTGAGTATGAATATACATAACATCCTCCATAACGTCTTGCAGAGCCATTTTTTAACCTCCTCAAACAACATTGTTTTATGGTCTCGGTTAAATACTGTTTCAGAAATATCTCTTTAGCAACATTTGTTGCAACAGTAGAGTTATTTTAAGGTGGGAGAGGTAACTCATTATAATGTTGAACTGACTCATTCAGCTAAGTGCTATGTTCAAGAAAGTAGGCAGATCATAACTATAAACAACAGGTATAACAAGGAACCTTTCACTACCAAGCAGTTGTCCAATGCAGGAAGGAAACTTTACAAAGGGAGAGGTACTAATAGCTTGGAACCTTTGAAATGCCACATGCATATTAACCCGTGAATTGTTGCAAAGGAGCTTTAATGGTAATAAGGATCAGAGTAGAAAGAAAAATGAAGCATACCAAAGCACTCAATCTTTTGTCACATCACTGACCTTGATTAGTTTGGTCATGTTGTTCAATACTTTGTCCAGTGCCCTCAAAGCATTCTTCCTCTGAACAGATGAAGGACCAAAATGGTGGCCTTCCACATCAATGCGTTCATAATACACTGCTGCCATTTCTGCACTGCCATTTCTGGGGTTGCAACATAGCAAAAAAGTCAGGTTTCAACATGTACCTTGTTTTACTTTTTCAGGGGCCAATACTACTTATTCTTATTCATGTGAACATTGAATAAACCTTAACTTGCCTAGTATATATCAAGGATATGTTATCAACAGTATATACCATCATCTGCGTTAGGATCACTGCAACAAGATTTTGTGTGCGTTTCTTAGACCTGGCTTCCTTTATTAAAATAGTATTCTACAGTAATGATCCAAAACACTGCAGTTTACATTAATGCTAATACAATGTTTTGATCCATTAATGTAGAATACTATATTTATTTTAATTAGTTTTCCTTTTTACTCATGGACTTCAGCTAGTTTTGGAGACAGATCCCAAGATAATCTGAAATTCACATCTTTTGTTGGGCACACTAGTCAAAAAAAAAGGGGGTGGTGTGGGGGAAATCATGGAAGTTAGAAACTGGAAGAATGTGTTAGGTTAGGGATTCTCAACCTGTGAGTTGCGAACAGGGGTTGGGGTTGTGACCACCTAGTCCTTCCAATATTGCTAAATGGAAAAGACTGTCTTAGCTGGATGGGAGGGAGATCCCAGTATAGAAAATGAGGTCCTGGCATGGAAAAGGTTGAGAACCACTTTGTTAGCCCTGGTCTACCCTAGGAGTTGAGGTTGAATTTAGCAGCGTTAAATCGATTTAACCCTGCACCCGTCCACATGACGAAGCCCTTTTTTTCGACTTAAAGATCTCTTAAAATCAGTTTCCTTACTCCATCCCTGACAAGGGGATTTGTGCTGAAATCGGCCTTGCCGGGTCGAATTTGGGGTACTGTGGATGCAATTAGATGGTATTGGCCTCCGGGAGCTATCCCAGAGTGCTCCATTGTGACCGTTCTGGACAGCACTCTCAACTGAGATGCACTGGCCAGGTAGACAGGAAAAGGCCTGTGAACTTTTGAATTTCAATTTCCTGTTTAGCCAGCATGGCAAGCTGCAGGTGAGTGCAGAGCTCATCAGCAGAGGTGGCCATGATGGAGTTCCAGAATCGCAAAAGAGCTCCAGCATGGACCGAACAGGAGGTATGGGATCTGATCGCTGTATGGGGAGAGGAATCTGTGCTATCAGAACTCCGTTCCAGTTTTCAAAATGCCAAAACATTTATCAAAATCTCCCAGGCCATGAAGGACAGAGGCCAGAACAGGGACCCGAAGCAATGCCGCATGAAACTTAAGGAGCTGATGCAAGCCTACCAGAAAACCAGAGAGGCAAATGGCCGCTCCGGGTCAGAGCCCCAAACATGCCGCTTCTATGATGAGCTGCAAGCCATTTTAGGGGAGTTCAGCCACCACTACCCCAGCCGTGTTGTTTGACTCATTCAATGGAGATGGAGGCAACACGGAATCAGGTTTTGGGGACGAGGAATATGATGATGATGAAGTTGTAGATAGCTCACAGCAAGCAAGCAGAGAAACTGGTTTTCCCGACAGCCAGGAACTGTTTCTCACCCTGGACCTGGAGCCAGTACCACCCAAACCCATCCAAGGCTGCCTCCCAGGCCCGCCAGGTGGAAAAGGGACCTCAGGTGAGTCTACCTTTTAAAATAGTATATATGGTTTAAAAGCAAGCATGTTTAATGATTAATTTGCCCTGGCATTTGTGGCTCTCCTGGATGTACTCCCAAAGCCTTTGCAAAAGGTTTCTGGGGAAGGGTAGTGTTATTCTGTCCACCGTGGTAGGATACTTTACCACACCAGGCCAGTAGCATGTACTCGGGAATCATTGTAGAATAAAGTATTGCAGTGTCTGTTTGCTGGCATTCAAACAACATCCGTTCTTTATCTCTCTGTGTTATCCTCAGGAGAGTGATATCATTCATGGTCATCTGGTTGAAATAGGGTGCTTTTTCTTAAGGGGACATTCAGAGGTGCCCGTTCCTTCTGGGCTGTTTGCCTGTGGCTGAACAGAAATGTTCCCCACTATTAGCCATGGGGAGGGGCTAGCCACGTGGTGCGGGGAGGCAAAATGCGACCTTGGAACGAAAGCACATGTGCTATGTATGTAATGTTAACAGCAAGGTTTACTGTGAAAGAGCGTACCCATTGTTCTATAAAATGTGTCTTTTTAAATACCACTGTCCCGTTTTTTTTCTCCACCAGCTGCATGTGTTTCAAGGATCACAGGATCTTCTCCTTCCCAAAGGCTAGTGAAGATTAGAAGGCGAAAAAAACACACTCGTGATGAAATGCTCTCTGAGCTCATGCTGTCCTCCCACACTGACTGAGCACAGATGAATGCATGGGGGCAGACAATGTCAGAGTGCAGGAAAGCACAAAATGACTGGGAGGAGAGGTGGCGGGCTGAGGAGAGTAAGTGGTGGGCTCAAGAGAGAGCAGAAGCTGAAAGGTGGCGGCAGCGTGATGAGAGGCAGGATTCAATGGTGAGGCTGCTGGAGGATCAAACTAATACACTCCAGTGTATGGTTGAGCTGCAGGAAAGGCAGCTGGAGCACAGACTGCCGCTATAGCCCCTGTGTAACCAACCGCCCTCCTCCCCAAGTTCCACAGCCTCTTCACCCAGATGCCCAAGAACACGGTGGGGGGCCTCCGGCGACCCAGCCACTCCACCCCAGAGGATTGCCCAAGCAACAGAAGGCTGGCATTCAATAAGTTTTAAACTTTTAAACTTTTAAAGTGCTGTGTGGCCTTGTCCTTCCTCCTCCACCACCCCTCCCAGTGCTTCTCTCCTCCATCACCCCTCCAGGGCTACCTTGGCAGTTATCCCCCTATTTGTGTGATGAATTAATAAAGAATTCATGAATGTGAAGCAACAATGACTTTATTGCCTCTGCAAGCGGTGATCGAAGGGAGGTGGGGAGGGTGGTTAGCTTACAGGGAAGTAGAGTGAACCAAGGGGCGGGGGGTTTTATCAAGGAGAAACCAACAGAACTTTCACACCGTAGCCTGGCCAGTCATGAAACTGGTTTTCAAAGCTTCTCTGATGCGCACTGCACCCTCCTATGCTCTTCTAACCACCCTGATGTCTGGCTGCGCGTAACCAGCGGCCAGGCGATTTGCCTCAACCTCCCACCCCGCCATAAACGTCTTCCCCCTTACTCTCACAGATATTATGGAGTGCACAGCAAGCAGTAATAACAGTGAGAATATTGGTTTCGCTGAGGTCTAACCAAGTCAGTAAACTGTGCCAGCAGGCTTTTAAATGTCCAAATGCATATTCTACCACCATTCTGCACTTGCTCAGCCTGTAGTTGAATAGCTCCTGACTACTGTCCAGGCTGCCTGTGTACTGCTTCATGAGCCATGGCATTAAGGGGTAGGCTGGGTCCCCAAGGATAATTATAGGCATTTCAACATCCCCAGTGGTTATTTTCTGGTCTGGGAAGAAAGTCCCTTCCTGCAGCTTTTGAAACAGACCAGAGTTCCTGAAAATGCGAGTGTCATGTACCTTTCCTGGGCATCCCATGTTGATGTTGGTGAAACATCCCTTGTGATCCACCAGTGCTTGCAGCACTATTGAAAAGTACCCCTTGCGGTTTATGTACTTGCCGGCTTGGTGCTCCGGTGCCAAGATAGGGATATGGGTTCCGTCTATTGCCCCACCACAGTTAGGGAATCCCATTGCAGCAAAGTCATCCACTATGACTTGTACATTTCCCAGGGTCACTACCCTTGATATCAGCAGATCTTTGATTGCGTTGGCTACTTGCATCACAGCAGCCCCCACAGTAGATTTGCCCACTCCAAATTGATTCCCAACTGACCAGTAGCTGTCTGGCGTTGCAAGCTTCCACAAGGCTATTGCCACTCGCTTCTCAACTGTGAGGGCTGCTCTCATCTTGGTATTCATGCGCTTCAGGGCAGGGGAAAGCAAGTCACAAAGTTCCATGAAAGTGCCTTTATGCATGCGCAAGTTTCGCAGCCACTGGGAATCATCCCAGACCTGCAACACTATGCGGTCCCACCAGTCTGCGCTTGTTTCCCGGGCCCAGAATCGGTGTTCCACAGCATGAGCCTGCCCCATTAGCACCATGATGCCCGCATTTCCAGGGCCTGTGCTTTGAGAGAAGTCTGTGTCCATGTCCTCATCACTCTTGTCACTGCGCTGACGTCGCCTGCCCGCCCGGTTTCACTTTGCCAGGTTCTGGTGCTGCATATATTGCTGGATAATGCGTGTGGTGTTTAATGTGCTCCTAATTGCCAAAGTGATCTGAGCGGGCTCCATGCTTGCCACGGTATGGCGTCTGCACAGATAAAAGGCATGGAACGATTGTCTGCCGTTGCTCTGACGGAGGGAGGTGTGACTGACGGCATGGCTTACAGGGTTGGCTTACAGGGAATTAAAATCAACAAAGGGGGTGGCTTTACATCAAGGAGAAACAAAAACAACTGTCACACAGAATGGTCCCCTCAAGGATTGAACTCAAAACCCTGGGTTTAGCAGGCCAGTGCTCAACCCACTAAGCTATCCCTCCCTCTGGTATTTCAGGCAGGACTTCATGGAGGGAGGGGGGAGCAAATGAATACAAAACAAATCTGGTCTATTTCTTGCTTTGACCCACTTCATCTATCTTTTACATCTTTGGCTGGCAGCAGACAGTGCAGAAGGACTGCAAACCATCCACATCTCCTGGCTGCTCACCATAAGATGGTACAATAGAACTGCCTGCAGGACTAAAGAGAATGACCTGGTCGAGTCACTCCTAATTTAGTCCCTGCACCCATATCTGCCCAGGCGCTCCTGACCGACTTTACTGAGGTGGCCAGCAGCACCTCAGACATGATGAGGATGGTTTTCAGGCCTATTGTACCGTCTGCTGCCACAAGGCAATGGGTTGCTGCTGCTGTGTAGCAATGCAGTACCACGTCTGCCAGCACCCAGGAGATATACGGTGACAGTGAGCTGAGTGGGCTCCATGCTTGCCGTAGTATGGCATCTGCACAGGTAACTCAGGAAAAAAAGGCATGAAACGATTGTCTGCCGTTGCTTTCACGGGGGGGGGGGGGGGGCCTGATGACATGTACCCAGAACCACCCGCGACAATGTTTTTTGCCCCCATCAGGCATTAGGATCTCAACCCAGAATTCCAATGGGCAGCGGAGACTGCGGGAACTGTGGGATAGCCACCCACAGTGCAAAACTCCGGAAGTAGACACTAGCCTCGGTACTGTGGAAGCACTCTGCCGAGTTAATGCACTTAGAGCATTTTGTGTGGGGACATACACAATCGACTATATAAAAACGATTTCTAAAAAAAGACTTCTAAAATTCGACCTAATTTCATAGTGTAGACATACCCTTAGGCAGTTCAGCCTACCTCTGTTACTTATTCAGTACAAAACATTTTCTCATTCTTTGTCTACTCTAATTTAAAATATTTGAAGTGAAGGTGCCTTTATTTCATCCCTCTGGAGACAATCCACAGTTTAACAGATCTCATTGTTAACAATATTTCCCCACTATTCAGTTTAAATTAATTTTTCTTAAATTCATCTGATTACTTCTACTATAGATGTATATTTTGAAACTCTCTCTGAATAGTTCTCTTCTTTTTTGATGTTTACAGCCTTCAAATACTTTTATCTGAGGTGTGTTCTCTCTCCTCACCCATTCCCAAATCATCATTTAGTTCTATATAAAAGCCGTATAGAATCTAAGTATTACTTATTTTTGATTGTATGAGATGAATGGACTTTAGACTGAGGTATGAAATTTCTTAGTAAAGGCTCAATCCTGTAGGATAAATGCTTAACTTCAAGCATGTGACTTTTATGGGACAAATCACATGCCTAAAGTTAAGCACATGCATAAGAGGTTTGCAGGATCCGAGCGGGAGTGGCCAGAACCTTACAAGACTGAGCTCTTATAAGCTATCATTTTTTCCATAAAGAATGCTGAAGAGAGCAGAGTATATGGTATAACCAAGAAATACTTTACATTTTCAAAGCACTGCACAAGCACTTATCTTCATGACACCATTTTACAGATGGGGAAAATGAGACAGAGATTTTGGCCTAACTTTTCAAATGTGTATATGTAAAATTTGGCTTCTAAATATAGACATAGGAGCTTAACGTTGGGCATGTAGTTTTGAAAATGTTGGCTAAAGTGACTTTCTCAAGGGGCTTGATTCAAAGAAATGGGAAATCTTCCTGAAACAATCTTTCCTTTGACATCAACAGGAGTTGGACTGGGTCCAAAGCAAGTCAGTGGACACTCCAGATGTGAAATCTTGTCCCCACTGAAGCCAGTGACAAAAGTCCCTTCAATGGATCTAGGATTTCACTACAAGATTAGACTCAGGAGTTCCTGTTTCCAGAACCAAGACTTATCCCTACACCATGCTGGCACTCATAAAAGGCCCTAAAGTCAGTTCAGGTTTTGCTATTGACTTTAGTGAGAGCAGGTGTGGACCCAATACATTAACTTCTAATGACTGCTTCATAGCTAAAATGCACATTTGGGGGATTTTAATTTCAGCCTTTTCTAACTGCAGCTTCAAATATTAACCAATTGACTGACAACCTGGTGTATAACACTTGGCATTCTTGTCTTTATGTGGGAGGATGACCTTGCCACGGGCTGTTTTCCCACATGTAGTTCATTTCAGCCATAGATTAGTTGGTTTAAAATGTTTTAGTGTGTGGAAAGGAGGCATTTTCCAATTGGGAATGGATTTATTTATCTGCCTTTTACAGCACCAAGAATCAGAAGCTCTCCTGGCCATGTGTAATAATAATGGAAATGACTAATGGCAGGGTCTTTTACACTGAGATTGAGGGCACAAATTTACACATCTAAAATAACTATATTTCCAGCCTTACATCTAGCACAACAGTACAGTAAAACAATCCATTGTTTCTTAAAGTAGGAAAAATGGATGATGGGGATAGAAAAAAGAAATGAGAGAGAAAATGAGGAATAAGGGGAAGGTATTTTATAAATCTTAATCCCCTCTTCTCTCCTTGCTTTCCTCTTCCTTCCCTATCCCCCTTTCTGTAAGTAGCTGTCATATTAATACTTAAGACTGATTTTATTTTTTATCACTCCCACTCTCCATCAATCTTCCTTTGCTGTGTGTATGCAGATAGGTAGTGGCGACATGGATGCGGGTTTAAAGAAATGGAACTCAGTCCCTCCGGCTGAAGTTAAAGAGGGACTCGGAGTGGAACTTCTTGAAATGGAAATAGGAAATTAGATGTGGTTGTAGCTCTCCAGGTCCAACTGTACCTGCAGTGTTTTGGCTCCTCAGATGGCTGCAGGTGGTGTTTACTGTAGATATTACAGTACCACCAGTTTGCTCTGTTAATTGAAATCACCAGCTCTCTCCCCTGGTGAGCTGTGAAACTCACTCTCTCATATTCTTGCCCATTTTTTTTTAACTGAAGGCAGCAGCTAGCAGCATTGTGTGTGTCTGAGGGAATGAGCAATGGAGATCTTTTCAGTGGGCTTCAGCTTTCCAAAAGAACAGCTTGAGGGACTAGATCTTTCAAGGCTCAGTCATTACTTCATCAAAGTTTAATAATGTTCAAAATCCGCCAAGTCCAAGACTAGACTCTCTCCACCTTAGGCCCTCTTGCCTCACAGAAACCAACCAAGAAGCAGCAAACATGCCTGCTCCCAGCCTGATACGCTATCCCTACAATGAGGATTTCAATGACCATTTTCAGTTCTTTCTCATCACTCAATAAGCTGAATGCTGATGATTAAGGAATTCTTAACAAATAAAGTCTAGCAGGTGAATTGCCTCACATCTGTCCATCCATCCATCTATCCATCCAACCAAAAATCACACAAACAGGGAAACAAATAAAGTCTAGCAGGTGAATTGCCTCATATCTCTCTGTCCATCCATCTATCCATCCTTCCATCCACCCAAAAATCACACAAACAGGGAAACCATTTAATGTCAGGTTTCCAGTCACCTCATAAACCGTATGAGTAAGAAGAAACCCTGGACTGAATTATAGGATTGATTCCTCAGCTATGTGGCAGCAGTGCTCAGGATACCTGAAAGCCACAAAGGTGGTGCTCAGCTGCTTGACTTATCTGAATGTGAAGAAAACCTTTCATACCAGGCAAGACATTTTTCAGATACTTTATTTGCATATGTTCCACTCAAAGCAGGTTAAGTTTAAAACTTTGAATGTGGACTTAAGATTGACTTTCAGTGAAACATAGGCTCCTATATCACTTAAGAACTTTTGAAAATTTAACCCAGTCCTACAACACTTTACTCAGGCAAATAATGTTTACACATGCAAGTAATCCCATTGATTTCAAAGGGCCTGTTTAGGTGAGTAAGCACTCTTAATGGTTTCATGACTGGATTTTCAGTCCTCACTGAAGACTTGCGCATTTGACAAGTTTAAAGGAGTTTGGTTTAGATACAACAAAGTTTTATATAGCTTGGAAATTGCAATTGTGTAATGGGAGAAGTTTGTTTTCCTTAACTTTCAAAATGCACTCTGAAGTATGAGACTCCAGATTCTGTCTAAAAGGTAATATTCATGATATACTTTTGCAAGACTAAGGGCTGGTTAGAACCTGAGGTTCCTTTAGTTTTATATACAATAGCAAGTTTATACACACTCTTAAGATTTGGAAACTTATATTCAGGTTGAACACTGTTCAACACCCATTTTTTGCAATGATAATCTTTCTATACTTATACAGCAGTCTACAACATTTGAAAGGTAATGATTCAACAAATTCAAATGATATAATAGATTAAGTATTTAATAAAGTAAGTGTATCCTGGAAATGACTACATTATAGTTAAAACAGAAAGTTACTAATGAAGAGGTTTGGTCCATGTGGCCTCGAGAATGGGGCCATATTGGTCTTGAATACCCCAGATCTTACCTGGTTTTAAAAGCTAAGCAGGACTCTCCCGATTAACATTTGGTTGAGAAATGGCTGAACCAAAAGCTTGGATCTGAACAAACTTCCACTTGAGGTTGCTCAAATCCAGATCTGAATTGTATAGGTTGGGTCCATCTGTGTATGGAAAGTTTGTATATGGAATCTAGCATTAAGCTTCTAAATAAGTGGCCTGATTTAAATCTCAAAAGACCTGAACATTCAATAACTCTGGTTGTCTTTAAATGATTAAAGTCCTTTTGTGGCTAAATGAGTTGATTCTATCAGTCTGATATATAAATGGATTGAGCCTCATTTCACTTCTAATAGCCAGGATATGGAAAATAATTAATCATTATGGCACATGCGTGCCATATCAAAAGCAAGAAGAAAGCCATTGGAAATGCATATTTTTCTGTGTCCATGGTATAACAGCAAAACCAACCTTGGCTTCATCAGGTCCTTCAAGATGGTCACTAATTCTCAAGAAAGTGCCTTAAGGCAAAGCTATTGCTGCTCAAATACTAATGTTTGAGAAAAGAAATACTGTGATGAAGAATTTTGGGTGACTTACCTCAATGACTCCAGAGCATCACTGACAGCATCAGAGAAATTGGAGTCTGTTGGGACACTGAAATATGGTCGACAAAAACTAGGTCTGACACCAAGGATTTCAACCTCGCAGCCTAAAAAGACGAGACAAATATTGTATGTTTTGTTTCTGATTATAAGCGACAAGCACTGGGGAGCATGGGAAGGTGAACGTTTCTTGTATTTCTGGCCATATCTGCTGGAGATTTTGAAGACTGTCAGAGCCAAAATGACATCTGTCATTCATTTCACATTCTTAATTCATGAAAGATGGCACAGCATTTGTATGTATGGAGAGTATTTGATGGAGGTCCTCTGGAATCTATTAATTTTATCCTTTTTCCCTTTCTAAAAGGGCTATGTTGGTTTGACCTTCCCTGATTCCTGTGTGGCAGGTCTTCGCCATTTAGACCACCACGTTGGCTCCTTTTGTAATAGTTTTCAAGAATACAATCACATTCCTTCATTCCCAAGTATCCAATGTAACAGAGGTCTAGATTATTATTCCTAAAGTTGACTTTCCAATTAAACACAACACTTACCATAAAAATACCCTCCATAAAATATATTTTACCATGTGAGACTGGAACTGAACTGTTAGATCTCATTCTTATCAGTTCTTAGTAAAATAGTTTGTCAATTAATTCTCTTAGTAACCTGCAGCCTTTCCTAGCAAAATACAATGTGTTTTGTGGCACAGCAACTTCTAGCAACATATCCTTCAGGAGAACATGGGCTTTTAACACAGGAGAACACGTTTTTTTATGTCTGATTATTGCACTAGTGGGTGACATTAATATTTATAACTGTACAGCTCAGCAACACAAATTCATGCAATTTTGCTTTAAACACCCCGGGAACCCTCAAATCACAGTAATATACACTTCCTGGGATAATCCCAGGACACAGAGAGAGAGAGAGAGATCTTTTACGTAATGGCTTCATGGCATAGAATCATAGGACTGGAAGGAACCTTGAGAGGTCATCTAGTCTAGTCCCCTGCACTCATGGCAGGACTAAGTATTATCTAGACCATCCCAACAGGTGTTTGTCGAACCTGCTCTTAAAAATCTCCAATGATGGAGATTCCACAACCTCCCTAGGCAATTTATTTCAGTGCTTAACCACCCCGATAGTTTTTCCTAATGTCCAATCTAAACCTCCCTTGCTGGAATTTAAACCAATTGCTTCTTGTCCTAGCCTCAGAGGTTAAGAACAATTCTTCTCCCTCCTCCTTGTAACAACCATTTCTGTACTTGAAAACAGTTACCATGTCCCCTCTGTCTTCTCTTTTCCAGACTAATATGTAGTAAAATATTTTGAGGTGTTGCTCGGTCAACGAGAGATTTTTTTCTACACTAAAGTGGTGTTAGCAGCACTCTGAAACTGTCACAATTTGGGCCACTTGGCTAAACCTTTGGGATTAAAGAACTATGCTTTAAGGAATGCTGGGAGCTGGATTCTGTTGTAGGAGGAAATAAGGTTACACAACATCATAGGCGCTGAGTTTTTAATCCGCCAGGGGGTGCTCCCACCAGGGCCTGCCCTCCACTCCACCCCTTCCCCCAAGGCCCCACCCCACCCTGCTTTTTTTCCACTCCCGCTCCGCCCCTTTCCTGCCTCTTCCCTGCCCTACCCTTTCCACACACAGTTCCACTCCCTCCTCTGAGCAGACTGCACCCTCACACCTCTCTCCTCTCCTCCAGCACCTCTTGACACCACAAAACAGCTGATCCACAGCAGGCAGTAGGTGCTGGGAGGGAGAGGGAGGCACTGATTGGTGGGGCCTGCCGGCCGCCAGGAAGCACTGGGAAGAGGGGAGGTTCTGGTAGAGTGGCTGCTGGTGGGTGCTCGGCACTTACCATTTTTTCCCGGGTGTGCTCCAGCCCCAGTGCACCCATGGAGTCAGCACCTATGCACAGCACTGTTTTATGTTGCTGTGATGCTGAGCCAGCGAGGGTTGTGTAACCAGCCGGCTATGTGACCTGAAAACAACCCTTAAGGACCCTTAATATTAGAAGAGTATTGAAATGGTAAAAAGGCCCATTCCTTATCGATAGATAGTAAAACCATATTAAATAGATGAGAATCCTTGAAATGTAGGCCTGTATTGTTAGAGAATTAAGAATAGACACTATTTGTATTTTTCTGTGTTTATCTGTATCTTGTAGGTAAACTTGTAGGTGCTAATTATTGTATAAGTACTAAACTTCTGTTCCTGTCTATACTATTTCATTACTGTGTTCTATAGATTCAAAAATTGAAATGAGATATTATTTAGATGGGACTTGAGGTGTAATAATAATATTGTCTTCATTCCTCTTTGAAATTTTTAGGAGACTACCTATGAACTGTTTTGTTAATTGCTTTATGCTAATGAATACAACAATATACATTACCTATTCTTCAGCCAAGGTAGCCCTGCTGTGACCACAGCTTGTTTCAGCTGTAAAGGAAGTCAGGCCTGATCCTGTTTTATCTCAGATCCACTTAACTTTATCAGGGAATATCTAAGTCGCAAGACTAAGGTCTCCAGATCTACTCTGGATTATCCCTGCAGATTGGTGAAATCTAATTATAGATTAAACCACCAGTTTTGGGGATTGTCTGCCCTATTCTTTTCAGTTTGCCCTGGTTAAGCAATCTGAGTGTGGCCTCTCCAGCGACCACA
This sequence comes from Dermochelys coriacea, assembly GCF_009764565.3. NCBI lineage: Eukaryota > Metazoa > Chordata > Testudines > Dermochelyidae > Dermochelys > Dermochelys coriacea. The sequence goes on from NC_050071.1 coordinate 81,937,760, forward strand.
GTCACAATTACTTAATAGGACTCTCAAAAAAAGCCATTTGTCAGTTTTCTGCATCTCAACCTTGTTGAGCTCATATTGCCAACTCACAATGCAAGGAAAAATAAAAAATATCCAAATAAAGCGGGCTATACTGACACATTGATGCTTCTCCATAGCTGCAGATATGAATCCTTTGGCATTGTGGCCCACATACAAGTACTTACAAGGTTGTTACAAGAAAGAGGGAGAAAAATTGTTCTCCTTGATCTCTGAGGATAGGACAAGAATCAATGGCCTTAAATTGCAGCAAGGGCGGTTTAGATCGGACATTAGGAAAAACCTCCTAACTGTCAAGATAGTAAGCACTGGAATAACTTGCCTAGGGAGGTTGTGGAATCTCCACCACTGGCGATTTTTAAGAGCAGGTTAGACAAACACCTGTCAGGGATGGTCTAGATAATACTTAGTCCTGCCATGAGTGCAGGGGACTGGACTAGATGACCTCTTGAGGGCCCTTTCAGTCCTATAATTCTATGATATTACTTCAAGATCAGTATACTGAATTTAATACTTTATTGACATATTGTGATCTATCTACTCAGGCCAAGATTTCCAAAAGTGGGTGCTTAAAGTTAGTCTCTTAAATTCTTATTTAAGTGCATATGTAAAGAAGCTGAAAAGCGCTGAGCCCCTAGCAGCTCTCACTGAACTCAACTAATATTGGTTAGTGCTCAAATTTTGAAAATCAGGCAACTCATTTATGTGCTTCAAAATGGATTTAGAAGCCTAGTTTTAAACAACCACTCTTGAAAAATTTGGCCTTAATCTAAGGCATTTCTGATGCACTTCTCACTATAGTGTATTTATCACATGGAATTATGAACATTTCACTGACCCATATGAGTTGAATGCATGGCCATCAACCAAGTAACTGTGTTGAGTGGCCACCATATGCCTCATTGTACACTTATTTAGAACTGATGGATGGCATAATCCATACAACTAGCTATAGATTCAACCTCGGTTTTAAATAGTCTTCTATAGCAGTAGCATAGAGATGTGCTTCAGGAAGTCTGGGTAGTCAATAAAGCTGGACAAAATTTTTTGACAAACATTTTTTTCAGCAAAAAAATGCAGATCAGTGACACCAAAATGTTTTTCAAATTCATGTTAGTTTTGCCAAATTAAACCTCTTGAACTCCCCCCGCCCCCAAAAAACACAAACATTTTAGTTAGACATTTTGTAAATGAAACGCTTTGATTTTTTTTCAGTTTAAAACTACTTTTTTGGTTTACAATTTCCTATAATTTAATGTAAATCATTCAAAATGGCTACAAATGCTCAAAATCTAAGTAGAACTTTGTTCTTTCCCCAGTTCTTTGAAATTGCCAATAAAGCAAAAAAAATTAGTATTTGCCCAGCTGTCATAGTAAGTCCCTGCTGATGTTTGGTCCTGTGTACTTAGGTGGTTTTAAGGCTGTTGGCCTATATTAAATAGAGTAATTAAAAGTTTGGCTTAGCAGTCTACACATTTCCAAGACGAGGGCTGAATCCATTTACTCTTTATTAGCAAGAGCTTTTTCTCCATTTTTGTCTATTCTACCTGTAACTGGATTTAATTTATACATAAATATTGGGCCCATAATACAGCCACTAAGCATATTCACATAGCAATTAAAATACTGAATGCTACATGTAACTGAGATTAACCGTGAACAACCCCCCATTATTATCCATGCCAAAACATTAATAAAAGACACCCAATACCTATCAAACCCGACCTCAAGCAAATGCTTGAGCAAACAAGGGAGTCTCACCTCATGCACTGAAGGCTGACTAACTTGAACTCTGGCTCACCAAGGGACAGAATGAATTCTAGAGCTAACAGTGTTTCACTGAAAGCTTCTTGCCTCCAGTAGATACCGGCAGAAGAGCACTGGCCTGCAGCTGATCTCAAATATCATGATGGAGCATAGCATCTCTCTATGTTTGGGCATGTGTTATTAGTGTTATACAGAGACAGGCCTGAACTGGAACTTCTGATCCAACTTCTCCTCTGCCCCTTGCATTTAGGAGAAGTCTGGATCCAAATCCAGACCAGAATTTTGTGGTTTGGCCCTATCTCTGTAATGGGCCTGATCTAGAACTACAGATCCAAACAGGCTCAAATTTGGGTCAGATATACTTCTGAGTGTTTTAAGTAGGATGACTAATTATGCATAAAAATATAATCAATTTGATTAATTTAGCCTCTTTTTCTGTTCACATATTGTCTTCAGACAGGTTGCAGTTTTCTCAAATGTAGTTTTTCAGAGTTATTTTCTAAACTTTTGTTTATAGTATTAACCTCCTTGGGCTGAAGGTAACTTAGTTGCTCAAATAGCTCTCTCTCTCTCTCTTAGCTGTTTCTAGACTGCCAAGTGATTGGCATGACATGGTAGTTACAGATAGAAATAATTTCTGGTACTACTTCTTGGTCTGTATGTGGGCAGTTCATTGAGAGTATTAAATATCTGAAATTCAGGCTGCTTAGATGAGACACCAAAGTCACATGATATGTATTTATTCCCTCTTTCTTGAACATAATTTAAAATCAGGCTTCTTCTTACAAAATCATAATTTTCTTGCTATGAACATTCAGTAATAATTACTTAAAATTCACTGTGTCAGTGATCATAACTCCTGGTAAATTTTACTCTATCATCAATGAAAAGCAAACATAAGACGTGTGCAAAACTTGTTAAAGTGAATGTGTTTTAAAATTCAACTGATTGTGAAAAAAAAATTTTGCATTGTATGCACAGCTTTAATTTCAGATATTTTTGTTGCACCATTTTGCACAGCACTGACCTACTGTTTTAAAATACTAAACTTCTGGGATTGGGGCAGGAATGAGGACCCCTTTCACAATGATATAGATTCCGTTCTGCATCTTTCTTTATTTGACACAGAGACTTGAACCTCTGCCATTTCTAACTTGAATTTCTAAATATTTATTTAACAGTTAGACGTTAAGTGTCATAACACAAAGTTCTGAAAACATTCCAGGCCTGCACAAAGGTCTGGAAAATATCTCATTTAAATGGAAAATGGTGTTTTGTTTTGTTTTTTCTCTTTTTCACATTTAAAATAGAAGCCTTTATACTTGACTTAAAGCAAACCTGGCTATATAGTTGAAAAATTGAGCAGCTACAGGGTTATTGGTTAAAGTCCACCTCATAACTCACTGAGAAAAGAAGAAAGAGAACTTTAACCCTTTTACTACCGTGTTTCTGTTACAGCTAAAATGCACTAACAATCCTCCGAAGCCCCATGGTCCACTGGAACATTGGTGCTTCAAAGTGAATTAGTGAGTACATAGGGCCATACATTTCACTTCAGATACAGTACAATTTGCTGTACATTACTTGCAGCAAATCATTTAAAGGATAACTGATATTTCACCCATGGATAAAGACTGTGAGAACAGAAACTACTTAATAAACTGCGTTTGCTCATCCCTGAATCAGGCCTCTTTGTGCAGTGATTAGGAAGGAGCAAATGTTCCATAAAACCAAATGCTTAGAACACTACTGATTTAACACAGACAGCAATTAGGAACCCTATTGGTGGGGATACTGTTGCTTTTATGTTTCCACTCAGATAAACTCCGCCTGCATTTTAGCTTTGTTATTTTTTGCATCCTCACAGATAAGGTGATAGATGGTTATTCACAACAGAGGCCTCTCCTGCTTTCTATGTTCTTAATTACTAACTTTTTAGATTAGCTTCTCTTGAACACCAAGCTTCATACATAACTTCAGCATCCTCCCTTTCATATTTCCATATGTTTTAGATCCCAAATTCATGTCTCAAAACCGTCTGATTCTTATGAGGAAAGTGTAGTCCCACTTGTTAACTAGACGGCACTTGTTTTGTATATGAATGTCTGTTTGGATTAATCTTTATTGTTGATCAGAAGGCAAATTGTACCTCCCAGCACCAAGCACAATGAATCTGACCTACCTCTCTGTGACTGTTAGAGCATCCCAAATTCTTCCTGATGAGAACCTGCAACAAATTTCCAAGTTGCCCCATATTATACCTGAACAAAAATCAAATGTTGGAGGTCACATAATCCCGAGTGTAAAAACTGTATGGAACATGTACCCTTAGTAGTTTTATACCATCACTTCTGCTTTGACGCCTTTCTGTATCTGTCTGTCCCGACCTTTCTTCCTCTATTTCTGGATAATTCACCTTACGGAAAAATCTTGTAGAAATTAATAGAGAATTATACCTTTTTAATAGGGCTGTCGATTAATCTCAGTTAACTCATACAATTAACTCAACAAAATTAAATGCAATTAAAAAAACTAATCATGCTGTTAAACAACAGAATACTAATTGAAATGTATTAAATAATTTTGAATGTTTTTCTACATTTTCAAATATAATTATTTCATTTACAACACAGTGTCCATTGCTCACTGTATATTATTTTTTATTACAAATATTTGCACTGTAAAAATGATAGACAAAAGAAATAGTATTTTTAATTCACCTCATACAAGTACAGTAGTGCAATCTCTTTATCGTGAAAGCATAATTTACAAATGTAGATTTTTTTCTGTTATTTAACTGCACTCAAAAGCAAAACAGTGTCAAACTTTAGAGCCTACAAGTCCACTCAGTCCCACTTCTTGTTCAGCCAATTGCTAAAACAAACAAGTTTGTTTACATTTACGGGAGATACTGCTGCCTCCTTCTTATTTACAATGTCACCTGAAAATGAGACCAGGCATTCGCATGGCACTTTTGTAGCCAGCATTGCAAGGTATTTACATGGCAGATATGCTAAATATTTGTATTCCCCTTCCATGCTTCGGCCACCATTCTAGAGAACATGCTTCCATGCTGATGATGCTTGTTTAAAAAAGAATGTGTTAATTAAATTTGTGACTGAACTGGAGGGAGAACTGTATGTCTCCTGTTCTGTTTTACCCTCCTTCTACCATATAGTTCATGTTATAGCAATCTTGGATGATGACCCAGCACATGTTCTTTTTAAGAACGCTTTCTCAGCAGATTTGACAAAATGAAAAGAAGGTATCAATGTGAGATTTCTAAAAATAGCTACAGCACTCGACCCAAGGTTTAAGAATCTGAAGTGCCTTCCAAAATCTGAGAGGGACAAGGTGTGGAGCATGCTTTCAGAAGTCTTAAAAGAGCAACATTCAGATGC